>NW_027669844.1:600000-1190400 GCF_964146895.1 Miniopterus schreibersii
ATAACCCTAACCCTAGGTCCAGTCCTAACCCTAATCGTGTATCTAACCCTAGCCCTAAACATAACCCTAACCCTACGTCGAATAATAACCCGTATCGTCTCTCTAACCCTAGCCCATAAAATAACCCTAACCCTAGGTCCAATCCTATCCCAAATACTCTACCTAACCCTACCCCTCAACATAACCCTAACACTAGGTCCAATCCAAACCCTAATAGACTCTCTAACACTAGCCCTCAACACAACCCTAAACCTAGGTCCAGTCCTAACCCGAACTGTCTCTCTGAACCTAGCCCTCAACATAACCCTAACCCTAGGTCCAATCCTAATCCGAACCTTCTCTCTAAACCTAGCCCTCAACATAACCATAACCCTAAGTCCAATCCTAATCCTAATCGTCCACCTAACCCTAGCCCTCAATATAACCCTAATCCTAGGTCCAATCGAAAATCGATCCGTCTCTCTAAACCTAGCCCTCAATATAACCCAAACCCTATATCCAATCCTAACCAGAACCCTCTCTCTAAACCTAGACCTCAACATAACCCTAACCCTAGGTTCAATCCTAACCCGAATCGTCTCTCTAACCCTAGCCCTTAACATAACCCTAACCAAGGTCCAATACTAACCCTAATTGTCTACCTAACCCTTGCCCTCAACGTAACCCTAACCCTAAGTCCAAACCTAACCTTCATAGACTCTTTAACCATAGCCCTCATCATAACCCTAACCCTAGGTCCAATCCTAACCCTAATCGTCTACCTAACCCTAGCCCTCAACATAACCGTAACCCTAGTCCAATCCTAACCCTAATCGTCTCTCAAACCCTAGCCCTCAACATAACCCTAACCCTAGGTCCAATCCTAACCCGAACCGTCTCTCTAACCCTAGCCCTCAACCTAACCCTAACACTAGGTCCAATCCTAACCCGAATCGTCTCTCTAAGCCTAGCCCTCAACATAACCCTAACCCTAGGTCCACTACTAACCCTAATGGTCTACCTAACCCTAGCCCTCAACATAACCCTAACACTAGCTCAAATCCTAACCCTAATCGTCTACCTAACCCTAGACCTCAACATAACCCTAACCCTAGGTCCAATCCTAACACTAATCATCTATCTAACCCTAGCCCTAAACAAAACCCTAACCCTAGGTCCAGTAATAACCCTAATCGTTTCTCGAACCCTAGCCCTCAACATAAGGCTAACCCTAGGTCCAATCCTAACCCTAATCGTCTATCTAACCATAGCCCTCACCATAACCCTAACCCTAGGACCAATCCTAACCCTAATCGTCTATCTAAACCTAGCACTCAACATAACCCTAACCTTAGGTCCAACACTAACCCTAATCGTCCACCTAACCCTAGCCCTCAACATAATCCTAACCCTAGCTCAAATTCTAACCATAATCGTCTCTAATCCTGGCCCTCAACATAACCCTACCTCTATGTCCAATCCTAACCCGAACCGTCTCTCTAACCCTAGCCATCAACCTAACCCTATCACTAGTTTCAATCCTATTCCGAAACATCTCTCTAACCCTAGCCCTCAACATAACCCTAACCCTAGCTCAAATCTTAACCATAATCGTCTCTATTCCTAGCCCTCAACGTAACCATAACCCTTGGTCCAATCCTAACCCGAACAGTCTCTCTAACCCTAGCCATCAACCTAACCCTATCCCTAGATCCAATCCTAATCCGAAACGTCTCTCTAACCTTAGCCCTCAACATAACCCTAACCCTAGGTCCCATCCTAAACCAAACTGTCTCTCTAACCCTAGCACTCAACATAACCCTAACCCTAGGTCCAATACTAACCCGAATCGTCTCTCTAACCCTAAACCTCAACATATACCTAACCCTAGGTACAATCCTAACACTAATCGTCTATCTAACCCTAGCCCTCAACATAACCCTAACCCTAGCTCCAATCCTAAGCTGAACCATCTGTGTAACCCTACCCTCAACATAAACTTAACCATACATACAATCCTAAACCTAATCGTCTACCTAATCCTAGCCCTCAACATAACACTAACCCTAGCTCCAATCCTAACCCTAATCGTCTACCTACACCTAGCCCTCAACATAACCCTAAACCTAGCTCCAATCCTAACCCTAATCGTCTCTGTAACCCTAGCCATCAACATTACCCTAAACCTAGCTCCAATCCTAACCCTAATCGTCTCTGTAACCCTAGCCATCAACATTACCCTAACCCTAGGTCCAATCCTAACCCTAAACGTCTCTGTAACCCTAGCCATCAACATTACCCTAACCCTAGGTCCAATCCTAACCCTAATCGTCTATTTCACCCTAGCCCTAAACATAACCCTAACCCTAGGTCAAATCCTAACCCGAGCCGTCTCTCTAAACCTATCCCGCATCATAACCCTAACCCTAGGTCCAATTCTACCGCTCATCGTCTATCTAACCCTAGCCCTCAACATAACCCTAACCTTACATCCAGTCTTAACCCTAATCGTCTACCTAACCCTAGCCCTCAACATAACCCTACCCCAAGGTCCAATATTAAGCCTAATCGTCTACCTAACCCTAGCCCTCAACATAACCCTAACCCTAGGTCCAGTCCTAAGCCTAATCGTTTATCTAACCCTAGCCCTAAACATAACCCTAACCCTACGTCGAATAATAACCCGTATCGTCTCTCTAACCCTAGCCCATAAAATAACCCTAACCCTAGGTCCAATCCTATCCCAAATAGTCTACCTAACCCTACTGCTCAACATAACCCTAACCCTAGGTCCAATCCAAACCCTAATAGTCTCTCTAACACTAGCCCTCAACACAACCCTAAACCTAGGTCCAGTCCTAACCCGAACTGTCTCTCTGAACCTAGCCCTCAACATAACCCTAACCCTAGGTCCAATCCTAATCTGAACCTTCTCTCTAAACCTAGCCCTCAACATAACCATAACCCTAAGTCCAATCCTAATCCTAATCGTCCACCTAACCCTAGCCCTCAATATAACCCTAATCCTAGGTCCAATCGTAAATCGATCCGTCTCTCTAAACCTAGCCCTCAATATAACCCGAACCCTATATCCAATCCTAACCAGAACCCTCTCTCTAAACCTAGCCCTCAACATAACCCGAACCCTAGGTTCAATCCTAACCCGAATCGTCTCTCTAATCCTAGCCCTTAACATAACCCTAACCAAGGTCCAATACTAACCCTAATTGTCTACCTAACCCTTGCCCTCAACGGAACCCTAACCCTAAGTCCAAACCTAACCTTCATAGACTCTTTAACCATAGCCCTATTCATAACCCTAACCCTAGGTCCAATCCTAACCCTAATCGTCTACCTAACCCTAGCCCTCAACATAACCCTAACACTAGCTCAAATCCTAACCCTAATCGTCTACCTAACCCTAGACCTCAACATAACCCTAACCCTAGGTCCAATCCTAACACTAATCATCTATCTAACCCTAGCCCTAAACAAAACCCTAACCCTAGGTCCAGTAATAACCCTAATCGTTTCTCGAACCCTAGCCCTCAACATAACCCTAACCCTAGCTCCAATCCTAACCCTAATCGTCTACCTAACACTAGCCCTCAACCTAACCCTAACCCTAGGTCCAATCCTAACCCGAATCGTCTCTCTAAGCCTAGCCCTCAACATAACCGTAACCCTAGGTCCACTACTAACCCTAATGGTCTACCTAACCCTAGCCCTCAACATAACCCTAACACTAGCTCAAATCCTAACCCTAATCGTCTACCTAACCCTAGACCTCAACATAACCCTAACCCTAGGTCCAATCCTAACACTAATCATCTATCTAACCCTAGCCCTAAACAAAACCCTAACCCTAGGTCCAGTAATAACCCTAATCGTTTCTCGAACCCTAGCCCTCAACATAACCCTAACCCTAGGTCCAATCCTAACCCTAATCGTCTCTCTAACCCTAGCCCTCAACATAACCCAAACCCTAGGTCTAATCCTAACCCTAAAAGTCTCTCTAATCCTAGCCCTCAACACAACCCTAACCCTAGGTCCAATGCTAAGACTAATCGTCTACCCAAACCTAGCCCTCAACATAACCCCAACCCTAGCTCCAATCATAACCCTAATCGTCTATCTATCCCTAGCCCTCACCATAACCCTAACCCTAGGACCAATCCTAACCCTAATCGTCTATCTAACCCTAGCCCTCAACATAACCCTAACCCTAGTTCCAATACTAACCCTAATCGTCCACCTAACCCTAGCCCTCAACATAATCCTAACCCTAGCTCAAATCCTAACCATAATCGTCTCTAATTATAGCCCTCAACATAACCCTAACTCTCGGTCCAATCCTAACCCGAACCGTCTCTCTAACCCTAGCCATCAACCTAACCCTATCCCTAGTTCCAATCCTATTCCGAAACGTCTCTCTAACCCTAGCCCTCATCATAACCCTAACCCTACCTCCAATCCTAACCCGAACTGTCGCTCTAACCCTAACACTCAACATAACCCTAACCCTAGTCCAATACTAACCCGAATCGTCTCTCTAACCCTAACCCTCAACATAACCCTAACCTTAGGTCCAATATTAACCCTAATCGTCTACCTAACCCTAGCCCTCAACATAACCCTAACCCTAGGTCCAATATTAACCCTAATCGTCTACCTAACCCTAGCCCTCAACATAACCCTAACCCTACGTCCAATATTAAGCCTAATCTTCTACCTAACCCTAGCCCTCAACATAACCCAAACCCTAGGTCCAGTCCTAACCCTAATCGTGTATCTAACCCTAGCCCTAAACATAACCCTAACTTTACGTCCAATAATAACCCGAATAGTCTCTCTAACCCTACCCCATAAAATAACCCTAACCCTAGTTCCAATCCTATCCCAAATAGTCTACCTAACCCTACCCCTCAACATAACCCTAACCCTAGGTCCAAACCAAACCCTAATAGTCTCTCTAACACTAGCCCTCAATACAACCCTAAACCTAGGTCCAGTCCTAACCCGAACCGTATCTCTGAACCTAGACCTCAACATAACCCTAACCCTAGGTCCAATCCTAATCCGAACCTTCTCTCTAACCCTAGCCCTCAACATAACCATAACCCTAAGTCCAATCCTAATCCTAATCGTCCACCTAAACCTAGCCCTCAATATAACCCTAACCCTAGGTCCAATCGTAAATCGATCCGTCTCTCTAAACCTAGTACTCAATATAACCCAAACCCTATATCCAGTCCTAACCAGAACCCTCTCTCTAAACCTAGCCCTCAACATTACCCTAACCCTAGGTTCAATCCTAACCCGAATCGTCTCTCTAACCCTAGCCCTTAACATAACCCTAACCAAGGTCTAATACTAACCCTAATTGTCTACCTAACCCTTGCTCTCAACGTAACCGTAACCCTAGGTCCAAACCTAACCTTCATAGACTCTTTAACCATAGCCCTCATCATAACCCTAACCCTAGGTCCAATCCTAACCCTAATCGTCTACCTAACCCTAGCCCTCAACATAACCGTAACCCTAGTCCAATCCTAACCCTAATCGTCTCTCAAACCCTAGACCTCAACATAACCCTAACCCTAGGTCCAATCCTAACCCGAACCGTCTCTCTTACCCTAGCCCTCAACCTAACCCTAACCCTAGGTCCAATCCTAAACCGAACCGTCTCTCTAACCCTAGCCCTCAACATAAACCTAACCCTAGGTGCAATCCTAACCCTATACGTCTATCTAACCCTAGACCTCAACATAACCATAACCCTAGGTCTAATCGTAACCCGAACCGTCTCTCTAACCTTAGCACTCAACATAACCCTAACCCTAGGTCCAATCCTAACCCGAATCGTCTCTCTAAGCCTAGCCCTCAACATAACCCTAACCCTAGGTCCAATACTTACCCTAATGGTCTACCTAAACCTAGCCCTCAACATAACCCTAACACTAGCTCAAATCCTAACCCTAATCGTCAACCTAACCCTAGACCTCAACATACCCCTAACCCTAGGTCCAATCCTAACACTAATCATCTATCTAACCCTAGCCCTAACAAAACCCTAGCCCTAGGTCCAGTAATATCCCTAATCGTTTCTCGAACCCTAGCCCTCAACATAACCCTAATCCTAGGACCAATCCTAACCCTAATCGTCCACCTAACCCTAGCCCTCAACATAACCCTAACCCTAGCTCAAATTGTAACCATAATCGTCTCTAATCCTAGCCCTCAACATAACCATAACCCTAGGTCCAATCCTAACCCGAACCGTCTCTCTAACCCTAGCCATTACCCTAACACTATCCCTAGTTCCAATCCTAATCCGAAAAGTCTCTCTAACCCTAGCACTCAACATAACCCTAACCCTAGTTCCAATCCTAACCCGAACCGTCTCTCTACCCCTAGCCCTCAACATAACCCTAACCCTAGGTCCCATCCTAAACCAAACTGTCTCTCTAACCCTAGCACTCAACATAATCCTAACCCTAGGTCCAATACTAACCCGAATCATCTCTCTAACCCTAAACCTCAACATAAACCTAACCCTAGGTACAATCCTAACACTAATCGTCTATGTAACCCTAGCCCTCAACATAACCCTAACCCTAGGTCCAATCCTAACCCGAACCGTCTCTCTAACCCTAGACCTCAACATAACCATAACCCTAGGTCTAATCCTAACCCAAACCGTCTCTCTAAGTTTAGCACTCAACATAACCCTAACCCTAGGTCCAATCCTAACCCGAATCGTCTCTCTAAGCCTAGCACTCAACATAACCCTAACCCTAGGTCCAATACTAACCCTAATGGTCTACCTAACCCTAGCCCTCAACATAACCCTAACACTAGCTCAAATCCTAACCCTAATCCTCTACCTAACCCTAGACCTCAACATAACCCTAACCCTAGGTCCAATCCTAACACTACTCATCTATCTAAACCTAGCCCTAAACAAAACCCTAACCCTAGGTCCAGTAATAACCCTAATCGTTTCTCGAACCCTAGGCCTCAACATAACCCTAACCCTAGGTCCAATCCTAACCCTAATCGACTCTCTAACCGTAGCCCTCAACATAATCCTAACCCTAGGTCCAATCCTAACCCTAATCGTCTCTCTAACCCTAGCCCTCAACATAACCCAAACCCTAGGTCTAATCCTAACCCTAAAAGTCTCTCTAATCCTAGCCCTCAACACAACCCTAACCCTAGGTCCAATGCTAACACTAATCGTCTACCCAAACCTAGCCCTCAACATAACCCCAACCCTAGCTCCAATCCTAACCCTAATCGTCTATCTAACCCTAGCCCTCACCATAACCCTAACCCTAAGACCAATCCTAACCCTAATCGTCTATCTAACCCTAGCCCTCAACATAACCCTAACCCTAGTTCCAATACTAAACCTAATCGTCCACCTAACCCTAGCCCTCAACATAATCCTAACCCTAGCTCAAATCCTAACCATAATCGTCTCTAATCCTAGCCCTCAACATAACCCTAACTCTCGGTACAATCCTAACCCGAACCGTCTCTCTAACCCTAGCCATCAACCTAACCCTATCCCTAGTTCCAATCCTATTCCGAAACGTCTCTCTAACCCTAGACCTCATCATAATCCTAACCCTAGGTGCAATCCTAACCCGAACTGTCGCTCAAACCCTAACACTCAACATAACCCTAACCCTAGGCCAATACTAACCCGAATCGTCTCTCTAACCCTAACCCTCAACATAACCCTACCCCTAGGTACAATCCTAACACTAATCGTCTATCTAACCCTAGCCCTAAACAAAACCCTAATCCTAGCTCCAATCTTAACCCGAACCGTCTCTCTAAACCTAGCCCTCAACATAACCCTAACCCTAGCTCCAATCCTAACCTGAACAATCTGTCGAACCCTAACCCTCAACATAAACTTAACCCTACATCCAATCCTAACCCTAATCTTCTACCTAACCCTAGCCCTCAACATAAAACTAACCCTAGCTCCAATCCTAACCCTAATCGTCTCCCTACACCTAGCCCTCAACATAACCCTAAAACAAGCTCCAATCCTAACCCTAATCGTCTCTGTAAACCTAGCCATCAACATTACCCTAACCCTAGATCCAATCCTAAACCTATTCTTCTATTTAACCCTAGCCCTAAACATAACCCTAACCCTAGGTCAAATCCTAAACCGAACCGTCTCTCTAACCCTAGCCCTCAACATAACCCTAACCCTAGGTCCAATCCTAACCCTAATCGTCTCTCTAACCTTAAACCTCAACATAAACCTAACCCTAGGTACAATCCTAACACTAATCGTCTATCTAACCCTAGCCGTAAACATAACCCTAACCTTAGCTCCAATCCTAACCCGAACCGTCTCTCTAACCCTAGCCCTCAACATAACCCTAACCCTAGCTCCAATCCTTACCCTAATACTCTCTCTAATCCTAGCCCTCAACACAACCCTAACCCTAGGTCCAACCAATCCCTAATCGTCTACCTAAACCTAGCCTTCAACATAACCCTAACCTTAGGTCCAATCCTAACCATAATCGTCTCTCTAACCCTAGCCCTCAACATAACCCTAACCCTAGCTCCAATCCTAACCCGAACCGTCTCTCTAACCCTAGCCCTCAACATAACCCTAACCCTAGCTCCAATCCTTACCCTAATACTCTCTCTAATCCTAGCCCTCAACACAACCCTAACCCTAGGTCCAACCAATCCCTAATCGTCTACCTAACCCTAGCCTTCAACATAACCCTAACCTTAGGTCCAATCCTAACCCTAATCGTCTCTCTAACCCTAGCCCTCAACATAAACCTAACCATAGGTCCAATCGTAAACCGAACCGTCTCTCTAACCCTAGCACTCAACATAACCCTAACCCTAGGACCAATACTAACCCGAATCGTCTCTCTAAGCCTAATCCTCAACATAACCCTCACCCTAGAGACAATCGTAACACCAATGGTCTATCTAACCCTAGCCCTAATCATAACCCTAACCCTAGGTCCAATCCTAACCCGAAACGTCTCTCTAACCCTAGCCCTCAACATAACCCTAACCCTAGCTCCAATCCTAACCTGAACCGTCTTTCTAACCCTAGCCCTCAACATAAACTTACCCTACGTCCAATCATAACCGTAATCGTCTACCTAACCCTAGCCCTCAACATAACCCTAACCCTAGGTCCAGTCCTAAACATAATCGTGTATCTATCCCTAGCCCTAAACAAAACCCTAACACTAGGTCCAATAATAATCCTAATCGTCTCTCTAACCCTAGCCCTCAACATAACCCTAACCCTAGGTCCAATCCTAACTCTAATCGTCTATCTAAACCTAGCCCTCAACATAACCATAACCCAAGGTCTAATCCTAACCCCAACCGTCTCTCTAACCCTAGCACTCAACATAACCCTAACCCTAGGTCCAATCCTAATCCGAATCGTCTCCCTAAGCTTAGCCCTCAACATAACCCTAACCCTAGGTCCAATACTAACCCTAATGGTCTACCTATCCCTAGCCCTCAACATAACCCTAACCCTAGCTCAAATCCTAACTCTAATCGTCTATCTAACCCTAGCCCTCAACCTAACCCTAACCCTAGGTACAATCCTAACCCGAATCGTCTCTCTAAGCCTAATCCTCAACATAACCCTCACCCTAGAGACAATCGTAACACCAATGGTCTATCTAACCCTAGCCCTAATCATAACCCTAACCCTAGCTCCAATCCTAACCCGAACCGTCTCTCTAACCCTAGCCCTCAACATAACCCTAACCCTAGCTCCAATCCTTACCCTAATACTCTCTCTAATCCTAGCCCTCAACACAACCCTAACCCTAGGTCCAACCAATCCCTAATCGTCTACCTAACCCTAGCCTTCAACATAACCCTAACCTTAGGTCCAATCCTAACCCTAATCGTCTCTCTAACCCTAGCCCTCAACATAAACCTAACCATAGGTCCAATCGTAAACCGAACCGTCTCTCTAACCCTAGCACTCAACATAACCCTAACCCTAGGACCAATACTAACCCGAATCGTCTCTCTAAGCCTAATCCTCAACATAACCCTCACCCTAGAGACAATCGTAACACCAATGGTCTATCTAACCCTAGCCCTAATCATAACCCTAACCCTAGGTCCAATCCTAACCCGAAACGTCTCTCTAACCCTAGCCCTCAACATAACCCTAACCCTAGCTCCAATCCTAACCTGAACCGTCTTTCTAACCCTAGCCCTCAACATAAACTTACCCTACGTCCAATCATAACCGTAATCGTCTACCTAACCCTAGCCCTCAACATAACCCTAACCCTAGGTCCAGTCCTAACCATAATCGTGTATCTATCCCTAGCCCTAAACAAAACCCTAACACTAGGTCCAATAATAATCCTAATCGTCTCTCTAACCCTAGCCCTCAACATAACCCTAACCCTAGGTCCAATCCTAACTCTAATCGTCTATCTAAACCTAGCCCTCAACATAACCATAACCCAAGGTCTAATCCTAACCCCAACCGTCTCTCTAACCCTAGCACTCAACATAACCCTAACCCTAGGTCCAATCCTAATCCGAATCGTCTCCCTAAGCCTAGCCCTCAACATAACCCTAACCCTAGGTCCAATACTAACCCTAATGGTCTACCTATCCCTAGCCCTCAACATAACCCTAACCCTAGCTCAAATCCTAACTCTAATCGTCTATCTAACCCTAGCCCTCAACCTAACCCTAACCCTAGGTACAATCCTAACCCGAACCGTCTCTCTAACCCCAGCCCTCAACATAAACCTAACTCTAGGTGCAATCCTAACCCGAATCGTCTACCTAACGCTTGACCTCAACATAACCCTAACCCTAGATCCAATCCTAACCCTAATCGTCTTCCTAACCCTAGCCCTCAAATTAACCCTAACCCTAGCTCCAATCCTAACCCTAATCGTCTCTCTAACCCTAGGCCTCAACATAACCCTAACTCAGTTAGAATCCTAACGCTAATCATCTCTGTAACCCTAGCCCTCAACATAACCCTAACCCTAGGTCCAATCCTAACCCGAACCGTCTCTCTAAACCTAGCCTTCAACCTAACCATAACCCTAGGTCCAATCCTAATCCGAACCATCTCTCTAACCCTAGCCCTCAACCTAACCCTAATCCTAGGTCCTATCCTAACCCGAACCGTCTCTCTAACCTTAGCCCTCAACACAACCCTAACCCTAGGTCCAATCCTAACCCTAATCGTCTACCTAACCCTAGCCTTCATCATAACACTAACCCTAGGTCCAATCCTAACCCTAATCATCTCTCTAACCCTAACCCTCAACATAACCCTAACCCTAGGTACAATCCTAACACTAATCTACTATCTATCCCTAGCCCTAAACATAAGCCTAACCCTAGGTCCAATCCTAACCCGAACCGTCTCTCTAAGCCTAGCCCTCAACATATCCCTAACCCTAGCTCCAATCCTAACCTGAACAGCCTGTCTAAGCCTAGCCCTCAACATAAACTTAACCCTAAATCTAATACTAACCCTAATGATCTACCTAACCCTAGACCTCAACATCACCCTAACCCTAGCTCAAATCCTAACCCTAATCGTCTACCTAACCCTAGACCTCAACATAACCATAACCCTAGGTCGAATCCTATCCCTAATCGTCTACCTAACCCTAGCCCTCAACATAACCCTAACCCTAGCTCCAATCCTAACCCTAATAGTCTCTCTACACCTAGCCCTCAACAAAACCCTAACCTTAGGTCCAATCCTAACCCGAACCGTCTCTCAAATCCTAGCCTTCAACATAACCCTAACCCTAGGTCCAATCCTAACCCGAACGTTCTCTCTAACCCTAGCCCTCAACATAACCAAAACCCTAAGTCCAATCCTAACCCTAATCGTCTACCTAACCCTAGCCCTCAATATAACCCTAACCCTAGGTCCAATCCTAAACCGATCCGTCTCTCTAAACCTAGCCCTCAACAATACCCTAACCCTAGATCCAATCAAACCCAAACCATCTCTCGGAACCTAGCCCTCAACATAACCCTAATCCTAGGTTCAATCCTAAACCGAATCGACTCTCTAACACTAGCCCTTAACATAACACTAACCCTAGATCCAATAGTAACCCTAATTGTCTTCATAACCCTAGCCCTCAACATAACCCTAACCCTAGGTCCAATCCTAACCCTAATCGACTCTCTAACCATAGCCCTGAACATAACCCTAACCCTAGGTCCAATCCTAACCCTAATCGTCTATCTAACCCTAGCGCTAAACATAACCCTAACCCTAGGTCCAATCTTAAACCTAATCGTCTCTCTAACCCTAGCCCTCAACATAACCCAAACCCTAGGTCTAATGCTAACCCTAATCATCTATCTAACCCTACCCATCACCATAACCATAACCCTAGCTCCAATCCTAACCCTAAAAGTCTTTCTAATCCTAGCCCTCAAGAAAACCCTAACCCTAGGTCCAATCCTAACCCTAATCGTCTCTGTAACCCTAGCCCTCAACATAACCCTAACCCTAGGTCCAAACCTGACCCGAACCGTCTCTCTAAACCTAGCCCTCAACCTAACCCTAACCCTAGGTCCAATCCTAACCCGAACCATCTCTCTAACCCTAGCCCTCAACGTAACCTTAACCCTAGGTCAAATCCTAACCCGAACCGTCTCTCTAAACCTAGCCCTCAACACAACCCTAACCATTGGTCCAATACTAACCCTAATCGCCTACCTAACCCTAGCACTCAACATAACCCTAACCCTAGGTCCAATACTAACCCGAATCGTCTCTCTAACCCTAACCCTCAACATAACCCTAACCCTAGGTACAATCCTAACACTAATCGTCTATCTATCCCTAGCCCAAAACATAAGACTAACCCTAGGTCCAATCCTAACCCGAACCGTCTCTCTAACCCTAGCCCTCAACATAACCCTAACCTTAGCTCCAATCCTAACCTGAACCGTCTGTCTAACCCTAGCCTTCAACATAAACTTAACCCTACATCCAATACTAACCCTAATGATCTACCTAACCCTAGCCCTCAACATAACCCTAACCCTAGCTCCAATCCTAACCCTAATCGCCTTCCTAACCCTACCCCTCAAATTAACCCTAACCCTAGCTCCATCCTAACCCTAATCGTCTCTTTAACCCTAGCCCTCAACTTAACCCTAACTCAGGTAGAATCCTAAACCTTATCTTCTCTCTAACACTAGCCCTCAACATAACCCTAACCCTAAATCCAATCCTAACCCTAATCGTCTCTGTAACCCTAGCCCTCAACATAACCCTAACCCTAGGTCCAATCCTACCCCGTACCGTCTCTCTAAACCTAGACCTCAACCTAACCCTAACCCTAGGTCCAATCCTAACCCGAACCGTCTCTCTAACCCTAGCCCTCAACACAACCATAACCCTAGGTCCAATCCTAACCCTAATCGTCTAACTAACAATAGCCTTCATCATAACCCTAACCCGAGGTCCAATCCTAACCCTAATCATCTCTCTAACCCTAGCACTCAAGATAACCCTAACCCTAGGTCCAATACTAACCCGAATCGTCTCTCTAACCCTAACCCTCAATATAACCCTAACCCTAGGTACAATCCTAACACTAATCGTCTATCTATCCCTAGCCCTAAACATAAGCCTATCCCTAGGTCCAATCCTAACCTGAACCGTCTCTCTAACCCTAGCCCTCAACATAACCCTAACCCTAGCTCCAATCCTAACCTGAACCGTCTGTCTAAGCCTAGCCCTCAACATAAACTTAACCCTAAATCCAATACTAACCCTAATGGTCTAACTAACCCTAGACCTCAACATAACCCTAACCCTAGCTCAAATCCTAACACTAATCGTCCACCTAAACCTAGCCCTCCATATAACTCTAACCCTAGTTCCAATCCTAACCCGAACCCTCTCTCAACCTACCCCTCAACATAACCCTAACCCTAGGTTCAATCCTAACCCGAATCGTCTCTCTAACCCTAGCCCTCAACATAACCCTAACCCCAGGTCCAATCCTAACCTGAACCGTCTCTCTAACCCTAGCCCTCAACCTAACCCTAACCCTAGGTCCAATCCTAACCCGAACCGTCTATCTAACCCTAGCCCTCAACATAAACCTAACCCTAGGTGCAATCCTAACCCTATACGTCTATCTAACCCTAGCCCTCAACATAACCATAACCCTAGGTCTAATCCTAACCCGAACCGTCTCTCTAACCCTAGCACTCAACATAACCCTAACCCTAGGTCCAATCCTAACCCGAACCGTCTCTATAATCCTAACCCTCAACATAACCCTAACCCTAGGTCCAATCCTAACCCGAACGTTCTCTCTAAACCTAGCCCTCAACATAACCATAACCCTAAGTCTTATCCTAACCCTAATCGTCTACCTAACCCTAGCCCTCAATATAACCCTACCCCTACTCCAATCCTAAACCGACCCGTCTCTCTAAACCTAGCCCTCAACAAAACCCTAAACGTAGATCCAATCCTAACCCGAACCGTCTCTCTAAACCTAGCCCTCAACATAACCCTAACCCTAGATCCAATCCTAACCCGAACCGTCTCTCTAACCCTAGCCCTCAACGTAACCCTAACCCTAGGATCAATCCTAACCCGAATCGTCTCTCTAACCCTAGCCCTCAAGCTAACCCTAACCCTAGGTCCAATCCTAACGCTAATCGACTCTCTAAGACTGGCCCTCCACATAAACCTAACCTAAGTGCAATCCTAACCCTATACGTCTATCTAACCCTAGCTCTCAACATAACCCTAACCCTAGGTCCAATACTAACCCTAATGGTCTACCTAACCCTAGCCCTCAACATAACCCTAACCCTAGCTCAAATCCTAACCCTAATCGTCTACCTAACCCTAGACCTCAACATAACCCTAACCCTAGGTCCAACCCTAACCCTAATCGTCTTCCTAACTCTAGCCCTCAAATTAACCCTAACCCTAGCTCCATCCTAAACCTAATCGTCTCTCTAACCCTAGCCCTCACCATTACCCTAACACTAGGGCCAATCATAACCCTAATCGCCTATGTAACTCTAGCCCTGAACATAACTCTAAGCCTAGCACCAATCCTAACCCTAATCGTCCACCTAACCCTAGCCCTCAACATTACGCTAACCCTAGCACCAATGCTAACACTAATAGTCTCTCTAAGCTTAACCCTCAACACAACCCTAACCCTAGGTGCAATCCTAACCCGAACCGTCTCTCTAACCCTAGCCCTCAACATAACCCTAACCCTACGTTGAATCCTAACCCGAACTGTCTCTCTAACCCTAGCCATCAACATAACCCTAACCCTAGGTCCAATCCTAACCCTATTTGTCTACCTACCCTAGGCCTAAACATAACCCTAACCCTAGGTCCAATCCTAACCTTAATGGTCTACATAACCCTAGCCCTCAACATAACCCTAACACTAGCTCCAATCCTAACCCTAATCATCTACCTAACCCTGGCCCTAAAATTAACCCTAACCCTAGCTCCAATTCTAACCCTAATCGTCTCTCTAATCCTAGCCCTCAACATAACCCTAACCCTAGGTACAATCCTAACACTAATCGTCTAACTAACCCTAGCCCTAAACATAACCCTAACCCTAGGTCCACTCCTAACCTGAACCGTTTAACTAACCCTAGCCCTCAACATAACCCTAACCCTAGGTCCAATCCTAACCCTAATCGTCTACCTAACCCTAGCCGTCAAATTAGCCCATACCCAACTCCAATCCTGACCCTAATCGTCTCTCTAATCCTAGCCCTCAACATAAACCTAACCCTACGTACAATCCTAAGACTAATCATCTATCTAACCCTAGCCCTCAACAGAACACTAACCCTAGGTCCAATAATAACACTAATCGTCTCTCTAACCCTAGCCCTCAACAAAACCCTAACCCTAGGTCCAATGCTAAACCTAATCGTCTCTCTAACCCTAGCCCTTAAGTTAACCCTAACCCTAGGTCCAATCTTAAGCTTAATCATCTATCTAACCCTAGCCATCAACATAACCCTAACCCTAGGTCCAATCCTAACCCTAATCGTCTATTTAACCCTAGCCCTCAACATAACCCTAACCCTAGCTCCAATCCTAACCCTAATCATCTCTCTAACCCTAGCCCTCAACTCAACCCTAACCATAGATCCAATCCTAACCCGAACTCTCCCTCTAACTCTAGCCCTCAACCTAACCCTAACCCTAGCTCCAATCCTAACCCTAATCATCTCTCTAACCCTAGCCCTCAATATAACCCTAACCCTAGGTCTGATCCTAACCAGAATCGTCTATCTAACCCTATCCCTCATCATTACCCTAACCCTACTACCAATCCTAACCGTAATCGTCTATCTAACCCTAGCCCTCAACATAACACTAACCCTAGCTCCAATCCTAACCCTAACGTCCACCTAAACCTAGCCCTCAACATAATGCTAACCCTAGCTCCAATCCTAACCCTAATAGTCTCTCTAACCCTAGCCCTCAACACAACACTAACCCTAGGTCCAATCCTAACCCTAATGGTCTACCTAACATTAGCCCGAAACATAACCCTGACCTTAGGTCCAATCCTAACGCTAATCGTCTATCTAAACCTAGCCCTCAAAATAACCTTAATCCTCTGTCCAATCCTAACCCTAATCGTCTACCTAACCCTAGCCCTCAACATAACCCTTACCCTAGGTAAAATCCTAACGCTATTTGTCTATCTACCCTAGCCTTAAACATAACCCTAACCCTAGGTCCAATCCTAACCCTATTCGTCTACCTAACCCTAGCCCTCAACACAACCATAACACTAGGTCCAATCCTAACCCTAAACGCCTACCTAACCCTAGCCCTCAAATTAACCCTAACCCTAGCTCCAATACTAACCCTAATCGTGTCTCTAATCCTAGCCCTCAACTTAACCCTAACCCTATCTCCAATCTTAACCCTAATCGTCTCTCTAATCCTACCCCTCAACATAACCCTAACCCTAGGTACAATCCTAACACTAATCGTCTATCTAACCCTAGCCCTAAACATAACCCTAACCCTAGGTCCAATCCTAACCCGAACCGTCTCTCTAAACCTAGCCTTCAAGATAACCCTAACGCTAGGTCCAATCCTGACCCTAATTGTCTACCTAAGCCTAGCCCTCAAATTAACACTAACCCTAGCTCCAATCCTAACCCTAAACGTCTCTCTAATCCTAGCCCTCAACATAACCCTAACCCTAGGTACAATGTTAACCCTAATCGTCTATCTAACCCTAGCCCTCAACATAACCCTAACCCTAGGTCCAATCCTAAACTTAATCATCTATCTAACCCTAGCCATCAACATAACCCTAACCCTAGGTCCAATCCTAACCCTAATCGTCTATCTACCCCTACCCCTAAACATAACCCTAACGCTAGGTCAAATCCTAAACCGAACCGTCTCCCTAACCTTAGGCCTCAACATAACCCTAACCCTGGGTCCAATCCTAACCCTAATCGTCTCTCTAACCCTAGCCCTCAACATAACCCTAACCCTAGGTCCAATCCTAACCTTATTCGTCTATCTAACCCAGCCCTGAACATAACCCTAACCCTAGGTCCAATACTAACCCTAATCGTCTACCTAAACCTAGCCCTCAACATAACCAGAACACTAGCTCCAATCCTAACCCTAATCGTATCTTTAACCCTAGACCTCAACATAATCCTAACCCTAGGTCAAATCCTAACACCAATCGTATATCTAACCCTAGCCCTAAACATAACCCTAACCCTAGATCCAATAATAACCCTAATCATTTTTCGAACCCTAGCCCTAAACATAACCATAACCCTAGATCCAATAATAACCGTAATCATTTTTCGAACCCTAGCCCTCACATAACCCTAACCCTAGGTCCAATATTTACCCTAATCGTCTCCCTAATCCTAGCCCTCAACATAACCCTAGCCCTAGGTACAATGTTAACACTAATCGTCTATCTAACCCTGGCCCTAAACATAACCCTAACCCTAAGTCCAATCCTAACACTAATCATCTATCTAACCCTAGCCCTCAACATAACCCTAACCCTAGCTCCAATCCTAACCCTAATAGTCTCTCTAACCCTAGCCCTCAACGCAACTCTAACCCTAGGTCCAATCCTAACCCGAACTGTCTCTCTAACCCTAGCCCTCAACATAACCCTAACCCTAGCTCCAATCCTAACCCTAATCGTCTACCTAACCCTAGCCTTCAACTTAACCCTAACCCTAGCTCCAATCCTAACCCTAATCATCTCTCCAACCCTAGCCCTCAATATAACCCTAACCCTAGGTCTGATCCTATCCCTAATCGTCTATCTAACCCTATCCCTCACCATTACACTAACCCTAGGTCTGATCCTAACCCTAATCGTCTATCTAACTCTAGCCCTCAACATAACACTAACCCTAGCTCCAATCCTAACCCTAATGGTCTCTCTAACCCTACCCTCAACACAACACTAACCCTAGGTCCAAACCTAACCCTAATCGTCTACCTAACCCTACCCCTAAACATAACCCTAACCTTAGGTCGCATCCTAACCCTAATCGTCTATCTAACCCTAACCCTCAAAATAACCCTAGCCCTAGCACCAATCCTAACCCTAATCTTCTACCTAACCCTAGCCCTCAACATAACCCTAACCCTAGGTAAAATCCTAACCCTAATTGTCGCTCTAAACCTAGCCATTAACATAACCCTAACCCTAGGTCTGATCATAACCCTAATCGTCTATCTAACCCTAGCCTACATCATTACCCTAACCCTAGGACCATTCCTAACCCTAATCGTCTATCTAACCCTAGCCCTCAAGATAACCCTAACCCTAGCACCAATCCTAACCCTAATCGTCCACCTAACCCTAGCCCTCAACATAACGCTAACCCTAACTCCAATCCTAACCCTAATAGTCTCTCTAACCCTAGCTCTCAACACAACCCAAACCCTATTTCCAATCCTAAGCCTAATCGTCTACCTAACCCTAGCCCTAAATATAACCCTAACCCTAGGTCGAATCCTAACCCGAACTGTCTCTCTAAACCTAGCCCTCAACATAACCCTAACCCTAGGTCCAATCCTAACCCTAATCATCTACCTAACCCTAGCCCTCAACCTAACCCTAACCCTAGCTCCAATCCTAACCCTAATCGTGTCTCTAATCCTCGCCCTCAACATAACCCTAACCCTAGCTCCAATCTTAACCCTAATCGTCTCTCTAGTCCTACCCCTCAACATAACCCTAACCCTAGGTACAATCCTAACACTAATCGTCTACCTAAGCTTAGCCCTCAAATTAAACCTAAACCTAGATCCAATCCTAACCCTAATCGTCTACCTAATCCTAG
Organism: Miniopterus schreibersii; assembly: GCF_964146895.1. Taxonomy (NCBI): domain Eukaryota; kingdom Metazoa; phylum Chordata; class Mammalia; order Chiroptera; family Miniopteridae; genus Miniopterus; species Miniopterus schreibersii. The sequence goes on from NW_027669844.1 coordinate 619,393, forward strand.
CCCTCAACATAACCCTAGCCCTAGGTACAATGTTAACACTAATCGTCTATCTAACCCTAGCCCTAAACATAACCCTAACCCTAGGTCCAAACCTAAACCGATCTGTCTCCACAAACATAGCCCTCAACATAACCCTAACCCTAGATCCAATCCTAACCATAATTTACCCTCTAACGTAGCCCTCAACATCACCCTAACCCCAGGTTGAATCCTACCCGAATCGTCGCTCTAAACCTAGCCCTTAACATAACCCTAATCCTAGGTCCAATCCTAACCATAATTTACCCTCTAACGTAGCCCTCAAAATCACCCTAACCCTAGGTTGAATCCTACCCGAATCGTCGCTCTAACCCTAGCCCTTAACATAACCCTAACCCTAGGTCCAATCCTAACCCTAATCGTCTATCTAACCCTAGCCCTCAGCATAACCCTAACCCTAGATCCAATTCTAACCCGAACCGTCTCTCTAACCCTAGCCCTCAACATAACCCCAACCCTAGGTCTGATCATAACCCGAATCATCTATCTAACCCTAGCCCTCACCATTACCCTAATCCTATGACCAATCCTAACCCTAATCGTCCACCTAACCCTAGCCCTCAAGATAACGCCAACCCTAGCTCCAATCCTAACCATAATAGTCTCTCGAACCCTAGCCCTCAACACAACACAAACCATAGGTCCAATCCTAAGCCTAATCGTCTACCTAACCCTATCCCTCAACATAACCCTAACCCTAGCTCCAATCCTAACCCTAATCGTCTACCTAATCCTAGCACTCAACATAACCCTTTCCCTAGCTCCAATCCTAACTCTATTTGTCTACCTACCCTAGCCCTAAACATAACTCTAACCCTAGGTCCAATCCTAACCCTAATCGTCTACCTAACCCTGGACCTCAGCATAACCCTAACACTGGCTCCAATCCTAACCCTAATCGTCTACCTAACCCTAGCCCTCAAATTAACCCTAACCCTAGCTCCAATCCTAACCCTATTCGTCCCTCTAATCCTAGCCCTCAAAATATCCCTAACCCTAGGTACAATGTTAACACTAATCCTCTATCTAACCCTAACCCTAAACATAACCCTAACCCTAGGTCCAATAATAACCCTAATCGTCTGTCTAACCCTATCCCTCAACATAACCCTAACCCTAGGTCCAATCCTAAACCTAATCGTCTCTGTAACCCTAGCCCGCAACATAACCCTAACCCTAGGTCCAATCCTAACCCTGATCGTCTATCTAACCCTAGCCCTCAACATAACCCTAACCCTAGGTCCAATCCTAACCCTAATCGTCTACCTAACCCTAGCCCTCAACGTAACCCGAAACCTAGCTCCAATCCTAACCCTAATCGTCTACCTAACCCTAGCCCTCAACATAACCCTAACCCTAGCTCCAATCCTAACCCTAATCGTCTACCAAACCCTAGCCCTCAACATGACCCTAACCCTAAGTCCAATCCTAACACTAATGATCTATCTAACCCTAGCCCTCAACATAACCCTAACCCTAGGTCCTATCCTATCCCTAATCGTCTACCTAACCCTAGCCCTCAACATAACCCTAACCCTAGGTCCAATCCTAACCCTAATCGTCTCTCTAACCGTAGCCCTCAACACAACCCAAACCCTAGGTCCAATCCTAACCCGAACAGTCTACCTAACCCTAGCTTTCAACATAACCCTAACCCTAACTCCAATCCTAACCCTAATAGTCTCTCTAACCCTAGCCCTCAACACAACCCAAACCCTAGGTCCAATCCTAACCCTAATCGTCTATCTAACCCTACCCCTAAACATAACCCTAACGCTAGGTCCAATCATAAACCGAACCGTCTCCCTAACCTTAGGCCTCAACATAACCCTAACCCTGGGTCCAATCCTAACCCTAATCGTCTCTCTAACCCTAGCCCTCAACATAACCATAACCCTAAGGCCAATACTAACCCTAATTGTCTACCTAACCCTAGCCCTCAACAAAACCCTAACCCTAGGTCCAATCCGAATCCTAATCGTCTACCTAACCCTAGCCCCAAATATAACCCTAACCTTAGGTCCAATCCTATACCTAAACGTCTATCTAACCCTAGCCCTCAACATAACCCTAAACCTAGCTCCAATCCTAACCCTAATCGACTACCTAATCTTAGCTCTCAACATAACCCTAACCCTAGGTCCAATCCTAACCCTATATGTCTACCTACCCTAGGCCTAAACATAACCCTAAACCTAGGTCCAATCCTAACCCTAATCGTCTACATAACCCTAGCCCTCAACATAACCCTAACACTAGCTCCAATCCTAACCCTAATCATCTACCTAACCCTAGCCCTAAAATTAACCCTAACCCTAGCTCCAATTCTAACCCTAATCGTCTCTCTAATCCTAGCCCTCAACATAACCCTAACATTAGGTACAATCCTAACACTAATCGTCTAACTAACCCTAGCCCTAAACATAACCCTAACCCTAGGTCAACTCCTAACCTGAACCGTTTATCTAACCCTAGCCCTCAACATAACCCTAACCCTAGGTCCAATCCTAACCCTAATCGTCTACCTAACCCTAGCCGTCAAATTAGCCCATACCCTAGCTCCAATCCTGACCCTAATCGTCTCTCTAATCCTAGCCCTCAACATAACCCTAACCCTAGCTCCAATCCTAACCCTAATCATCTCTCTAACCCTAGCCCTCAATATAACCCTAACACTAGGTCTGATCCTAACCAGAATCGTCTATCTAACCCTATTCCTCACCATTACCCTAACCCTACTACCAATCCTAACCGTAATCGTCTATCTAACCCTAGCCCTCAACATAACACTAACCCTAGCTACAATCCTAACCCTAACGTCCACCTAAACCTACCCCTCAACATAATGCTAACCCTAGCTCCAATCCTAACCCTAATAGTCTCTCTAACCCTAGCCCTCAACACAACACTAACCCTAGGTCCAATCCTAACCCTAATCGTCTACCTAACCCTAGCCCTAAACATAACCCTGACCTTAGGTCCAATCCTAACGCTAATCGTCTATCTAAACCTAGCCCTCAAAATAACCCTAATCCTCTGTTCAATCCTAACCCTAATCGTCTACCTAACCCTAGCCCTCAACATAACCCTTACCCTAGGTAAAATCCTAACCCTATTTGTCTATCTACCCTAGCCTTAAACATAACCCTAATCCTAGGTCCAATCCTAACCCTATTCGTCTACCTAACCCTAGCCCTCAACACAACCCTAACACTAGGTCCAATCCTAACCCTAATCGTCTACCTAAACCTAGCCCTCAACATAACCAGAACACTAGCTCCAATCCTAACCCTAATCGTATCTTTAACCCTAGACCTCAACATAATCCTAACCCTAGGTCAAATCCTAACACCAATCGTCTATCTAACCCTAGCCCTAAACATAACCCTAACCCTAGATCCAATAATAACCCTAATCATTTTTCGAACCCTAGCCCTAAACATAACCATAACCCTAGATCCAATAATAACCCTAATCATTTTTCGAAACCTAGCCCTCAACATAACCCTAACCCTAGGTCCAATATTAACCCTAATCGTCTCCCTAATCCTAGCCCTCAACATAACCCTAGCCCTAGGTACAATGTTAACACTAATCGTCTATCTAACCCTGGCCATAAACATAACCCTAACCCTAAGTCCAATCCTAACACTAATCATCTATCTAACCCTAGCTCTCAACATAACCCTAACCCTAGGTCCTATCCTATCCCTAATCGTCTACCTAACCCTAGCCCTCAACATAACGCTAACCCTAGCTCCAATCCTAACCCTAATCGTCTACCTAACCCTAGCATTCAACATAACCCTAACCCAAGCTCCAATCCTAACCCTAATAGTCTCTCTAAACCTAGCCCTCAACACAACCCAAACCCTAGGTCCAACCCTAACCCGAACCGTCTCTCTAAACCTAGCCCTCAACAAAACCCTAACCCTAGGTCCAATCCTAACCTGAACATTCTCTCTAAACCTAGCTCTCAACATAACCATAACCCTAAGTCCAATCCTAACGCTAATTGTCTACCTAACGCTAGCCCTCAACAAAACCCTAACCCTAGGTCCAATCCTAACCCTAATTGACTCTCTAACGGTACCCATCAAAATAACCCTAACCCTAGGTCCAATCCAAACCCCAATCGTCTATCTAACCCTACCCCTAAACATAACCCTGCCGCTAGGTCCAATCCTAAACCGAACCGTCTCCCTAAACTTAGGCCTCAACATAACCCTAACCCTGGGTCCAATCCTAACCCTAATCGTCTCTCTAACCCTAGCCCTCAACATAACCAGAACACTAGCTCCAATCCTAACGCTAATCGTATCTCTAAACCTAGCCCTCAACATAACAATAACCCTAGGTCCAATCCTAACCCTCATCGTCTATCTAATACTAGCCCTCAACATAACCCTAACCCTAGGTCCAAGCCTAACCATAATCGTCTACCAAACCCTACCCCTCAACATAACCCTAACCCTAAGTCCAATCCTAACACTAATCATCTATCTAAATCTAGCCCTAAACATAACCCTAACCGTAGGTCCAACAAGAACCCTAATCGTTTCACGAACCCTAGCCCTCAACATAACCCTAACCCTAGGTCCTATCCTATCCCTAATCGACTCTCTAACCCTAGCCCTCACAATAACCCGAACGCTAGCTCCAATCCTAACCCTAATCGTCCACCTAACCCTAACCCTCCATATAACCCTAACCCTAGGTACAATCCTAACACTAATCGTCTCTCTAATCCTAGCCCTCAACATAACCCTAACCCTAGGCCAATCCAATCCCGAACCGTCTCTCTAAACTTAACCCTCAATATAACCCTAACCCTAGGTCCAATCCAAACCCGAACCGTCTCTCTAACCCTAGCCCTCAACCTAACCCTATCCTTAGGTCAAATCCTAACCCGAAACGTCTCTCTAACCCTAGCCCTCAACATAACCCGAACCCAAGCTCCAATCATAACCCTAATTGTCTACCTAACCCTAACCCTCCATATAACCCTATCCCTTGGTCCAATCCTAACCCTAATCGTCCACCTAACCCTAGCCCTCAACATAACCCTAACCCTAGCTCAAATCCTAACCCTAATCGTCTCTCTAATCCTAGCCCTCAACATAACCCTAACCCTAGGTCCAATCCAAAACCGAACCGTCTCTCTAACCCTAGCCCTCAACCTATCCCTATCCCTAGGTCCAATCCTAACCCGAAACGTCTCTCTAACCCTAGCCCTCAACATAACCCTAACCCTAGCTCCAATCCTGACCTGAACCGTCTCTCTAACCTTGGCCTCAACATAAACTTAACCCTACATCCAATCTTACCATAATCGTCTACCAAACCCTAACCCTCAACATAACACTAACTCTAGCTCCAATCCTAATCCTAATCGTCTATTTAACCCTAGCCCTCAGCATAACCCTAACCCTAGATCCAATTCTAACCCGAACCGTCTCTCTAACCCTAGCCCTAAACATAACCCTAACCCTAGGTCTGATCATAACCCGAATCATCTATCTAACCCTAGCCCTCATCATTACCCTAACCCTAGGACCAATCCTAACCCTAATCGTCCACCTAACCCTAGCCCTCAACATAACACCAACCCTAGCTCCAATCCTAACCCTAATAGGCTCTCGAACCCTAGCCCTCAACACAACACAAACCCTAGGTCCAATCCTAAGCCTAATCGTCTACCTAACCCTAGCCCTCAACATAACCCTAACCCTAGCTCCAATCCTAACCCTAATCGTCTACCTAATCCTAGATCTCAACATAACCCTATCCCTAGGTCCAATCCTACTCTATTTGTCTACCTACCCTAGCCCTAAACATAACTCTAACCCTAGGTCCAATCCTAACCCTAATCGTCCACCTAACCCTAGCCCTCAAATTAACCCTAACCCTAGCTCCAATCCTAACCCTAATCGTCCCTCTAATCCTAGCCCTCAAAATAACCCTAACCCTAGGTACAATGTTAACACTAATCCTCTATCTAACCCTAACCCTAAACATAACCCTAACCCTAGGTCCAATAATAACCCTAATCGTCTGTCTAACCCTATCCCTCAACATAACCCTAACCCTAGGTCCAATCCTAAACCTAATTGTCTCTGTAACCCTAGCCCACAACATAACCCTAACCCTAGGTCCAATCCTAACCCTAATCGTCTATCTAACCCTAGCCCACAACAGAACCCTAACCCTAGGTTCAATCCTAACCCTAATCGTCTATCTAACCCTAGCCCTCAACATAACCCTAAACCTAGCTCCAATCCTAACCCTAATCGTCTACCTAACCCTAGCCCTCAACATAACCCTAACCCTAGCTCCAAACCTAACCCTAATCGTCTACCAAACCCTAGCCCTCAACATGACCCTAACCCTAAGTCCAATTCTAACACTAATGATCTATCTAATCCTAGCCCTCAACATAACCCTAACCCTAGGTCCAATCCTAACCCTAATCGTCTCTCTAACCGTAGCCCTCAACATACCCTAACCGTAGCTCCAATCCTAACCCTAATCGTCTACCTAACGCTAGCATTCAACATAACCCTAACCCTAGCTCCAATCCTAACCCTAATAGTCTCTCTAACCCTAGCCCTCAACACAAACCAAACCCTAGGTCCAATCCTAACCCGAACCGTCTCTCTAAACCTAGCCCTCAACATAACCCTAACCCTAGGTCCAATCCTAACCGGAACATTCTCTCTAACCCTAGCCCTCAACAAAACCATAACCCTAAGGCCAATACTAACCCTAATTCTCTACCTAACCCTAGCCCTCAACCTATCCCTATCCCTAGGTCCAATCCTAACCCGAAACTTCTCTCTAACCCTAGCCCTCAACATAACCGTAACCCTAGCTCCAATCCTGACCTGAACCGTCTCTCTAACCCTAGGCCTCAACATAAACTTAACCCTACATCCAATCTTACCATAATCGTCTACCAAACCCTAACCCTCAACATAACACTAACTCTAGCTCCAATCCTAACCCTAATCGTCTATGTAACCCTAGCCCTCAACATTACCCTAACCCTAGGTCCAATCCTAACCTTAATCGTCTATTTAATCCTAGCCCTAAACATAACCCTAACCCTAGGTCAAATGCTAACCCGAACCGTCTCTCTAAACCTAGCCCTCAACATAACCCTAACCCTCAGTCCAATACTAACCCGAACCGTCTCTCTAACCCTAGCCCGCAACATAACACTAACGCTAGGTCCAATCCTAACCCTAGTGTTCTACCTAACCTTAGGCCTCAACACAACCAAAACCCTAGGTCCAATCCTAACCCTATTCGTCTTTCTAAACCTAGCCCACAACATAAACCTAACACTGGGTCCAATCCTAACCAGAAACTTCTCTCTACCTCTAGCCCTCAACATAACCCTAACCCTAGCTCCAATCCTAACCTTAATCGTCTCTCTAACCCTAGCCGTAAACATAACCCTCACCCTAGGTCCAATCCTAACCCTAACCATCTATCTAACCCTAGCCCTCAACATAACCCTAACCCTAGGACCAATCCTAACAATAATCGTCTATCTAACCCTAGCCCTCAACATAACCCTAACCCTAGGACCAATCCTAACCCTAATCGTCTATCTAACCCTAGCCCTCAACATAACCCTAACCCTAGCTCCAATCCTAACCCTAATCGTCCACCTAACCCTAGCCCTCAACATAACCCTAACCCTAGCTCAAATCCTAACCCTAATCGTCTCTCTAATCCTAGCCCTCAACATAACCCTAACCCTAGGTCCAATCCAAAACCGAACCGTCTCTCTAACCCTAGCCCTCATCCTAACCCTATCCCTAGGTCCAATCCTAACCCGAAACGTCTCTCTAACCCTAGCCCTCAACATTACCCTAACCCTAGGTCCAATCCTAACCCGAACAGTCTCTCTAACCCTAGCCCTCAAGATAACCCTAACCCTAGGTCCCATCCTAACCCGAACCATCACTCTAAGCCTAACCCTCAATGTAACCCTAACCCTAGGTACAATCCTAACACAAATCGTCTCTCTAATCCTAGCCCTCAACATAACCCTAACCCTAGGTCCAATCCAAACCCAAACCGTCTCTCTAACCCTAAGCCTCAATATAACACTAACCCTAGGTACAATCCTAACACTAATCGTCTATCTAACCCTAGCCCTAAACATAACCCTAACCCTAGCTCAAATCCTAACCCTAATAGTCTCTTTAATCCTAGCCCTCAACATAACCCTAACCCTAGGTCCAATCCAAACCCGAACCGTCTCTCTAACCCTAGCCCTCAACGTAACCCTATCCCTAGGTCCAATCCTAACCCGAAACGTCTCTCTAACCCTAGCCCTCACAATAACCCGAACCCTAGCTCCAATCCTAACCCTAATCGTCCACCTAACCCTAACCCTCCATATAACCCTAACCCTAGGTACAATCCTAACACTAATCGTCTCTCTAACCTTAACCCTCAATATAACCCTAACCCTAGGTCCAATCCAAACCCGAACCTTCTCTCTAACCCTAGCCCTCAACCTAACCCTATCCCTAGGTCCAATCCTAACCCGAAACGTCTCTCTAACCCTAGCCCTCAACATAACCCGAACCCTAGCTCCAATCCTAACCCTAATCGTCTCTCTAATACTAGCCCTCAACATAACCCTAACCCTAGGTCCAATCCAAAACCGAACCGTCTCTCTAACCCTAGCCCTCAACCTATCCCTATCCCTAGGTCCAATCCTAACCCGAAACGTCTCTCTGACCCTAGCCCTCAACATAACCCTAACCCTAGCTCCAATCCTGACCTGAACCGTCTCTCTGACCCTAGGCCTCAACATAAACTTAACCCTACATCCAATCTTACCATAATCGTCTACCAAACCCTAACCCTCAACATAATACTAACTCTAGCTCCAATCCTAACCCTGATCGTCTATGTAAGTCTTGCCCTCAACATTACCCTAACCCTAGGTCCAATCCTAACCCTAATCGTCTATTTAATCCTAGCCCTAAACATAACCCTAACCCTTGGTCAAATGCTAACCCGAACCGTCTCTCTAAACCTAGCCCTCAACATAACCCTAACCCTAACTCTAATCCTAACCCTAATCGTCCACCTAACCCTAGTCCTCAACATAACCCTAACCCTAGCTCCAATCCTAACCCTAATAGTCTCTCTAACCCTGGCCCTCAACGCAACCCTAACCCTAGGTCCACTCCTAACCCGAACTGTCTCTCTAACCCTAGCCCTCAACATAAACCGAACGCTAGGTCCAATCCTAACCCGAACCCTCTCTCTAACCCTAGCACTCAACATAACCCTAACCCTATGTCAAATACTAACCCAAATCGTCTCTCTAACCCTAACCCTCAACATAACCGTAACCCTAGGTACAATCCTAACATTAATCGTCTATCTAACCCTAGCCCTAAACATAACCCTAACCCTAGGTCCAATCCAAACCCGAAACGTCTTTGTAACCCTAGCCCTCAACATAACCCTAACCTTAGCTCCAATCCTAACCTGAACCGTCTCTCTAACCCTAGCCCTCAACATAAACTTAACCCTACATGCAATCCTAACCCTAATCGTCTACCTAACCCTACCCCTCAACATAACACTAACCCTAGCTCCAATCCTAACCCTAATCGTCTACATACACCTAGCCCTCAACATAACCCTAAACCTACCTCCAATCCTAACCCTAATCGTCTCTGTAACCCTAGCCCTCAACATAAACTTAACCCTACATCCAATCCTAACCCTAATCGTCTACCAAACCCTAGCCCTCTACATAACCCTAACCCTAGGTCCAATATTAACCCTAATCGTCTACCTAACCGTAGACCTCAACATAACCCTAACCCTAGGTCCAGTCCTAACCCTAATCGTGTATCTAACCCTAGCCCTAAACATAACCCTAACCTTAGGTCCAATAATAACCCGTATCGTCTCTCTAACCCTAGCCCTCAACATAACCCTAACCCTAGGTCCAAACTTATCCCAAATAGTCTACCTAACCCTACCCCTCAAAATAACCCTAACCCTACGTCCAATCCTAACCCTAATCAACTCTCTAACCGGAGCCCATAACATAACCGTAACCCTAGCTCCAATCCAAACCCTAATAGTCTCTCTGACACTAGCCCTCAACATAACCCTTACCCTAGGTCCAATCCTAACCTTAACCGTCTCTCTAAACCTAGCCCTCAACATAAACTTAACCCTAGGTCCAATCCTACCCCGAACCGTCTCTCTAACCCTAGCCCTCTACATAAACGTAACCCTAGGTCCAATCCAAACCCGAACCGTCTCTCTAACCCTAGCCATCAACATAACCCTAACCGTAGGTCCAATCCTAACGTATTTGTCCCTCTAACCCTAGCCCTCAACGTACCCTAACGCTAGGTCCAATTATAACCCTAATCGAATCTCTAACCGTAGTCCTCAACATAACCCTAACCCTAGGTCCAATCCTAACCCGAACCGTCTCTCTAACCCTAGCTCTCAACATAACCCTAACCCTAACTAAAATCCGAACCCTAATCGTCTCTCTAACCCTAGCCCTCAACCAAACCCAAACCTAGGTCCAATCCGAATCCTAATCGTCTACCTAACCCTAGCCCTAAACATAACCCTAACTTAGGTCCAATCCTAAACCTAAACGTCTATCTAACCCTAGCCCTCAACATAACCCTAACCCTAGCTCCAATCCTAACCCTAATCGTCTACCTAATCTTAGCTGTCAACATAACCCTAACCCAGGGTCCAATCCTAACCCTATATGTCTACCTACCCTAGCCCTAAACATAACCGTAACCCTAGGTCCAATCCTAACCCTAATCGTCTCTCTAATCCTAGCCCTCAACATAACCCTATCCCTAGGTACAATCCTAACACTAATCGTCTATCTAACCCTAGCCCTCAACATAACCCTAACCCTAGGTCCAATACTAAACCTAAACGTCTCTCTAACCCTAGCCCTCAGGATAACCCTAACCCTAGATCCAATCCTAACCTTAATCATCTATCTAACCCTAGCCCACAACACAACCCTAACCCGAGGTCCAATCCTAACCTTAATCATCTATCTAACCCTAGCCCACAACACAACCCTAAACCTAGGTCCTATCCTAACCTTCTCATCTACCTAACCCTAGCCCTCAACCTAACCCTAACACTAGCTCCAATCCTAACCCTAATCATCTCTCTAACCCTAACCCTCAATATAACCCTAACCCTAGGTCTGATCCTAACCCTAATCGTCTATCTAACCCTATCCCTCACCATACCCTAACCCTAGCTCCAATCATAACCCTAATAGTCTCTTTAACCCTAGCCCTCAACACAACACTAACCCTAGTTCCAATATTAACCCTAATCGTCTACCTAACCAGAGCCCTAAACGTAACCCTAACCTTAGGTCCAATCCTAAACCTAAGCGTCTATCTAACCCTAGCCCTCAACATAACCCTAACCCTAGCTCCAATCCTAACCCTAATCGTCTACCTAATCCTAGCTCTCAACGTAACCCTAACCCTAGGTCCAATCCTAACCCTATTTGTCTACCTACCCTAGCCCTAAACATAACCCTAACCCTAGGTCCAATCCTAACCCTAAACGTCTACCTAACCTTAGCCCTCCACATAACACTAACACTAGCTCCAATCCTAACCTTAATCGTCTACCTAACCCAACCCCTCAAATTAACCCTAACCTTAGCTCCAATCCTAACCCTAATCGTCTCCCTAACCCTAGCCCTCAACCTAACCCTAACCCTAGGTCCAATCCTAACCCTAACCGTCTCTCTGACCCTAGCCCTCATCATAACCCTAACCCTAGCTCCAATCCAAAACCGAACCGTCTCTCTAACCCTAGCCCTCATCCTAACCCTATCCCTAGGTCCAATCCTAACCCGAAACGTCTCTCTAACCCTAGCCCTCAACATTACCCTAACCCTAGGTCCAATCCAAACCCAAACCGTCTCTCTAACCCTAAGCCTCAATATAACACTAACCCTAGGTACAATCCTAACACTAATCGTCTATCTAACCCTAGCCCTAAACATAACCCTAACCCTAGCTCAAATCCTAACCCTAATAGTCTCTCTAATCCTAGCCATCAACATAACCCTAACCCTAGGTCCAATCCAAACCCGAACCGCCTCTCTAACCCTAGCCCTCAACGTAACCCTATCCCTAGGTCCAATCCTAACGCGAAACGTCTCTCTAACCCTAGCCCTCACAATAACCCGAACCCTAGCTCCAATCCTAACCCTAATCGTCCACCTAACCCTAACCCTCCATATATCCCTAACCCTAGGTACAATCCTAACACTAATCGTCTCTCTAACCTTAACCCTCAATATAACCCTAACCCTAGGTCCAATCCAAACCCGAACCTTCTCTCTAACCCTAGCCCTCAACCTAACCCTATCCCTAGGTCCAATCCTAACCAGAAACGTCTCTCTAACCCTAGCCCTCAACATAACCCGAACCCTAGCTCCAATCATAACCCTAATCGACAACCTAACCCTAACCCTCCATATAACCCTATCCCTAGGTCCAATCCTAACCCGAAACGTCTCTCTAACCCTAGCCCTCAACATAACCCTAACCCTAGCTCAAGTCCTAACCCTAATCGTCTCTCTAATACTAGCCCTCAACATAACCCTAACCCTAGGTCCAATCCAAAACCGAACCGTCTCTCTAACCCTAGCCCTCAACCTATCCCTATCCCTAGGTCCAATCCTAACCCGAAACGTCTCTCTAACCCTAGCCCTCAACATAACCCTAACCCTAGCTCCAATCCTGACCTGAACCGTCTCTCTAACCCTAGGCCTCAACATTAACTTAACCCTACATCCAATCTTACCATAATCGTCTACCAAACCCTAACCCTCAACATAACACTAACTCTAGCTCCAATCCTAACCCTAATCGTCTATGTAAGCCTTGCCCTCAACATTACCCTAACCCTATGTCCAATCCTAACCCTAACCGTCTCTCTAAACCTACCCCTCAACATAACCCTAACCCTAGGTCCAATCCTAACGCGAACAGTATCTCTAAACCTAGCCTTCAACATAACCCTAACCCTAGGTTGAATACTAACCCTAATTGTCGCTCTAAACCTAGCCCTTAACATAACCCTAACCCTAGGTCCAATCCTAACCCTAATCCACTCTCTAACCGTAGCCCTATACATAACCCTAACCCTAGGTCCAATCCTAACCCTAATCGACTATCTAACCATAGCCCTCAGCATAACCCTAACCCTAGATCCAATTCTAACCCAAACCGTCTCTCTAACCCTAGCCCTCCACATAACCCTAACCCTAGGTACAATCCAAACACTAATCGTTTATCTAACCCTAGCCCTAAACATAACTTTAACCCTAGGTCCAATAATCACCCTAATCGTCTCTCTGACCCTAGCCCTCAACATAACCCTAACCCTAGGTCCAATCCTAACTCTAATCGTCTATCTAACCCTAGCCCTCAGCATAACCCTAACCCTCGGTCCAATCCTAACCCGAACCTTCTCTCTAACCCTAGCCCTAAACATGACCATAACCCTAGGTCCATTCATAAACCCTAATTGTCTACCTAGCCCTAGCCCTCAACATAACGCTAACCCTAGTTCCAATCCTAACCCTAATCGTCTCTCTAACCCTAGCCCTCAACATAACCCTAACCCCAGGTCCAATCCTTACCCGAACTGTCTTTCTAACCCTAGCCCTCAACTTAAACCTAACCCTAGGTCCAATCCTAACCCTAATCGTCTCTCTAACCCTAGCCCTCAACATAACCATAACACTAGGTCCAATCCTAACCTGAACCGTCTCTCTAACCCTAGCCCTCAACATAAACCTATCCCTAGGTCCAGTCCTAACCCTAATCGTGTATCCAACACTAGCCCTCAACATAACCCTATCCCTCGGTCCAATCCTAACCCGAACCTTCTCTCTAACCCTAGCCCTCAACATAACCATAACCCTCAACATAAACTTAACCCTAGGGCCAATCCTAACCCTAATCGTCCACCTAACCCTAGCCCTCAACAAAACCCTAACCCTATGGTCCAGTCCTAACCCTAATAGTGTATCTAACCCTAGCGCTAAACATAACCATAACCCTAGGTCCAATCCTAACCCTAATCGACTATCTAACCCTAGCCCTGAACATAACTCTAACACTAGCTCCAATGCTATCCCTAATCGACAACCGAACCCTAATCGTCTCTCTAATTCTAGCCCTCAATATAACCTTAACCCTAGGACCAATCCTAACCCAACGTATGTTTTCACTGCTGGAATAAGTTTTGGGATGCATTGTTTCAATCTCTTGCAAGCCTCATATTGTTTTTAGAAAATATGGAAAAACAAAGAGTATGTTTCCCAAATCACTTGTAATCCAGAAAAAGGCACACTGCATCACTCTTGCTGAAACACGCTCTTTCTCATAATGTTTTGAGAACATTCAAGAAACCCGAAGAGAAGTGCATTTTGCAGTGAAATTCAGACGGGTATTTTCAAAATGACATTTCTATTGGTTGCAGGGTGCAAAAGCACGATTGCCTTCACGTTCTCCATGACACCGTTACATTTCCAACTGACCTGCAGTTTGACTTTCACAAAAAGATGTGTTTGAGGGTCTGTGGTTAAAGGAGCTCTAAGTTGTGTATTCAGTGCTGGAGAGTGACACACTCTACGTAGATTACACAGCATTTTGAGAGCAGCAACATGCTTCAAACTGAAACTGCTACAATGTGTGTAGCATGCAGAAAGAAGGCTTGTCATTTCAAAGAAAGAAGACGAAACCAAAATCCAGGTAGTTAAGCTTGCACAAAAGTATGGGAGATGTGCATGTGGACAGTTTCAAGCAGCAGCTCTTGTGGACACTTGGGAACAGCGCTGTGAAAAAATTTCGTACGTAGCAAGATTTGTCCAAAGTTGAAAGACCTTCCAAAACCAGCCCTAAAGAACTTAGCCAATCAATGAATGTTGCAATAAGCTCCTGCAGGAAAGGTGCTTCTATGACACAACCCCCGAGCAGGTAGCTACATTCTGCACAGTACAAAATGCAAATGAATTCCAGGCTGAAAATTCTCCACAGAAGAATGAAATGCATGTGTTTCTCTCTGAAAGAACACTCAGCCACTAGGCTTTTGCTTTCTCCTTCAAAGTCTTTGTACAAACGTGTGTTTTCACTGTTGGAATACGTTGTGGGATGCATTGTTTCAATCTCTTGCAAGCCTCATGTTGTTTCTTGGACAATGTGAAAAAACAAGGAGTATGTTTCCCAAATCACTTGTAATCCAGAGAAACGCACACTGCATCACTCTTGCTCACACACGCTCTTTCTCCTAAAGTGTTGATAACATTCAAGAAACCAGAAAAGAAGGGCATTTTGCAGTGAAATGCAGACGGGTATGTTCAAAAGGACATTTCTATTGGTTGCAGTGCGCAAAAGCACGATTGACTTCATGTTCTCCATGACACCCTTACATTTCCAAGTGACCTCAATTAGGACATTCCCCAAAAGATGTGTTTGCGTGTCTGTAGCGAAAGGAGCTCTAAGTTGTGTATTCAGTGCTGGAGAGTGACACAGTCTACATAGGTTTAACAGCGTTTTAAGAGCACCAACATGCTCAAAGGTGAAACTGCTACAAGGTGTGTGTAGCATGCAGAAAGAAGGCGTATCATTTCAAAGAAAGAAGAGGAAACCAAAATCCAGGTACTGAAACGAGCACACCAGTATGGGAGATGTGCATGTGGACAGTTTCAAGCAGCAGCTCTTTGTCGACGCTTGGGAACAGCGCTTTGAAAAAATTTCGTATGAAGCAGGATTTGGCCAAAGTTGAAAGACATTCCAAAACCAGCCCTAAAGTACTTAGCCAATCAATGAATGTTGCAATAAGCTCCTGCAGGAAAGGTGCTTCTATGACACAGTCCCCGAGCAGGTAGCTACATTCTGCACAGTACAAAATGCATATGAATTTCTGGCTGAAAACTCACTCCAGAAGAATGAAATGCATGTGTTTCTCTCTGAAAGAGCACTCAGCCACTAGTCTTTTGCTTTCTCCTTCAAAGTCTTTGTAGAAACGTTTGTTTTCACTGTTGGAATACGTTGTGGGATGCATTGTTTCAGTCTCTTGCAAGCCTCATGTTGTTTCTTAGACAATGTGGAAAAACAAAGAGTATGTTTCCCAAATCACTTGTAATCCAGAGAAATGCACACTGCATCACTCTTGCCAAAGCACGCTCTTTCTCCTAATGTGTTGATAACATTCAAGAAACCAGAAAAGAAGGGCATTTTGCAGTGAAATTCAGACGGGTATGTTCAAAAGGACATTTCTATTGGTAGCAGAGTGCAAAAGCACGATTGACGTCATGTTCTCGATGACACCCTTACTTTTCCAAGTGACCTGAAGTAGGACTTCACAAAAAGATGTCTTTGCGTGTCTGTGGTGAAAGTAGCTCTTAGTTGAGTATTAAGTGCTGGAGAGTGACACACTCTACGTAGCTTACACAGCGTTTTGAGAGCAGCAACATGTTTCAAACTGAAACTGCTACAAGGTGTGTGTAGCATGCAGGAAGAAGACTTGTCATTTCAAAGAAGGAAGAGGAAACCAAAATCCAGGTAGTGAAACGAGCACACCAGTATGGGAGATGTGCATGTGGACAGTTTCAAGCAGCAGCTCCTTCTGGACACTTGGAAACAGCAATGTAAGAACATTTCGTTCGAAGCGGGATTTGTCCAAAGTTGAAAGACCTTCCAACACCAACCCTAAAGAACTTAGCCAAACAATGAATGTTGCAATGAGCTCCTGCAGGAAAGGTGCTTCTATGACACAACCCCCGAGCAGGTAGCTACATTCTGCACAGTACAAAATGCATATGAATTCCAGGCTGAAAACTCACTCCAGAAGGAAGAAATGCGTGTGTTTCTCTCTGAAACAACACTCAGCCACTATTCTTTTGCTTGCTCCTTCAAAGTCTTTGTAGATACGTGTGTTTACACTGCTGGAATACGTTTTGGGATGCATTGTTTCAATCTCTTGCAAGCCTCATGTTCTTTCTTAGACGATGTGGAAAAACAAGGTGTATGTTTCCCAAATCACTAGCAATCCAGAAAAACACACAGTGCATCACTCTTGCCCAAACATGCTCTTTCTCCTAATGCGTTGAGAACATTCAAGAAAGCAGAAAGGAAGAGCATTTTGCAGTGAAATTCAGACTGGCATGTACAAAAAGCCATTTCTTTCGGTTGCAGGGTGTAAAAGCATGATGGTCTTCATGTTCTCGATGAAACCCTTACATTTCCAAGTGACCTCAATTAGGACATTCCCCAAAAATTGTGTTTGCGTGTCTGTAGCGAAAGGAGCTCTAAGTTGTGTATTCAGTGCTGGAGAGTGACACAGTCTACATAGGTTTAACAGCGTTTTAAGAGCACCAACATGCTCAAAGGTGAAACTGCTAAAGGTGTGTGTAGCATGCAGAAAGAAGGCTTGTCCTTTCAAAGAAAGAAGAGGAAACCAAAATCCAGGTACTGAAACGAGTACACCAGTATGGGCGATGTGCATGTGGACAGTTTCAAGCAGCCCATCCTTCTGGACACTTGGAAACAGCAATGTAAAAACATTTCGTTCGAAGTGGGATTTGGCCAAAGTTGTAAGACCTTCCAACACCAACCCTAAAGAACTTAGCCAAACAATGAATGTTGCAATAAGCTCCTGTAGGAAAGGCGTTTCTATGACACAAACCCCAAACAGGTAGCTACATTCTGCACAGTACAAATGCATATGAATTCCAGGCTGAAAACTCACTCCAGAAGGAAGAAATGCTTGTGTTAATCTCTGAAAGAACACTCAGCCACTATTCTTTTGCTTGCTCTTTCAAAGTCTTTGTAGAAACATGTTTTCACTGGTGGAATACGTTTTGGGATGCATTGTTTCAATCTCTTCCAATCCTCATGTTGTTTCTTAGACAATGTGGAAAAACGCGGATTATGTTTCCCAAATCACTTGAAATCCAGGAAAACGCAACCTGCATCAGTCTTGCTCAAACACGCTCTTTCACCTAATGCATTGAGAACATTCAAGAAAGCAGAAAAGAAGGGCCTTTTGCAGTGAATTTCACACTGGTATGTACAAAAGCCATTTATTTCGGTTGCAGAGTGCAAAAGCATGATTGACTTCATGTTCTCTATGAAACCCTTACATTTCCAAGTGACCTGAAGTAGGAATTTCACAAAAACATGTGTTGGCGTGTCTGTGGTGAAAGGAACTCTAAGTTGTGTATTCAGTGCTGGAGAGTGACACACTCTACGCAGGTTAGACAGCGTCCTTAGAGCACCAACATGCTTAAAATAGAAACTGCTACAAGATTTGTGTAGCATGCTGAATGAAGGCTTGTCATTTCAAAGAAAGAAGAGGAAACCAAATTCCAGGTAGTGAAACGAGCACACCAGTATGGGAAATGTGCATGTGGACAGTTTCCAGCAGCAGCTCCTTCTGGACACTTGGAAACAGCAATGTAAAAACATTTCGTTCGAAGCGGGATTTGTCCAAAGTTGAACGACCTTCCAAAACCAACCCTAAAGAACTTAGCCAAACAATGAATGTTGCAATAAGCTCCTGTAGGAAACGTACTTCTATGACACAACCCCCTCCAGCAGGTAGCTACATTCTGCACAGTACAAAATGCATATGAATTCCAGGCTGAAAACTCACTCCAGAAGGAGAAATGCGTGTGTTTCTCTCTGAAAGAACACTCAGCCATTATTCTTTTGCTTGCTCCTTCAAAGTCTTTGTAGAAACGTGTGTTTTCACTGTTGGAATACGTTTTGGGATGCATTGTTTCAATCTCTTGCAAGCCTCATGTTGTTTCTTAGACAATGTGGAAAAACAAGGAGTATGTTTCCCAAATAACTTGAAATCCAGGAAAACGCACCCTTCATCACTCTTGCTCAAACACGCTCTTTCACCTAATGCATTGAGAACATTCAAGAAAGCAGAAACGAAGGGCCCTAACCCTTGGTCCAATCCTAAACCGAACCGTCTCCCTACACCTAGCCCTCAACATTACCCTAACTCTCGGTCCAATCCTAAGCCTAATCGTGTTCCTAACCGTAGCCGTCAACATAACCCTAACCCTAGCTCCAAACCTACCATAATCGTCTCTCCATCCGTAGCCCTCAACATAACCCTAACCCTAGCTCCAATCCTAAGCCTAATCGTCTACCTAACCCTAGCCCTCAACATAACCCTAACCCTAGGTCCAGTCCTAACCCTAATAGTATCTCTAACCCTAGCCCTCAACAAAACCATAACCCTAGGTCCAATCCTACACCTAATCGTTTATCTAAAACTAGCCCTAAACATAACACGAACCCTAGGTACAATCCTAACCCGAACCCTCTCTCTAACCTTAGCCCTCAACATAACCCTAACCCTAGGTCCAATCCTAAGCCTAATCGTCTACCTAACCCTAGCCCTCAACATAACCCTAACAATAGGTCCAATCCTAAACCTACTCGTCTATCTAACCCTAGCCCTAAACATAACCCTAACCCTAGGTCCAATCCTAACCCTAATTGTCTATGTAACCCAAGCCCTCAACATAACCCTACCCCTAGCTCCAATCCTAACCCTAATCGTCTACCTAACCTTAGCCCTCAACACAACCATAACCCTAGGTCCAATCGTAACCCTAATCGACTCTCTAACCGTAGCCCTCAACATAACCCTAAACCTAGGTCCAATCCTAACAAGAACCGTCTCTCTAACCCTAGCCCTCAACATAACCCTAAGCCTAGGTCCACTCCTAAACCTAATCATCTCTCTAACCCTAGCCCTCAACATAACCCTAACCATAGGTACAATCCTAACAATAATCGTCTATCTAAACCTAGCCCTAAACATAACCCTAACCCTAGGCCCAATCCTATCCCTAACCGTCTACCTAACCCTAGACCTCAACATAACCCTAACCCTAGCACCAATCCTAACCCTAATTGTCCGTCTAAACTTAGCCCTCAACATAACCCTAACCTTGGCTCCAATACTAACCCTATCGTCTCTCTAATCCTAGCCCTCAATATAACCTTACCCTAGGTCCAATCCAAACCAAATCCGTCTCTCTAACCCTAGCTCTCAACATAACCCTAACCCTCGGTGCAATCCTAACCCGAACTGTCTCTCTAACCCTAGCCCTCAACATGACAGTAACCCTAGGTCCATTCCTAACCTGAAACTTCTCTCTAACCCTAGCCCTCAACATAACCCTAACCCTAGATCCAATCCTAACCTTAATCATCTACCTAACCCTAGCCCTTCAACATAACCCTAACCCTAGCTCCAATCCTAACCCTAATCGTCTCTCTACCCCTAGCCCTCAACATAACCCTAACCCTAGGTCCAATCCTAACCCTAATCGTCTATCTAACCCTAGCCCTAAACATAACCCTAACCCTAGTTCCAATCCAAACCCTAATCGTCTATCTAACCCTAGCCCTAAAAATAATCCTAACCCTAGGCCTAATCCTAACCCTAATAGTGTATCTAACCCTAGCCCTCATCATAACCCTAACCCTACGTCCAATCCTAATCCGAAAGGTCTCTCTAACACTAGCCCTCAACATAACCCTAACCCTAGCTCCAATCCTAACCTATTTGTCCCTCTAACCCTAGCCCTCAACGTACCCTAACGCTAGGTCCAATTATAACCCTAATCGAATCTCTAACCGTAGTCCTCAACATAACCCTAACCCTAGGTCCAATCCTAACCTGAACCGTCTCTCTAAACCTAGCCCTCAACATAACCCTAACCCTAGGTCCAATTTTAACCAGAACATTCTCTTTAACCGTAGCCCTCAACATAACCATATTCCTACGTCCAATCCTAACCCTAATCGTCTACCTAACCCTAGCCCTCCACATAACCCTAACCCTAACTCCAAACCTAACCCTAATCGTCTCTGTAACCCTAGCCATCAACATTAGCCTAACCCTAGGTCCAATCCTACCCTAATCGTCTATCTAACCATAGCCTTAACATAACCCTACCCCTAGGTCCAATCCTAACCAGAACCGTCTCTCTAACCCTAGCCCTCCACATAACCCTAACCCTAGGTACAATCCAAACACTAATCGTTTATCTAACCCTAGCCCTAAACATAACTTTAACCCTAGGTCCAATAATCACCCTAATCTCCTCTCTGACCCTAGCCCTCAACATAACCCTAACCCTAGGTCCAATCCTAACTCTAATCGTCTATCTAACCCTAGCCCTCAGCATAACCCTAACCCTCGGTCCAATCCTAACCCGAACCTTCTCTCTAACCCTAGCCCTAAACATAACCATAACCCTAGGTCCATTCATAAACCCTCATTGTCTACCTAGCCCTAGCCCTCAACATAACGCTAACCTTAGCTCCAATCCTAACCCTAACCGTCTCTCTAACCCTAGCCCTCAACATAACCCTAACCCCAGGTCCAATCCTTACCGGAACTGTCTTTCTAACCCTAGCCCTCAACCTAAACCTAACCCTAGGTCCAATCCTAACCCTAATCGTCTCTCTAACCCTAGCCCTCAACATAAACCTATCCCTAGGTCCAGTCCTAACCCTAATCGTGTATCCAACACTAGCCTTCAACATAACCCTAACCCTCGGTCCAATCCTAACCCGAACCTTCTCTCTAACCCTAGCCCTCAACATAACCATAACCCTCAACATAAACTTAACCCTAGGGCCAATCCTAACCCTAATCGTCCACCTAACCCTAGCCCTCAACAAAACCCTAACCCTATGGTCCAGTCCTAACCCTAATAGTGTATCTAACCCTAGCGCTAAACATAACCATAACCCTAGGTCCAATCCTAACCCTAATCGTCTATCTAACCCTAGCCCTGAACATAACTCTAACACTAGCTCCAATGCTATCCCTAATCGACAACCGAACCGTAATCGTCTCTCTAATCCTAGCCCTCAATATAACCTTAACCCTAGGACCAATCCTAACCCAACGTGTGTTTTCACTGCTGGAATAAGTTTTGGGATGCATTGTTTCAATCTCTTGCAAGCCTCATGTTGTTTTTAGAGAATATGGAAAAACAAAGAGTATGTTTCCCAAATCACTTGTAATCCAGAAAAAGGCGCACTGCATCACTCTTGCTGAAACACGCTCTTTCTCATAATGTTTTGAGAACATTCAAGAAACCCGAAGAGAAGTGCATTTTGCAGTGAAATTCAGACGGGTATGTTCAAAATGACATTTCTATTGGTTGCAGAGTGCAAAAGCACGATTGCCTTCACGTTCTCCATGACACCCTTACATTTCCAACTGACCTGCAGTAGGACTTTCACAAAAAGATGTGTTTGAGGGTCTGTGGTTAAAGGAGCTCTAAGTTGTGTATTCAGTGCTGGAGAGTGACACACTCTACGTAGGTTACACAGCACTTTGAGAGCAGCAACATGCTTCAAACTGAAACTGCTACAATGTGTGTAGCATGCAGAAAGAAGGCTTGTCATTTCAAAGAAAGAAGACGAAACCAAAATCCAGGTAGTTAAACGAGAACAAAAGTATGGGAGATGTGCATGTGGACAGTTTCAAGCAGCAGCTCTTTGTGGACACTTGGGAACAGCGCTGTGAAAAAATTTCGTATGAAGCAGGATTTGTCCAAAGTTGAAAGACCTTCCAAAACCAGCCCTAAAGAACTTAGCCAATCAATGAATGTTGCAATAAGCTTCTGCAGGAAAGGTGCTTCTATGACACAACCCCCGAGCAGGTAGCTACATTCTGCACAGTACAAAATGCAAATGAATTCCAGGCTGAAAATTCTCCACAGAAGAATGAAATGCATGTGTTTCTCTCTGAAAGAACACTCAGCCACTAGGCTTTTGCTTTCTCCTTTAAAGTCTTTGTACAAACGTGTGTTTTCACTGTTGGAATACGTTGTGGGATGCATTGTTTCAATCTCTTGCAAGCCTCATGTTGTTTCTTAGACAATGTGGAAAAACAAGGAGTATGTTTCCCAAATCACTTGTAATCCAGAGAAACGCACACTGCATCACTCTTGCTCACACACGCTCTTTCTCCTAATGTGTTGATAACATTCAAGAAACCAGAAAAGAAGGGCATTTTGCAGTGAAATTCAGACGGCTATGTTCAAAAGGACATTTCTATTGGTTGCAGTGCGCAAAAGCACGATTGACTTCATGTTCTCCATGACACCCTTACATTTCCAAGTGACCTCAATTAGGACATTCCCCAAAAGATGTGTTTGCGTGTCTGTAGCGAAAGGAGCTCTAAGTTGTGTATTCAGTGCTGGAGAGTGACATAGTCTACATATGTTTAACAGCGTTTTAAGAGCAGCAACATGCTTCAAACTGAAACTGCTACAAGGTGTGTGTAGCATGCAGAAAGAAGGCTTGTCATTTCAAAAAAAGAAGAGGAAACCAAAATACAGGTAGTTAAACGAGCACAAAAGTATGGGAGATGTGCATGTGGACAGTTTCAAGCAGCAGCTCTTTGTGGACACTTGGGAACAGCGCTGTGAAAAAATTTCGTATGAAGCAGGATTTGTCCAAAGTTGAAAGACCTTCCAAAACCAGCCCTAAAGAACTTAGCCAATCAATGAATTTTGCAATAAGCTCCTGCAGGAAAGGTGCTTCTATGACACAATCCCCGAGCAGGTAGCTACATTCTGCACAGTACAAAATGCATATGAATTCCTGGCTGAAAACTCACTCCAGAAGAATGAAATGCATGTGTTTCTCTCTGAAAGAACACTCAGCCACTAGTCTTTTGCTTTCTCCTTCAAAGTCTTTGTAGAAACGTGTGTTTTCACTGTTGGAATACGTTGTGGGATGCATTGTTTCAGTCTCTTGCAAGCCTCATGTTGTTTCTTAGACAATGTGGAAAAACAAAGAGTATGTTTCCCAAATCACTTGTAATCCAGAGAAACGCACACTGCATCACTCTTGCCAAAGCACGCTCTTTCTCCTAATGTGTTGATAACATTCAAGAAACCAGAAAAGAAGGGCATTTTGCAGTGAAATTCAGACGGGTATGTTCAAAAGGACATTTCTATTGGTTGCAGTGCGCAAAAGCACGATTGACTTCATGTTCTCCATGACACCCTTACATTTCCAAGTGACCTCAATTAGGACATTCCCCAAAAGATGTGTTTGCGTGTCTGTAGCGAAAGGAGCTCTAAGTTGTTTATTCAGTGCTGGAGAGTGACACAGTCTACATAGGTTTAACAGCGTTTTAAGAGCAGCAACATGCTTCAAACTGAAACTGCTACAAGGTGTGTGTAGCATGCAGAAAGAAGGCTTGTCATTTCAAAAAAAGAAGAGGAAACCAAAATACAGGTAGTTAAACGAGCACAAAAGTATGGGAGATGTGCATGTGGACAGTTTCAAGCAGCAGCTCTTTGTGGACACTTGGGAACAGCGCTGTGAAAAAATTTCGTATGAAGCAGGATTTGTCCAAAGTTGAAAGACCTTCCAAAACCAGCCCTAAAGAACTTAGCCAATCAATGAATTTTGCAATAAGCTCCTGCAGGAAAGGTGCTTCTATGACACAATCCCCGAGCAGGTAGCTACATTCTGCACAGTACAAAATGCATATGAATTCCTGGCTGAAAACTCACTCCAGAAGAATGAAATGCATGTGTTTCTCTCTGAAAGAACACTCAGCCACTAGTCTTTTGCTTTCTCCTTCAAAGTCTTTGTAGAAACGTGTGTTTTCACTGTTGGAATACGTTGTGGGATGCATTGTTTCAGTCTCTTGCAAGCCTCATGTTGTTTCTTAGACAATGTGGAAAAACAAAGAGTATGTTTCCCAAATCACTTGTAATCCAGAGAAACGCACACTGCATCACTCTTGCCAAAGCACGCTCTTTCTCCTAATGTGTTGATAACATTCAAGAAACCAGAAAAGAAGGGCATTTTGCATTGAAATTCAGACGGGTATGTTCAAAAGGACATTGCTATTGGTAGCAGAGTGCAAAAGCGCGATTGACGTCATGTTCTCGATGACACCCTTACTTTTCCAAGTGACCTGAAGTAGGACTTTCACAAAAAGATGTCTTTGCGTGATTGTGGTGAAAGTAGATCTTAGATGAGTATTAAGTGCTGGAGAGTGACACACTCTACGTAGCTTACACAGCGTTTTGAGAGCAGCAACATGTTTCAAACTGAAACTGCCACAAGGTGTGCGTAGCATGCAGGAAGAAGGCTTGTCATTTCAAAGAAGGAAGAGGAAACCAAAATCCAGGTAGTGAAACGAGCACACCAGTATGGGAGATGTGCATGTGGACAGTTTCAAGCAGCAGCTCCTTCTGGACACTTGGAAACAGCAATGTAAAAACATTTCGTTCGAAGCGGGATTTGTCCAAAGTTGAAAGACCTTCCAACACCAACCCTAAAGAACTTAGCCAAACAATGAATGTTACAATAAGCTCCTGCAGGAAAGGTGCTTCTATGACACAACCCCCGAGCAGGTAGCTACATTCTGCACAGTACAAAATGCATATGAACTCCAGGCTGAAAACTCACTCCAGAAGGAAGAAATGCGTGTGTTTCTCTCTGAAACAACACTCAGCCACTATTCTTTTGCTTGCTCCTTCAAAGTCTTTGTAGAAACGTGTGTTTACACTGCTGGAATACGTTTTGGGATGCATTGTTTCAATCTCTTGCAAGCCTCATGTTCTTTCTTAGAGGATGTGGAAAAACTAGGAGTATGTTTCCCAAATCACTAGCAATCCAGAAAAACGCACAGTGCATCACTCTTGCCCAAACATGCTCTTTCTCCTAATGCGTTGAGAACATTCAAGTAAGCAGAAGGAAAGAGCATTTTGCAGTGAAATTCAGACTGGCATGTTCAAAAAGCCATTTCTTTCGGTTGCAGGGTGTAAAAGCATGATGGTCTTCATGTTCTCGATGAAACCCTTACATTTCCAAGTGACCTCAATTAGGACATTACCCAAAAATTGTGTTTGAGTGTCTGTAGCGAAAGGAGCTCTAAGTTGTGTATTCAGTGCTGGAGAGTGACACAGTCTACATAGGTTTAACAGCGTTTTAAGAGCACCAACATGCTCAAAAGTGAAACTGCTACAAGGTGTGTGTAGCATGCAGAAAGAGGGCTTGTCCTTTCAAAGAAAGAAGAGGAAACCAAAATCCAGGTACTGAAACGAGCACACCAGTATGGGAGATGTGCATGTGGACAGTTTCAAGCAGCCCATCCTTCTGGACACTTGGAAACTGCAATGTATAAACATTTCGTTCGAAGTGGGATTTGGCCAAGTTGAAAGACCTTCCAACACCAACCCTAAAGAACTTAGCCAAACAATGAATGTTGCAATAAGCTCCTGTAGGAAAGGCGCTACTATGACACAAACCCCAAACAGGTAGCTACATTCTGCACAGTACAAATGCATATGAATTCCAGGCTGAAAACTCACTCCAGAAGGAAGAAATGCGTGTGTTTCTCTCTGAAAGAACACTCAGCCACTATTCTTTTGCTTGCTCCTTCAAAGTCTTTGTAGAAACGTGTATTTTCACTGGTGGAATACGTTTTTGGATGCATTGTTTCAATCTCTTCCAATCCTCATGTTGTTTCTTAGACAATGTGGAAAAACGCGGATTATGTTTCCCCAATCACTTGAAATCCAGGAAAACGCACCCTGCATCAGTCTTGCTCAAACACGCTCTTTCACCTAATGCATTGAGAACATTCAAGAAAGCAGAAAAGAAGGGCCTTTTGCAGTGAATTTCACACTGGTATGTACAAAAGCCATTTATTTCGGTTGCAGAGTGCAAAAGCATGATTGACTTCATGTTCTCTATGAAACCCTTACATTTCCAAGTGACCTGAAGTAGGAATTTCACAAAAACATGTGTTTGCGTGTCTGTGGTGAAAGGAACTCTAAGTTGTGTATTGAGTGCTGGAGAGTGACACACTCTACAAAGGTTAGACAGCGTCCTTAGAGCACCAACATGCTGAAAA
This sequence comes from Miniopterus schreibersii, assembly GCF_964146895.1. Lineage (NCBI taxonomy): Eukaryota > Metazoa > Chordata > Mammalia > Chiroptera > Miniopteridae > Miniopterus > Miniopterus schreibersii. The sequence goes on from NW_027669844.1 coordinate 646,450, forward strand.
TAGAAACTGCCACAAGATTTGTGTAGCATGCTGAATGAAGGCTTGTCATTTCAAAGAAAGAATAGGAAACCAAATTCCAGGTAGTGAAACGAGCACACCAGTATGGGAAATGTGCATGTGGACAGTTTCCAGCAGCAGCTCTTTGTGGACACTTGGAAACAGCACTGTGAAAATATTTCGTACGAAGCGGGTTTTGCCAAAGTTGAAAGACTTGCCAAAAGCAACCCTAAAGGACTTAGCCAAACAATGAATGTTGCAATAAGCTCCTGCAGGAAAGGTGCTTCAATGACACAACTCCCGAGCAGGTAGCTACATTCTGCACAGTACAAAATGCATATGAATTCCTGGCTGGAAACTCACTCCAGAAGGAAGGAATGCGTGTGTTTCTCTCTGAAAGAACACTCAGCCACTAGGCTTTTGCTTGCTCCTTCAAAGTCTTTGTAGAAACATGTGTTTTCACTGGTGGAATACGTTTTGGGATGCATTGTTTCAATCTCTTGCAAGCCTCATGTTCTTTCTTAGACGAAGTGGAAAAACAAGGAGTATGTTTCCCAGATCACTTGCAATCCAGAAAAACACACACTGCATCACTCTTGCCTAAACATGCTCTTTCTCCTAATGTGTTGAGAACATTCAAGAAAGCAGAAAGGAAGAGCATTTGGTAGTGAAATTCAGACTGGCATGTACAAAAGGCCATTTCTTTCAGTTGCAGGGTGTAAATGCATGATGGTCTTCATGTTTTCGATGAAAGCCTTACATTTCCAAGTGACCACAATTAGGACTTTCCCAAAAAGATGTTTGCGTGTCTGTGGCAACGGAGCTCTAAGTTGTGTATTCAATGCTGGAGAGTGACACACTCTACATAGGTTAAAAAACGTTCTTAGAGAACCAACATGCTTAAAATTGAAACTGCTACAAGATGTGCGTAGCATGCTGAATGAAGGCTTCTCATTTCAAACAAAGAAGAGGAAACCAAATTCCAGGAAGTGAAACGAGCCCACCAGTATGGGAGATGTGCATGTGGACAGTTTCCAGCAGCAGCTCTTTGTGGACACTTATAAACATTGCTGTGAAAAAAATTCGTACGAAGCGGGATTTGGCCAAAGTTGAAAGCCTTTCCAAAACCAAACCTAACGGACTTAGCAAAACAATGAATGTTGCAATAAGCTCCTGCAGGAAAGGTGCTTCAATGAAACAACTCCAGAGCAGGTAGCTACATTCTGCACAGTACAAAATGCATATGAATTCCAGGCTGAAAACTCACTCCAGAAGGAAAAAATGCGTGTGTTTCTCTCTGAAAGAACACTCAGCCACTATTCTTTTGCTTGCTCCTTTAAGGTCTTTGTAGAAACGTGTGTTTTCACTGCTGGAATACGTTGTGGGATGCATTGTTTTAATCTCTTGCAGGCCTCATGTTCTTTCTTACACAACGTGGAAAAACGCGGATTATGTTTCCCAAATCACTTGAAATCCAGAAAATCGCAACCTGCATCACTCTTGCTCAAACACGCTCTTTCACCTAATGCATTGAGAACATTCAAGAAAGCAGAAAATAAGGGCCTTTTGCAGTGAATTTCAGATTGTTGTGTACAAAAAGCCATTTATTTCGGTTGCAGAGTGCAAAAGCATGATTGACTTCATGTTCTCTATGAAACCCTTACATTTCCAAGTGACCTGAAGTAGGACTTTCAAAAAAACATGTGTTTGCTTGTCAGTGGTGAAAGAAACTCTAAGTTGTGTATTCAGTGCTGGGGAGTGACACACTCTACACAGGTTAGACAGCGTTCTTAGAGAACCAAGATGCTTAAAATTGAAACTGCTACAAGATGTGTGTAGCAGGCAGAAAGAAGGCTTGTCATTTCAAAGAAAGAAGAGGAAACCAAAATCCAGGTACTGAAACGAGCACACCAGTATGGGAGATGTGCATGTGGACAGTTTCAAGCAGCAGCTCCTTCTGGACACTTGGAAAAAGCAATGTAAAAACATTTCGTTCGAAGCGGGATTTGGCCAAAGTTGAAAGATCTTCCAACACCAACCCTAAAGAACTTAGCCAAACAATGAATGTTGCAATAAGCTCCTGTAGGAAAGGTGCTTCTATGACACAACCCCCGAGCAGGTAGCTACATTCTGCACAGTACAAAATGCATATGAATTCCAGGCTGAAAACTCACTACAGAAGGAAGAAATGCGTGTGTTTCTCTCTGAAAGAACACTCAGCCACTATTGTTTTGCTTGCTCCTTCAAAGTCTTTGTAGAAACGTGTATTTTCACTGCTGGAATACGTTTTGGGATGCATTGTTTCAATCTCTTGCAAGCCTCATGTTCTTTCTTACACAATGTGGAAAAACGCGGATTATGTTTCCCAAATAACTTGAAATCCAGGAAAACGCACCCTGCATCACTCTTGCTCAAACACGCTCTTTCACCTAATGCATTGAGAACATTCAAGAAAGCAGAAAAGAAGGACTTTTTGCAGTGAATTTCACACTAGTATGTACAAAAAGCCATTTATTTCGGTTGCAGAGTGCAAAAGCATGATTGACTTCATGTTCTCAATGAAACCCTGACATTTCCAAGTGACCTGAAGTAGGAATTTCACAAAAACATGCGTTTGCGTGTCTGTGGTGAAAGGAGCTCTAAGTTGTGTATTCAGTGCTGGAGAGTGACACACTCTACACAGGTTAGACAGCGTTCTTAGAGCACCAACATGCTTAAAATAGAAACTACTACAAGATGTGTGTAGCATGCTGAATGAAGGCTTGTCATTTCAAAGAAAGAAGAGGAAACCAAATTCCAGGTAGTGAAATGACCATGCCAGTGTGGGAGATGTGCATGTGGACAGTTTCAAGCAGCAGCTCTTTGTGGACACTTGGAAGCAGCGCTGTGAAAAAATTTCGTAGGAAGCGGGATTTGGCCAAAGTTGAAAGACCTTCCAAAACCAATCCTAAAGGACTTAGCCAATGAATGAATGTTGCAATAAGCCCCTGCAGGAAAGGTGCTTCAATGACACAACTCCCGAGCAGGTAGTTACATTCCGCACAGTACAAAATGCATATGAATTCCTGGCTGGAGACTCACTCCACAAAGAAGAAATGCGTGTGTTTCTCTCTGAAACAACACTCAGCCACTATTCTTTTGCTTGCTCCTTCAAAGTCTTTGTAGAAACGTGTGTTTTCACTGCTGGAATACATTTTGGGATGAATTGTTTCAATCTCTTGCAAGCCTCATGTTCTTTCTTACACAATGTGGAAAAACGCGGATTATGTTTCACCTAATGCATTGAGAACATTCAAGAAAGCAGAAAAGAAGGGCCCTAAACCTAGGTCCAATCCTATCCCTAATCGTTTATCTAAAACTAGCCCTAAACATAACACTAACCCTAGGTACAATCCTAACCCGAACCGTCTCTCTAACCTTAGCCCTCAACATAACCCTAACCCTAGGTCCAATCCTAACCCTAATTGTAGACGTAACCCTAGCCCTCAACATAACCCTAACCCTAGGTCCAATCCTAAACCTACTCGTCTATCTAACCCTGGCCCTCAACGTAACCCTACCCCTAGCTCCAATCCTAACCCTAATCGTCTACCTAACCTTAGCCCTCAACACAACCATAACCCTAGGTCCAATCGTAACCCTAATCGACCCTCTAACCGTAGCCCTCAACATAACCCTAAACCTAGGTCCAATCCTAACACGAACCGTCTCTCTAACCCTAGCCCTCAACATAACCCTAACCTAAGGTACAATCCTAACAATAATCGTCTATCTAAACCTAGCCCTCAACATAACCCTAACCTTGGCTCCAATCCTAACCCTATAGTCTCTCTAATCCTAGCCCTCAATATAACCTTACCTAGGTCCAATCCAAACCAAATCCGTCTTTCTAACCCTAGCTCTCAACATAACCCTAACCCTCGGTGCAATCCTAACCCGAACTGTCTCTCTAACCCTAGCCCTCAACATGACACTAACCCTAGGTCCATTCCTAACACGAACCTTCTCTCTAACCCTAGCCCTCAACATAACCCTAACCCTAGATCCAATCCTAACCTTAATCATCTACCTAACCCTAGCCCTCAACATAACCCTAACCCTAGCTCCAATCCTAACCCTAATCGTCTCTCTAACCCTAGCCATCAACATAACCCTAACCCTAGTTCCAATCCAAACCCTAATCGTCTATCTAACCCTAGCCCTAAAAATAACCCTAACCCTAGGCCCAATCCTAACCCTAAACCTGTATCTAACCATAGCCCTCATCATAACCATAACCCTACGTCCAATCCTAATCCGAAAGGTCTCTCTAACCCTAGCACTCAACATAACCCTAACCCTAGCTCCAATCCTAACCTATTTGTCCCTCTAACCCTAGCCCTCAACGTAACCCTAACGCTAGGTCCAATTATAACCCTAATCAAATCTCTAACCGTAATCCTCAACATAACCCTAACCCTAGGTCCAATCCTAACCTGAACCGTCTCTCTAAACCTAGCCCTCAACATAACCCTAACCCTAGGTCCATTTTTAACCAGAACATTCTCTCTAACCGTAGCCCTCAACATAACCATATTCCTACGTCCAATCCTAACCCTAATCGTCTACCTAACCCTAGCCCTCCACATAACCCTAACCCTAGCTCCAAACCTAACCCTAATCCTCTCTGTAACCGTAGACATCAACATTAGCCTAACCCTAGGTCCAATCCTACCCTAATCGTCTATCTAACCATAGCCCTAAACATAACCCTACCCGTAGGTCCAATCTTAACCAGAACCGTCTCTCTAACCCTAGCCCTCCACATAACCCTAACCCTAGGTACAATCCAAACACTAATTGTTTATCTAACCCTAGCCCTAAACATAACTTCAACCCTAGGTCCAATAATCACCCTAATCGTCTCTCTGACCCTAGCCCTCAACATAACCCTAACCCTAGGTCCAATCCTAACTCTAATCGTCTATCTAACCCTAGCCCTCAGCATAACCCTAACCCGCGGTCCAATCCTAACCCGAACCTTCTCTCTAACCCTAGCCCTAAACATAACCATAACAATAGGTCCATTCATAAACCCTAATTGTCTACCTAGCCCTAGCCCTCAACATAACGCTAACCCTAGCTCCAATCCTAACCCTAACCGTCTCTCTAACCCTACCCCTCAACATAACCCTAACCCCAGGTCCAATCCTTACCCGAACTGTCTTTCTCACCCTTGCCCTCAACCTAAACCTAACCCTAGGTCCAATCCTAACCCTAATCGTCTCTCTAACCCTAGCCCTCAACATAACCATAACACTAGGTCCAATCCTAACCCGAACCGTCTCTCTAACCCTAGCCCTCAACATAAACCTATCCCTAGGTCCAATCCTCACCCTAACCGTCTCTCTAACCCTAGCCCTCAACATAACCCTATCCCCAGGTCCAATCCTCACCCTAACCGTCTCTCTAACACTAGCCCTCAACATAACCCTAACCCTAGGTCCAATCCTCACCCTAACCGTCTCTCTAACCCTAGCCCTCACCATAACCCTAACCCTAGGTCCAATCCTCACCCTAACCGTCTCTCTAACCCTAGCCCTCAACATAACCGTAACCCGAGGTCCAATCCTAACCCTAACCTTCTCTCTAACCCTAGCCCTCAACCTAACCCTAACCCTAGGTCCAATCCTAACCCTAACCGTCTCTCTGACCCTAGCCCTCAGCATAACCCTAACCCTAGGTCCAATCCTAACCCTAACTGTCAGTCTAACCCTAGCCCTCAACATAACCCTAACCCTAGGTCCAATCCTAACCCTAACCGTCTCTCTAACCCTAGCCCTCAACATAACCCTAACCCTAGGTCCAATCCTCACCCTAACCGTCTCTCTAACCCTAGCCCTCAACATAAACCTTACCTTAGGTCCAATCCTAACACTAACCGTCTCTGTAACCCTAGAACTCACCATAACCCTAACCCTAGGTCCAATCCTAACCCTAACCGTCTCTCTAACCCTAGCCCTCAACATAACCCTAATCCTAGGTCCAATCCTCACCCTAACCGTCTCTCTATCCCTAGCCCTCAACATAACCCTAACCCTAGGTCCAATCCTAACCCTATCCTTCTCTCTAACTCTAGCCCTCAACATAACTCTAACCCTAGGACCAATCCTAACACTAACAGTCGCTCTAACCCTAGCCCTCAACATAACCCTAACCCTAGGTCCAATCCTAACCCTAACCGTCTCTCTGACCCTAGCCCTCAGCATAACCCTAACCCTAGGTCCAATCCTAACCCTAACGGTCTGTCTAACCCTCGCCCTCAACATAACCCTAACCCTAGGTCCAATCCTAACCCTAACCGTCTCTCTAACCCTAGCCCTCAACATAACCCTAACCCTAGGTCCAATCCTAATCCTATACGTCTCTCTAACTCTAGCCATCAACATAACCCTAACCCTAGGACCAATCCGAACCCTAACCGTCTCTCTAATCCTAGCCCTCAAATTAACCCTAACCCTAGGTCCAATCCTAACCCTAACCGTGTCTCTAACCCTAGCCCTCAACATAACCCTAACCCTAGGTCCAATCCTAACCCTAACCGTCTCCCTAACCCTAGCCCTCAACATAAGCGTAACCCTAGGTCCAATCCTAACCCTAACCGTCTCTCTAACCCTAGCCCTAAACATAACCCTAACCCTAGGTCCAATCCTAACCCTAACCGTCTCTCTAACCCTAGCCCTCAACATAACCCTAACCCTAGGTCCAATGCTCACCCTAACCGTCTCCCTAACCCTAGCCCTCAACATAACCCTAACCCTAGGTCCAATCCTCACCCTAACCGTCTCTCTAACCCTAGCCCTCAACATAGCCCTAACCTAAGTCCAATCCTAACCCTAACCGTCTCTCTAACCCTAGCCATCAGCGTAGCCCTAACCCTAGGTCCAATCCTAACCCTAACCGTGTCTCTAACCCTAGCCCTCAACATAACCCTAACCCTAGGTCCAATTCTCACCCTAACCATCTCTCCAACCCTAGCCCTAAACATAACCCTAACCCCAGGTCCAATCCTAACACTAACCGTCTCTCTAACCCTAGCCCTCAACATATCCCTAACCCTAGATCCAATCTTAACCCTAACCGTCTCTCTAACCCTAGACCTCAACATAACCCTAACCCTAGGTCCAATCCTCACCCTAAACGTCTCTCTAACCCTAGCCCTCAACATAAGCCTAACCCTAGGTCCAATCCTAACAGTAACCGTCTCTCTAAACCTAGCCCTCAACATAAGCCTAACCCTAGGTCCAATCCTAACCCTATCCGTCTCTCTAACTCTAGCCCTCAACATAACCCTAACCCTAGGTCCAATCCTAACCCTAACCGTCTCTCTAACCCTAGCCCTCAACATAACCCTAACACTAGGTCCAATCCTAACACTAACCGTCTCTCTAACCCTAGCCCTCAATATAACCCTAAACCCTAGGTCAAATCCTAACCCTATCCCTCTCTCTAACTCTAGCCCTCAACATAACCATAACCCTAGGACCAATCCTAACCCTAACCTTCTCTCTAACCCTAGCCCTCAACCTAACCCTAACCCTAGGTCCAATCCTAACCCTAACCGTCCCTCTGACCCTAGCCCTCAGCATAACCCTAACCCTAGGTCCAATCCTAACCCTAACTGTCAGTCTAACCCTAGCCCTCAACATAACCCTAACCCTAGGTCCAATCCTAACCATAACCGTCTCTCTAACCCTAGCCCTCAACATAATCCTAACACTAGGTCCAATCCTCACCCTAACCGTCTCTCTAACCCTAGCCCTCAACATAAACCTTACCTTAGGTCCAATCCTAACACTAACCGTCTCTCTAATCCTAGCCCTCAACATAACCCTAACCCTAGGTCCAATCCTAACCTTAACCGTCTCTCTAACCCTAGCCCTCAACATAACCCTAATCCTAGGTCCAATCCTCACCCTAACCGTCTCTCTATCCCTAGCCCTCAACATAACCCTAACCCTAGGTCCAATCCTAACACTATCCTTCTCTCTAACTCCAGCCCTCAACATAACCCTAACCCTAGGTCCAATCCTAACCATAACGGTCTGTCTAACCCTCGCCCTCAACATAACCCTAACCCTAGGTCCAATCCTAACCCTAACTGTCAGTCTAACCCTAGCCCTCAACATAACCCTAACCCTAGGTCCAATCCTAACCCTAACCGTCTCTCTAACCCTAGCCCTCAACATAACCCTAACCCTAGGTCCAATCCTCACCCTAACCGTCTCTCTAACCCTAGCCCTCAACATAAACCTTACCTTAGGTCCAATCCTAACACTAACCGTCTCTGTAACCCTAGCCCTCACCATAACCCTAACCCTAGGTCCAATCCTAACCCTAACCGTCTCTCTAACCCTAGCCCTCAACATAACCCTAATCCTAGGTCCAATCCTCACCCTAACCGTCTCTCTATCCCTAGCCCTCAACATAACCCTAACCCTAGGTCCAATCCTAACCCTATCCTTCTCTCTAACTCTAGCCCTCAACATAACTCTAACCCTAGGACCAATCCTAACACTAACAGTCGCTCTAACCCTAGCCCTCAACATAACCCTAACCCTAGGTCCAATCCTAACCCTAACCGTCTCTCTGACCCTAGCCCTCAGCATAACCCTAACCCTAGGTCCAATCCTAACCCTAACGGTCTGTCTAACCCTCGCCCTCAACATAACCCTAACCCTAGGTCCAATCCTAACCCTAACCGTCTCTCTAACCCTAGCCCTCAACATAACCCTAACCCTAGGTCCAATCCTAATCCTATACGTCTCTCTAACTCTAGCCATCAACATAACCCTAACCCTAGGACCAATCCGAACCCTAACCGTCTCTCTAATCCTAGCCCTCAAATTAACCCTAACCCTAGGTCCAATCCTAACCCTAACCGTGTCTCTAACCCTAGCCCTCAACATAACCCTAACCCTAGGTCCAATCCTAACCCTAACCGTCTCCCTAACCCTAGCCCTCAACATAAGCGTAACCCTAGGTCCAATCCTAACCCTAACCGTCTCTCTAACCCTAGCCCTAAACATAACCCTAACCCTAGGTCCAATCCTAACCCTAACCGTCTCTCTAACCCTAGCCCTCAACATAACCCTAACCCTAGGTCCAATGCTCACCCTAACCGTCTCCCTAACCCTAGCCCTCAACTAACCCTAACCCTAGGTCCAATCCTCACCCTAACCGTCTCTCTAACCCTAGCCCTCAACATAGCCCTAACCTAAGTCCAATCCTAACCCTAACCGTCTCTCTAACCCTAGCCATCAGCGTAGCCCTAACCCTAGGTCCAATCCTAACCCTAACCGTGTCTCTAACCCTAGCCCTCAACATAACCCTAACCCTAGGTCCAATTCTCACCCTAACCGTCTCTCCAACCCTAGCCCTAAACATAACCCTAACCCCAGGTCCAATCCTAACACTAACCGTCTCTCTAACCCTAGCCCTCAACATATCCCTAACCCTAGATCCAATCTTAACCCTAACCGTCTCTCTAACCCTAGACCTCAACATAACCCTAACCCTAGGTCCAATCCTCACCCTAAACGTCTCTCTAACCCTAGCCCTCAACATAAGCCTAACCCTAGGTCCAATCCTAACAGTAACCGTCTCTCTAAACCTAGCCCTCAACATAAGCCTAACCCTAGGTCCAATCCTAACCCTATCCGTCTCTCTAACTCTAGCCCTCAACATAACCCTAACCCTAGGTCCAATCCTAACCCTAACCGTCTCTCTAACCCTAGCCCTCAACATAACCCTAACACTAGGTCCAATCCTAACACTAACCGTCTCTCTAACCCTAGCCCTCAATATAACCCTAAACCCTAGGTCAAATCCTAACCCTATCCCTCTCTCTAACTCTAGCCCTCAACATAACCATAACCCTAGGACCAATCCTAACCCTAACCTTCTCTCTAACCCTTGCCCTCAACCTAACCCTAAACCTAGGTCCAATCCTAACCCTAACCGTCCCTCTGACCCTAGCCCTCAGCATAACCCTAACCCTAGGTCCAATCCTAACCCTAACTGTCAGTCTAACCCTAGCCCTCAACATAACCCTAACCCTAGGTCCAATCCTAACCATAACCGTCTCTCTAACCCTAGCCCTCAACATAACCCTAACACTAGGTCCAATCCTCACCCTAACCGTCTCTCTAACCCTAGCCCTCAACATAAACCTTACCTTAGGTCCAATCCTAACACTAACCGTCTCTCTAATCCTAGCCCTCAACATAACCCTAACCCTAGGTCCAATCCTAACCTTAACCGTCTCTCTAACCCTAGCCCTCAACATAACCCTAATCCTAGGTCCAATCCTCACCCTAACCGTCTCTCTATCCCTAGCCCTCAACATAACCCTAACCCTAGGTCCAATCCTAACACTATCCTTCTCTCTAACTCCAGCCCTCAACATAACCCTAACCCTAGGTCCAATCCTAACCCTAACGGTCTGTCTAACCCTCGCCCTCAACATAACCCTAACCCTAGGTCCAATCCTAACCCTAACCGTCTCTCTAACCCTAGCCCTCAACATAACCCTAACCCTAGGTCCAATCCTAATCCTATCCGTCTCTCTAACTCTAGCCATCAACATAACCCTAACCCTAGGACCAATCCTAACCCTAACCGTCTCTCTAACCCTAGCCCTCAAATTAACCCTAACCCTAGGTCCAATCCTAACCCTAACCGTGTCTCTAACCCTAGCCCTCAACATAACCCTAACCCTAGGTCCAATCCTAACCCTAACCGTCTCCCTAACCCTAGCCCTCAACATAAGCGTAACCCTAGGTCCAATCCTAACCCTAACCGTCTCTCTAACCCTAGCCCTAAACATAACCCTAACCCTAGGTCCAATCCTAACCCTAACCGTCTCTCTAACCCTAGCCCTCAACATAACCCTAACCCTAGGTCCAATCCTCACCCTAACCGTCTCCCTAACCCTAGCCCTCAACATAACCCTAACCCTAGGTCCAATCCTCACCCTAACCGTCTCTCTAACCCTAGCCCTCAACATAGCCCTAACCTAAGTCCAATCCTAACCCTAACCGTCTCTCTAACCCTAGCCATCAACGTAGCCCTACCCCTAGGTCCAATCCTAACCCTAACCGTCGCTCTAACGCTAGCAATCAACCTAACCCTAACCCTAGGTCCAAGCCTAACCCTAACCGTCTCTCTGACCCTAGCCCTCAGCATAAGCCTAACCCTAGGTCCAATCCTAACCCTAACTGTCTGTCTAACCCTAGCCCTCAACATAACCCTAACCCTAGGTCCAATCTTAACCCTAACCGTCTCTCTAATCCTAGCCCTCAACATAACCCTAACCCTAGGTCCAATCCTAACCCTAACTATCTCTCTAACCCTAGCCCTCAACGTAAGCGTAACCCTAGGTCCAATCGTAACCCTAACCGTCTCTCTAACCCTAGCCCTAAACATAACCATAACCCTAGGTCCAATCCTAACCCTAACCGTCTCTCTAACCCTAGCCCTCAACATAACCCTAACCCTAGGTCCAATCCTCACCCTAACCGTCTCCCTAACCCTAGCCCTCAACCTAACCCTAACCATAGGTCCAATCCTCACCCTAACCGTCTCTCTAACCCTAGCCCTCAACATAGCCCTAACTTAAGTCCAATCCTAACCCTAACCGTCTCTCTAACCCTAGCCCTCAACGTAGCCCTAACCCTAGGTCCAATCCTAACCCTAACCGTCTCTCTAACCCTAGCCCTCAACATAACCCTAACCCTAGGTCCAATCCTAACCCTAACCGTCTCTCTAACCCTAGCCCTCAACCTAACCCTAACCCTAGGTCTAATCCTAACCCTAACCGTCTCTCTGACCCTAGCCCTCAGCATAACCCTAACCCTAGGTCCAATCCTAACCCTAACTGTCTGTCTAACCCTAGCCCTCAACATAACCCTAACCCTAGGTCCAGTCCTAACCGTAACCGTCTCTCTAACCCTAGCCCTCAACATAACCCTAACCCTAGGTCCAATCCTCACCCTAACCGTCTCTCTAACCCTAGCCCTCAACATAGCCCTAACCTAAGTCCAATCCTAACCCTAACCGTCTCTCTAACCCTAGCCCTCAACATAGCCCTAACCTAAGTCCAATCCTAACCCTAACCGTCTCTCTAACCCTAGCCCTCAACGTAGCCCTAACCCTAGGTCCAATCCTAACCCTAACCGTCACTCTAACGCTAGCCCTCAACCTAACCCTAACCCTAGGTCCAATCCTCACCCTAACCGTCTCTCTGAACCTAACCCTCAGCATAACCCTCACCTTAGGTCCAATCCTAACCCTAACTGTCTGTCTAACCCTAGCCCTCAACATAACCCTAACCCTAGGTCCAATCCTAACCCTAACCGTCTCTCTAACCCTAGCCCTCAACATAACCCTAACCCTAGGTCCAATCCTCACCCTAACCGTCTCTTCAACCCTAGCCTTCAACATAACCCTAACTCTAGGTCCAATCCTAACACTAACCGTCTCTCTAACCCTAGCCCTCAACATATCCCTAACCCTAGGTCCAATCCTAACCCTAACCGTCTCTCTAACCCTAGCCCTCAACATAACCCTAACCCTAGGTCCAATCCTAACCCTAACGGTCTGTCTAAACCTCGCCCTCAACATAACCCTAACCCTAGGTCCAATCCTAACCCTAACCATCTCTCTAACCCTAGCCCTCAACCTAATCCTAACCCTAGGTCCAATCCTCACCCTAAACGTCTCTCTAACCCTAGCCCTCAACCTAACCCTAACCCTAGGTCCAATCCTAACCCTAACCGTCTCTCTGACCCTAGCCCTCAGCATAACCCTAACCCTAGGTCCAATCCTAACCCTAACTGTCTGTCTAACCCTAGCCCTCAACATAACCCTAACCCTAGGTCCAGTCCTAACACTAACCGTCTCTCTAACCCTAGCCCTCAACATAACTCTAACCCTAATTCCAATCCTAACCCTAACAGTTTCTCTAACCCTAGCCCTCAACATAACCCTAACACTAGGTCCAATCCTAACCCTAACCGTCTCTAACCCTAGCCCTCAACATAACCCGAACCCTAGGTCCAATCCTAACCCTAACCGCCGCTCTAACCCTAGGCCTCAACATAACCATAACCCTAGGTCCAATCCTAACCCTAACCATCTCTCGGACCCTTGCCCTCAACATAACCCTAACCCTAGGTCCAATCCTAACGCTAACCGTCCCTCTAACCCTAGCCCTCAACCTAACCCTAACCCTATGTCCAATCCTAACCCTAACCATCTCTCTAACCCTAGCCCTCAACCTAACCCTAACCCTAGGTCCAATCCTAACCCTAACCGTCCCTCTAACCCATGCCCTCAACATAACCCGAACCCTATGTCCAATCCTAACCCTAACCGTCTCTCTAATCCTAGCCCTCAACATAACCCTAACCCTAGGTCCAATCCTAACCCTAACCGTCTCTCTAACCATATCCCTCAACATAACCCTAACCCTAGGTCCAATCCTAACACTAACCGTCTCTCTAACCCTAGCCCTCAACATAACCCTAACCCTAGGTCCAATCCTAGCCCTAACCGTCTCTCTAACCCTAGCCCTCAACATAACCCTAACCCTAGGTCCAATCCTTACCCTAACCGTCTCCCTAACCCTAGCCCTCAACATAACCCTAACCCTAGGTCCAATCCTCACCCTAACCGTCTCTCTAACCCTAGCCCTCATCATAGCCCTAACCTAAGTCCAATCCTAACCCTAACCGTCTCTCTAACCCTAGCCCTCAACATAACCCTAACCCTAGGTCCAATCCTCACCCTAACCGTCTCTCTAACCCAAGCCCTCAACATAAACCTAACCCTAGGTCCAATCCTAACACTAACCGTCTCTCTAAACCTAGCCCTCAACATAACCCTAACCCTAGGTCCAATCCTAGCCCTAACCGTCTCTCTAACCCTAGCCCTCAACATAACCCTATCCCTAGGTCCAATCCTCACCCTAACCGTCTCCCTATCCCTAGCCCTCAACATAACCCTAACCCTAGGTCCAATCCTCACCCTAACCGTCTCTCTAACCCTAGCCCTCAACATAGCCCTAACCTAAGTCCAATCCTAACCCTAACCGTCTCTCTAACCCTAGCCCTCAACGTAGCCCTAACCCTAGGTCCAATCCTAACCCTAACCGTCTCTCTGACCCTAGCCCTCAGCATAAGCCTAACCCTAGGTCCAATCCTAACCCTAACCGTCTTTCTAACCCTAGCCCTCAACATAACCCTAACCCTAGGTCCAATCCTAACCCTAACAGTCTCTCTAACCCTAGCCCTCAACGTAACCCTAACGCTAGGTCCAATTATAACCCTAATCAAATCTCTAACCGTAATCCTCAACATAACCCTAACCCTAGGTCCAATCCTAACCTGAACCGTCTCTCTAAACTTAGTCCTCAACATAACCCTAACCCTAGGTCCATTTTTAACCAGAACATTCTCTCTAACCGTAGCCCTCAACATAACCATATTCCTACGTCCAATCCTAACCCTAATCGTCTACCTAACCCTAGCCCTCCACATAACCCTAACCCTAGCTCCAAACCTAACCCTAATCGTCTCTGTAACCGTAGCCATCAACATTAGCCTAACCCTAGGTCCAATCCTACCCTAATCGTCTATCTAACCATAGCCCTAAACATAACCCTACCCGTAGGTCCAATCTTAACCAGAACCGTCTCTCTAACCCTAGCCCTCCACATAACCCTAACCCTAGGTACAATCCAAACACTAATCGTTTATCTAACCCTAGCCCTAAACATAACTTCAACCCTAGGTCCAATAATCACCCTAATCGTCTCTCTGACCCTAGCCCTCAACATAACCCTAACCCTAGGTCCAATCCTAACTCTAATCGTCTATCTAACCCTAGCCCTCAGCATAACCCTAACCCGCGGTCCAATCCTAACCCGAACCTTCTCTCTAACCCTAGCCCTAAACATAACCATACCCCTAGGTCCATTCATAAACCCTAATTGTCTACCTAGCCCTAGCCCTCAACATAACGCTAACCCTAGCTCCAATCCACCCTAACCGTCTCTCTAACCCTAGCCCTCAACATAACCCTAACCCCAGGTCCAATCCTTACCCGAACTGTCTTTCTAACCCTTGCCCTCAACCTAAACCTAAGCCTAGGTCCAATCCTAACCCTAATCGTCTCTCTAACCCTAGCCCTCAACATAACCATAACACTAGGTCCAATCCTAACCCGAACCGTCTCTCTAACCCTAGCCCTCAACATAAACCTATCCCTAGGTCCAATCCTCACCCTAACCGTCTCTCTAACCCTAGCCCTCAACATAACCCTATCCCCAGGTCCAATCCTCACCCTAACCGTCTCTCTAACACTAGCCCTCAACATAACCCTAACCCTAGGTCCAATCCTCACCCTTACCGTCTCTCTAACCCTAGCCCTCAACATAACCGTAACCCTAGGTCCAATCCTAACCCTAACCGTCTCTCTAACCCTAGCCCTCAACATAACCCTAACCCTAAGTCCAATCCTAACCCTAACCGTATATCTAACCCTAGCCTTCCACATAACCTTAACCCTAGGTCCAATCCTAACCCTAACCGTCTCTCTAAAACTAGCCCTCAACATAACCCTAACCCTAGGTCCAATCCTAACCCTAACCGTCTCTCTAACTCTAGCCCTCAACATAACCCTACCCCTAAGTCCAATCCTCACCCTAACCGTCTCTCTAACCCTAGCCCTCAACATAACCCTAACCCCAGGTCCAATCCTCACCCTAACCGTCTCTCTAACACTAGCCCTCAACATAACCCTAAACCTAGGTCCAATCCTAACCCTTACAATCTCTCTAAACCTACCCCTCAACATAACCCTAACCCTAGGTCCAATCCTAACCCTAACCGTCTCTCTAACCATAGCCCTCAACATAACCCTAACCCTAGGTCCAATCCTAACCCTAACCGTCTCACTAACCCTAGCCCTCAACATAACCCTAACCCTAGGTCCAATCCTAACCCTAACCGGCTCTCTAACCCTAGCCCTCAACATAACCCTAACCCTAGGTCCAATCCTAACCCTAACCGTCTCTCTAACCCTAGCCCTCAATATAACCCTAACCCTAGGTCCAATCCTCACCATAACCATCTCTCTAACCCTAGCCCTCAACATAACCCTAACCCTAGGTCCAATCCAACCCTAACCTTCTCTCTAACCCTAGCCCTCAACATAACCCTAACCCTAGGTCCAATCCTAACCCTAACCGTCTCTCTAACCCTAGCCCTCAACCTAACCATAACCCCCGGTCCAATCTTCACCCTAACCGTCTCTCTAACCATAGCCCTCAACCTAACCCTAACCCTAGGTCCAATCCTAGCCCTAACCGTCTCTCTAACCCTAGTCCTCAAAATAGCCCTAACCCTAGGTCCAATCCTAATCCTAACCGTCTCTCTAACCCTGGCCCTCAACATAACCCTAACCCTAGGTCCAATCCTAACTCTAATCGTCTCTCTGACCCTAGCCCTCAACAGAACCCTAACCCTAGTTCCAATCCTAACCCTAACCGTCTCTCTGACCCTAGCCCTCAACAGAACCCTAACCCTAGGTCCAATCCTAACCCTAACTGTCTCTCTGACCCTAGCCCTCAACGTAACCCTAACCCTAGGTCCAAACCTAACCCTAAAGGTCTCTGTAATCCTAGCCCTCAACATAATACTAACCCTAGGTCCAATCCTAAACCTAACCGTCTCTCTAACCCTAGCCCTCAATATAACCCTAACCCTAGGTCCAATCCTCACCCTAACCGTCTCTCTAAACCTAGCCCTCAACATAAGCCTAACCCTAGGTCCAATCCTCACCCTAACCGTCTCTCTAACCTTAGCCCTCAACATAACCCTAACCCTAGGTCCAAACCTAACCCTAACCGTCTCTCTAAACCTAGCCCTCAACATAACCCTAACCCTAAGTCCAATCCTAACCCTAACCGCCTCTCTAACCCTAGCCCTGAACATAACCCTAACTCAAGTCCAATCCTAACCCTAACCGTGTCTCAAACCCTTGCCCTCAACATAACCCTAACCCTAAGTCCAATCCTAACCCTAACCGTCTCTCTAACCCTAGCCCTCAACATAACCCTAACCCTAGGTGCAATCCTAACGCTAACCGTCTCTCTAACACTAGCCCTCAATATAACCCTAACCCTAGGTCCAATCCTACCCCTAACCGTCTCTCTAACCCTAGCCCTCAACATAACCCTAACGCTAGGTCCAATCCTAACCATAAACGTCTCTCTAACCCGAGCCCTCAACATAACCCTAACCCTAGGTCCAATCCTAACCCTAACCGTCTCTCTAACCCTAGCCCTCAACATAACCCTAACCCTAGGTCCAATCCTCACCCTAACCGTCTCTCTAACCCTAGCTCTCAACATAACCCTAACCCTAGGTGCAATCCTAACCCTAACCGTGTCTCTAACCCTAGCCCTCAACATAACCCTAAACCTAGGTCCAATCCTAACCCTAACCGTCTCTCTAACCCTAGCCCTCAACATAACCCTAACCCTAGGTCCAATCCTAACCATAAACGTCTCTCTAACCCAAGCCCTCAACATAACCCTAACCCTAGGTCCAATCCTAACCCTAACCGTCTCTCTAACCCTAGCCCTCAACATAACCCTAACCCTAGGTCCAATCCTAACCATAAACGTCTCTCTAACCCGAGCCCTCAACATAACCCTAACCCTAGGTCCAATCCTAACCCTAACTGTCTCTCTAACCCTATCCCTCAACATAACCCTAACCCTAGGTCCAATCCTAACCCTAACCGTCTCTCCAACCCTAGCCCTCAACATAACCCTAACCCTAGGTCCAATCCTAACCCTAACCGTCTCTCTAACCCTAGCCCTCAATATAACCCTAACCCTAGGTCCAATCCTAACCCTAACCGTCTCTCTAACCCTAGCCCTCAACATAACCCTAACCCTAGGTCCAATCCTAACCCTAACCGTCTCTCCAACCCTAGCCCTCAACATAACCCTAACCCTAGGTCCAATCCTAACCCTAACCGTCTCTCTAACCCTAGCCCTCAATTTAACCCTAACCCTAGGTCCAATCCTAACCCTAACCGTCTCTCTAACCCTAGCCCTCAACATAACCCGAACCCTAGGTCCAATCCTAACCCTAACCATCTCTGTACACCTAGCCCTCAACATAACCCTAACCCTAAGTCCAATCCGACCCCTAACCGCCTCTCTAACTGTAGCCCTGAACATAACCCTAACCCTAGGTCCAATCCTAACCCTAACCGTTTCTCTAACCCTAGCCCTCAACATAACCCTAACTCTAGGTCCAATCCTAACCCTAACCGTCTCTCTAACCCTAGCCCTCAACATAACCCTAACCCTAGGTCCAATCCTAACCCTAACCGTCTCTCCAACCGTAGCCCTCAACATAACCATAACCCTAGGTCCAATCCTAACCCTAACTGTCTCTCTAACCCTAGCCCTCAATATAACCCTAACCCTAGGTCCAATCCTAACCCTAACCGTCTCTCTAACCCTAGCCCTCAACATAACCCGAACCCTAGGTCCAATCCTAACCCTAACCATCTCTGTAAACCTAGCCCTCAACATAACCCTAACCCTAAGTCCAATCCTACCCGTAACCACCTCTCTAACCCTAGCCCTGAACATAACCCTAACCCTAGGTCCAATCCTAACCCTAACCGTCTCTCTAACCCTAGCCCTCAACATAACCCTAACCCTAGGTCCAATCCTCACCCTAACCGTCTCTCTAACCCTAGCCCTCAACATAACCCTAACCCTAGGTCCAATCCTAACCATAAACGTCTCTCTAACCCAAGCCCTCAACATAACCCTAACCCTAGGTCCAATCCTAACCCTAACCGTCTCTCTAACCCTAGCCCTCAATATAACCCTAACCCTAGGTCCAATTCTAACCCTAACCGTCTCTCTAACCCTAGCCCTCAACATAACCCTAACCCTAGGTCCAATCCTCACCCTAACCGTCTCTCTAACCCTAGCCCTCAACATAACCCTAACCCTAGGTCCAATCCTAACCATAAACGTCTCTCTAAACCGATCCCTCAACATAAGCCTAACCCTAGGTCCAATCCTAACCCTAACCGTCTCTCTAACCCTAGCCCTCAACATAACCCGAACCCTAGGTCCAATCCTAACCCTAACCATCTCTGTACACCTAGCCCTCAACATAACCCTAACCCTAAGTCCAATCCGACCCCTAACCGCCTCTCTAACCGCAGCCCTGAACATAACCCTAACCCTAGGTCCAATCCTAACCCCAACCGTCTCTCTAACCCTAGCCCTCAACATAACCCTAACACTAGGTCCAATCCTAACCCTAACCGTCTCTCCAACCCTAGCCCTCAACATAACCCTAACCCTAGGTCCAATCCTAACCCTAACTGTCTCTCTAACCCTAGCCCTCAATATAACCCTAACCCTAGGTCCAATCCTAACCCTAACCGTCTCTCTAACCCTAGCGCTCAACATAACCCTAACCCTAGGTCCAATCCTAACCCTAACCGTCTCTCCAACCCTAGCCCTCAACATAACCATAACCCTAGGTCCAATCCTAACCCTAACTGTCTCTCTAACCCTAGCCCTCAATATAACCCTAACCCTAGGTCCAATCCTAACCCTAACCGTCTCTCTAACCCTAGCCCTCAACATAACCCTAACCCTAGGTCCAATCCTAACCCTAACCGTCTCTCCAACCGTAGCCCTCAACATAACCCTAACCCTAGGTCCAATCCTAACCCTAACCGTCTCTCCAACCGTAGCCCTCAACATAACCCTAACCCTAGGTCCAATCCTAACCCTAACCGTCTCTCCAACCCTAGCCCTCAACATAACCCTAACCCTAGGTCCAATCCTAACCCTAACTGTCTCTCTAACCCTAGCCCTCAATATAACCCTAACCCTAGGTCCAATCCTAACCCTAACCGTCTCTCTAACCCTAGCCCTCAACATAACCCTAACCCTAGGTCCAATCCTAACCCTAACCGTCTCTCTAACCCTAGCCCTCAACATAACCCGAACCCTAGGTCCAATCCTAACCCTAACCATCTTTGTAAACCTAGCCCTCAACATAACCCTAACCCTAAGTCCAATCCTACCCCTAACCGCCTCTCTAACCCTAGCCCTGAACATAACCCTAACCCTAGGTCCAATCCTAACCCTAACCATCTCTCTAACCCTAGCCCTCAACATAACCCTAACCCTAGGTCCAATCCTAAACCTAACTGTCTCTCCAACCCTAGCCCTCAACATAACCCTAACCCTAGGTCCAATCGTAACCCTAACTGACTCTCTAACCCTAGCCCTCAATATAACCCTAACCCTAGGTCCACTCCTAACCCTAACCGTCTCTCTAACCCTAGCCCTCAACATAACCCTAACCCTAGGTCCAATCCTAACCCTAACCGTCTCTCCAACCCTAGCCCTCAACATAACCATAACCCTAGGTCCAATCCTAACCCTAACTTTCTCTCTAACCCTAGCCCTCAATATAACCCTAACCCTAGGTCCAATCCTAACCCTAACCGTCTCTATAACCCTAGCCCTCAACATAACCCTAACCCTAGGTCCAATCCTAACCCTAACCGTCTCTCCAACCGTAGCCCTCAACCTAACCATAACCCTAGGTCCAATCCTAACCCTAACTGTCTCTCTAACCCTAGCCCTCAATATAACCCTAACCATAGGTCCAATCCTAAACCTAACCGTCTCTCTAACCCTAGCCCTCAACATAACCCTAACCCTAGGTCCAATCCTCACCCTAACCGTCTCTCTAACCCTAGCCCTCAACATAACCCTAACCCTAGGTCCAATCCTAACCCTAACCGTCTCTCCAACCGTAGCCCTCAATATAACCCTAACCCTAGGTCCAATCCTAACCCTAACCGTCTCTATAACCCTAGCCCTCAACATAACCCTAACGCTAGGTCCAATCCTAACCCTAACCGTCTCTCCAACCGTAGCCCTCAACCTAACCATAACCCTAGGTCCAATCCTAACCCTAACTGTCTCTCTAACCCTTGCCCTCAATATAACCCTAACCCTAGGTCCAATCCTAACCCTAACCGTCTCTCTAACCCTAGCCCTCAACATAACCCTAACCCTAGGTCCAATCCTCACCCTAACCGTCTCTCTAAACCTAGCCCTCAACATAACCCTAACCCTAGGTGCAATCCTAACCCTAACCGTCTCTCTAACCCTAGCCCTCAACATAACCCTAACCCTAGGTCCAATCCTAACCCTAACCGTCTCTCTAACCCTAGCCCTCAACATAACCCGAACCCTAGGTCCAATCCTAACCCTAACCATCTCTGTAAACCTAGCCCTCAACATAACCCTAACCCTAAGTCCAATCCTACCCCTAACCGCCTCTCTAACCCTAGCCCTGAACATAACCCTAACCTTAGGTCCAATCCTAACCCTAACCGTCTCTCTAACCCTAGCCCTCAACATAACCCTAACCCTAGGTCCAATCCTAACCCTAACCGTCTCTCTAACCCTAGCCCTCAACATAACCCTAACCCAAGGTCCAATCCTAACCCTAACCGTCTCTCCAACCGTAGCCCTCAACATAACCATAACCCTAGGTCCAATCCTAACCCTAACTGTCTCTCTAACCCTAGCCCTCAATATAACCCTAACCCTAGGTCCAATCCTAACCCTAACCGTCTCTCTAACCCTAGCCCTCAACATAACCCGAACCCTAGGTCCAATCCTAACCCTAACCATCTCTGTAAAAGTAGCCCTCAACATAACCCTAACCCTAAGTCCAATCCTACCCCTAACCGCCTCTCTAACCCTAGCCCTGAACATAACCATAACCCTAGGTCCAATCCTAACCCTAACCGTCTCTCTAACCCTAGCCCTCAACATAACCCTAACCCTAGGTCCAATCCTAAACCTAACCGTCTCTCCAACCCTAGCCCTCAACATAACCCTAACCCTAGGTCCAATCCTAACCCTAACTGTCTCTCTAACCCTAGCCCTCAATATAACCCTAACCCTAGGTCCAATCCTAACCCTAACCGTCTCTCTAACCCTAGCCCTCAACATAACCCTAACCCTAGGTCCAATCCTAACCCTAATCGTCTCTCCAACCCTAGCCCTCAACATAACCATAACCCTAGGTCCAATCCTAACCCTAACTGTCTCTCTAACCCTAGCCCTCAATATAACCCTAACCATAGGTCCAATCCTAACCCTAACCGTCTCTCTAACCCTAGCCCTCAACATAACCCTAACCCTAGGTCCAATCCTCACCCTAACCGTCTCTCTAACCCTAGCCCTCAACATAACCCTAACCCTAGGTCCAATCCTAACCCTAACCGTCTCTCCAACCGTAGCCCTCAATATAACCCTAACCCTAGGTCCAATCCTAACCCTAACCGTCTCTATAACCCTAGCCCTCAACATAACCCTAACCCTAGGTCCAATCCTAACCCTAACCGTCTCTCCAACCGTAGCCCTCAACCTAACCATAACCCTAGGTCCAATCCTAACCCTAACTGTCTCTCTAACCCTTGCCCTCAATATAACCCTAACCCTAGGTCCAATCCTAACCCTAACCGTCTCTCTAACCCTAGCCCTCAACATAACCCTAACCCTAGGTCCAATCCTCACCCTAACCGTCTCTCTAACCCTAGCCCTCAACATAACCCTAACCCTAGGTGCAATCCTAACCCTAACCGTCTCTCTAACCCTAGCCCTCAACATAACCCTAACCCTAGGTCCAATCCTAACCCTAACCGTCTCTCTAACCCTAGCCCTCAACATAACCCGAACCCTAGGTCCAATCCTAACCCTAACCATCTCTGTAAACCTAGACCTCAACATAACCCTAACCCTAAGTCCAATCCTACCCCTAACCGCCTCTCTAACCCTAGCCCTGAACATAACCCTAACCTTAGGTCCAATCCTAACCCTAACCGTCTCTCTAACCCTAGCCCTCAACATAACCCTAACCCTAGGTCCAATCCTAACCCTAACCCTCTCTCCAACCCTAGCCCTCAACATAACCCTAACCCTAGGTCCAATCCTAACCCTAACTGTCTCTGTAACCCTAGCCCTCAATATAACCCTAACCCTAGGTCCAATCCTAACCCTAACCGTCTCTCTAACCCTAGCCCTCAACATAACCCTAACCCAAGGTCCAATCCTAACCCTAACCGTCTCTCCAACCGTAGCCCTCAACATAACCATAACCCTAGGTCCAATCCTAACCCTAACTGTCTCTCTAACCCTAGCCCTCAATATAACCCTAACCCTAGGTCCAATCCTAACCCTAACCGTCTCTCTAACCCTAGCCCTCAACATAACCCGAACCCTAGGTCCAATCCTAACCCTAACCATCTCTGTAAAAGTAGCCCTCAACATAACCCTAACCCTAAGTCCAATCCTACCCCTAACCGCCTCTCTAACCCTAGCCCTGAACATAACCATAACCCTAGGTCCAATCCTAACCCTAACCGTCTCTCTAACCCTAGCCCTCAACATAACCCTAACCCTAGGTCCAATCCTAAACCTAACCGTCTCTCCAACCCTAGCCCTCAACATAACCCTAACCCTAGGTCCAATCCTAACCCTAACTGTCTCTCTAACCCTAGCCCTCAATATAACC
The DNA here is from genome assembly GCF_964146895.1 of Miniopterus schreibersii. Classification (NCBI taxonomy): domain Eukaryota; kingdom Metazoa; phylum Chordata; class Mammalia; order Chiroptera; family Miniopteridae; genus Miniopterus; species Miniopterus schreibersii. The sequence goes on from NW_027669844.1 coordinate 670,146, forward strand.
CTAACCCTAGGTCCAATCCTAACCCTAACCGTCTCTCTAACCCTAGCCCTCAACATAACCCTAACCCTAGGTCCAATCCTAACCCTAATCGTCTCTCCAACCCTAGCCCTCAACATAACCATAACCCTAGGTCCAATCCTAACCCTAACTGTCTCTCTAACCCTAGCCCTCAATATAACCCTAACCCTAGGTCCAATCCTAACCCTAACCGTCTCTATAACCCTACCCCTCAACATAACCCTAACCCTAGGTCCAATCCTAACCCTAACCGTCTCCCCAACCGTAGCCCTCAACCTAACCATAACCCTAGGTCCAATCCTAACCCTAACTGTTTCTCTAACCCTAGCCCTCAATATAACCCTAACCCTAGGTCCAATCCTAACCCTAACCGTCTCTCTAACCCTAGCCCTCAACATAACCCTAACCCTAGGTCCAATCCTCACCCTAACCGTCTCTCTAAACCTAGCCCTCAACATAACCCTAACCCTAGGTGCAATCCTAACCCTAACCGTCTCTCTAACCCTAGCCCTCAACATAACCCTAACCCTAGGTCCAATCCTAACCCTAACCGTCTCTCCAACCGTAGCCCTCAATATAACCCTAACCCTAGGTCCAATCCTAACCCTAACCGTCTCTATAACCCTAGCCCTCAACATAACCCTAACCCTAGGTACAATCCTAACCCTAACCGTCTCTCCAACCGTAGCCCTCAACCTAACCATAACCCTAGGTCCAATCCTAACCCTAACTGTCTCTCTAAACCTAGCCCTCAATATAACCCTAACCCTAGGTCCAATCCTAACCCTAACCGTCTCCCTAACCCTAGCCCTCAACATAACCCTAACCCTAGGTCCAATCCTCACCCTAACCGTCTCTCTAACCCTAGCCCTCAACATAACCCTAACTCTAGGTGCAATCCTAACCCTAACCGTCTCTCTAACCCTAGCCCTCAACATAACCCTAACCCTAGGTCCAATCCTAACCCTAACCGTCTCTCCAACCCTAGCCCTCAACATAACCCTAACCCTAGGTCCAATCCTAACCCTAACTGTCTCTGTAACCCTAGCCCTCAATATAACCCTAACCCTAGGTCCAATCCTAACCCTAACCGTCTCTCTAACCCTAGCCCTCAACATAACCCTAACCAAAGGTCCAATCCTAACCCTAACCGTCTCTCCAACCGTAGCCCTCAACATAACCATAACCCTAGGTCCAATCCTAACCCTAACTGTCTCTCTAACCCTAGCCCTCAATATAACCCTAACCCTAGGTCCAATCCTAACCCTAACCGTCTCTCTAACCCTAGCCCTCAACATAACCCGAACCCTAGGTCCAATCCTAACCCTAACCATCTCTATAAACCTAGCCCTCAACATAACCCTAACCCTAAGTCCAATCCTACCCCTAACGGCCTCTCTAACCCTAGCCCTGAACATAACCATAACCCTAGGTCCAATCCTAACCCTAACCGTCTCTCTAACCCTAGCCCTCAACATAACCCTAACCCTAGGTCCAATCCTAAACCTAACCGTCTCTCCAACCCTAGCCCTCAACATAACCCTAACCCTAGGTCCAATCCTAACCCTAACTGTCTCTCTAACCCTAGCCCTCAATATAACCCTAACCCTAGGTCCAATCCTAACCCTAACCGTCTCTCTAACCCTAGCCCTCAACATAACCCTAACCCTAGGTCCAATCCTAACCCTAATCGTCTCTCCAACCCTAGCCCTCAACATAACCATAACCCTAGGTCCAATCCTAACCCTAACTGTCTCTCTAACCCTAGCCCTCAATATAACCCTAACCCTAGGTCCAATCCTAACCCTAACCGTCTCTATAACCCTACCCCTCAACATAACCCTAACCCTAGGTCCAATCCTAACCCTAACCGTCTCCCCAACCGTAGCCCTCAACCTAACCATAACCCTAGGTCCAATCCTAACCCTAACTGTTTCTCTAACCCTAGCCCTCAATATAACCCTAACCCTAGGTCCAATCCTAACCCTAACCGTCTCTCTAACCCTAGCCCTCAACATAACCCTAACCCTAGGTCCAATCCTCACCCTAACCGTCTCTCTAAACCTAGCCCTCAACATAACCCTAACCCTAGGTGCAATCCTAACCCTAACCGTCTCTCTAACCCTAGCCCTCAACATAACCCTAACCCTAGGTCCAATCCTAACCCTAACCGTCTCTCCAACCGTAGCCCTCAATATAACCCTAACCCTAGGTCCAATCCTAACCCTAACCGTCTCTATAACCCTAGCCCTCAACATAACCCTAACCCTAGGTACAATCCTAACCCTAACCGTCTCTCCAACCGTAGCCCTCAACCTAACCATAACCCTAGGTCCAATCCTAACCCTAACTGTCTCTCTAAACCTAGCCCTCAATATAACCCTAACCCTAGGTCCAATCCTAACCCTAACCGTCTCTCTAACCCTAGCCCTCAACATAACCCTAACCCTAGGTCCAATCCTCACCCTAACCGTCTCTCTAACCCTAGCCCTCAACATAACCCTAACTCTAGGTGCAATCCTAACCCTAACCGTCTCTCTAACCCTAGCCCTCAACATAACCCTAACCCTAGGTCCAATCCTAACCCTAACCGTCTCTCCAACCCTAGCCCTCAACATAACCCTAACCCTAGGTCCAATCCTAACCCTAACTGTCTCTGTAACCCTAGCCCTCAATATAACCCTAACCCTAGGTCCAATCCTAACCCTAACCGTCTCTCTAACCCTAGCCCTCAACATAACCCTAACCAAAGGTCCAATCCTAACCCTAACCGTCTCTCCAACCGTAGCCCTCAACATAACCATAACCCTAGGTCCAATCCTAACCCTAACTGTCTCTCTAACCCTAGCCCTCAATATAACCCTAACCCTAGGTCCAATCCTAACCCTAACCGTCTCTCTAACCCTAGCCCTCAACATAACCCGAACCCTAGGTCCAATCCTAACCCTAACCATCTCTATAAACCTAGCCCTCAACATAACCCTAACCCTAAGTCCAATCCTACCCCTAACGGCCTCTCTAACCCTAGCCCTGAACATAACCATAACCCTAGGTCCAATCCTAACCCTAACCGTCTCTCTAACCCTAGCCCTCAACATAACCCTAACCCTAGGTCCAATCCTAAACCTAACCGTCTCTCCAACCCTAGCCCTCAACATAACCCTAACCCTAGGTCCAATCCTAACCCTAACTGTCTCTGTAACCCTAGCCCTCAATATAACCCTAACCCTAGGTCCAATCCTAACCCTAACCGTCTCTCTAACCCTAGCCCTCAACATAACCCTAACCAAAGGTCCAATCCTAACCCTAACCGTCTCTCCAACCGTAGCCCTCAACATAACCATAACCCTAGTTCCAATCCTAACCCTAACTGTCTCTCTAACCCTAGCCCTCAATATAACCCTAACCCTAGGTCCAATCCTAACCCTAACCGTCTCTCTAACCCTAGCCCTCAACATAACCCGAACCCTAGGTCCAATCCTAACCCTAACCATCTCTGTAAACCTAGCCCTCAACATAACCCTAACCCTAAGTCCAATCCTACCCCTAACGGCCTCTCTAACCCTAGCCCTGAACATAACCATAACCCTAGGTCCAATCCTAACCCTAACCGTCTCTCTAACCCTAGCCCTCAACATAACCCTAACCCTAGGTCCAATCCTAAACCTAACCGTCTCTCCAACCCTAGCCCTCAACATAACCCTAACCCTAGGTCCAATCCTAACCCTAACTGTCTCTCTAACCCTAGCCCTCAATATAACCCTAACCCTAGGTCCAATCCTAACCCTAACCGTCTCTCTAACCCTAGCCCTCAACATAACCCTAACCCTAGGTCCAATCCTAACCCTAACCGTCTCCCCAACCGTAGCCCTCAACCTAACCATAACCCTAGGTCCAATCCTAACCCTAACTGTTTCTCTAACCCTAGCCCTCAATATAACCCTAACCCTAGGTCCAATCCTAACCCTAACCGTCTCTCTAACCCTAGCCCTCAACATAACCCTAACCCTAGGTCCAATCCTCACCCTAACCGTCTCTCTAACCCTAGCCCTCAACATAACCCTAACCCTAGGTGCAATCCTAACCCTAACCGTCTCTCTAACCCTAGCCCTCAACATAACCCTAACCCTAGGTCCAATCCTAACCCTAACCGTCTCTCCAACCGTAGCCCTCAATATAACCCTAACCCTAGGTCCAATCCTAACCCTAACCGTCTCTATAACCCTAGCCCTCAACATAACCCTAACCCTAGGTACAATCCTAACCCTAACCGTCTCTCCAACCGTAGCCCTCAACCTAACCATAACCCTAGGTCCAATCCTAACCCTAACTGTCTCTCTAAACCTAGCCCTCAATATAACCCTAACCCTAGGTCCAATCCTAACCCTAACCGTCTCTCTAACCCTAGCCCTCAACATAACCCTAACCCTAGGTCCAATCCTCACCCTAACCGTCTCTCTAACCCTATCCCTCAACATAACCCTAACCCTAGGTGCAATCCTAACCCTAACCGTCTCTCTAACCCTAGCCCTCAACATAACCCTAACCCTAGGTCCAATCCTAACCCTAACCGTCTCTCCAACCCTAGCCCTCAACATAACCCTAACCCTAGGTCCAATCCTAACCCTAACTGTCTCTGTAACCCTAGCCCTCAATATAACCCTAACCCTAGGTCCAATCCTAACCCTAACCGTCTCTCTAACCCTAGCCCTCAACAAAACCCTAACCAAAGGTCCAATCCTAACCCTAACCGTCTCTCCAACCGTAGCCCTCAACATAACCATAACCCTAGGTCCAATCCTAACCCTAACTGTCTCTCTAACCCTAGCCCTCAATATAACCCTAACCCTAGGTCCAATCCTAACCCTAACCGTCTCTCTAACCCTAGCCCTCAACATAACCCGAACCCTAGGTCCAATCCTAACCCTAACCATCTCTGTAAACCTAGCCCTCAACATAACCGTAACCCTAAGTCCAATCCTACCCCTAACGGCCTCTCTAACCCTAGCCCTGAACATAACCATAACCCTAGGTCCAATCCTAACCCTAACCGTCTCTCTAACCCTAGCCCTCAACATAACCCTAACCCTAGGTCCAATCCTAAACCTAACCGTCTCTCCAACCCTAGCCCTCAACATAACCCTAACCCTAGGTCCAATCCTAACCCTAACTGTCTCTCTAACCCTAGCCCTCAATATAACCCTAACCCTAGGTCCAATCCTAACCCTAACCGTCTCTCTAACCCTAGCCCTCAACATAACCCTAACCCTAGGTCCAATCCTAACCCTAACCGTCTCTCCAACCCTAGCCCTCAACATAACCATAACACTAGGTCCAATCCTAACCCTAACTGTCTCTCTAACCCTAGCCCTCAATATAACCCTAACCCTAGTTCCAATCCTAACCCTAACCGTCTCTATAACCCTAGCCCTCAACATAACCCTACCCCTAGGTCCAATCCTAACCCTAACCGTCTCCCCAACCGTAGCCCTCAACCTAACCATAACCCTAGGTCCAATCCTAACCCTAACTGTCTCTCTAACCCTAGCCCTCAACATAACCCTAACCCTAGGTGCAATCCTAACCCTAACCGTCTCTCTAACCCTAGCCCTCAACATAACCCTAACCCTAGCAACAATCCTAACCCTAATCGTCCCTCTAACCTTAGCCTCAACATATCCCTAACCTTGGCTCCAATCCTAACCCTAATCGTCTCTATAACCCTAGCCCTCAACATAACCCTAACCCTAGGTCCAATCCTAACGCTAATAGTCTCTCCAACCGTAGCCCTCAACCTAACCATAACCCTAGGTCCAATCCTAACCCTAACTGTCTCTCTAAACCTAGCCCTCAATATAACCCTAACCCTAGGTCCAATCCTAACCCTAACCGTCTCTCTAACCCTAGCCCTCAACATAACCCTAACCCTAGGTCCAATCCTCACCCTAACCGTCTCTCTAACCCTAGCCCTCAACATACCCTAACCCTAGGTGCAATCCTAACCCTAACCGTCTCTCTAACCCTAGCCCTCAACATAACCCTAACCCTAGGTCCAATCCTAACCCTAACCGTCTCTCCAACCGTAGCCCTCAACATAACCATAACCCTAGGTCCAATCCTAACCCTAACTGTCTCTCTAACCCTAGCCCTCAATATAACCCTAACCCTAGGTCCAATCCTAACCCTAACCGTCTCTCTAACCCTAGCCCTCAACATAACCCTAACCCTAGGTCCAATCCTCACCCTAACCGTCTCTCTAACCCTAGCCCTCAACATAACCCTAACCCTAGGTGCAATCCTAACCCTAACCGTCTCTCTAACCCTAGCCCTTAACATAACCCTAACCCTAGGACCAATCCTAACCCTAACCGTCTCTCTAACCCTAGCCCTCAACATAACCCGAACCCTAGGTCCAATCCTAACCCTAACCATCTCTGTAAACCTAGCCCTCAACATAACCCTAACCCTAAGTCCAATCCTACCCCTAACCGCCTCTCTAACCCTAGCCATGAACATAACCCTAACCTTAGGTCCAATCCTAACCCTAACCGTCTCTCTAACCCTAGCCCTCAACATAACCCTAACCCTAGGTCCAATCCTAACCCTAACCGTCTCTCCAACCCTAGCCCTCAACATAACCCTAACCCTAGGTCCAATCCTAACCCTAACTGTCTCTGTAACCCTAGCCCTCAATATAACCCTAACCCTAGGTCCAATCCTAACCCTAACCGTCTCTCTAACCCTAGCCCTCAACATAACCCTAACCCAAGGTCCAATCCTAACCCTAACCGTCTCTCCAACCGTAGCCGTCAACATAACCATAACCCTAGGTCCAATCCTAACCCTAACTGTCTCTCTAACCCTAGCCCTCAATATAACCCTAACCCTAGGTCCAATCCTAACCCTAACCGTCTCTCTAACCCTAGCCCTCAACATAACCCGAACCCTAGGTCCAATCCTAACCCTAACCATCTCTGTAAACCTAGCCCTCAACATAACCCTAACCCTAAGTCCAATCCTACCCCTAACGGCCTCTCTAACCCTAGCCCTGAACATAACCATAACCCTAGGTCCAATCCTAACCCTAACCGTCTCTCTAACCCTAGCCCTCAACATAACCCTAACCCTAGGTCCAATCCTAAATCTAACCGTCTCTCCAACCCAAGCCCTCAACATAACCCTAACCCTAGGTCCAATCCTAACCCTAACTGTCTCTCTAACCCTAGCCCTCAATATAACCCTAACCCTAGGTCCAAATCTAACCCTAACCGTCTCTCTAACCCTAGCCCTCAACATAACCCTAACCCTAGGTCCAATCCTAACCCTAACCGTCTCTCCAACCCTAGCCCTCAACATAACCATAACCCTAGGTCAATCCTAACCCTAACTGTCTCTCTAACCCTAGCCCTCAATATAACCCTAACCCTAGGTCCAATCCTAACCCTAACCGTCTCTATAACCCTAGCCCTCAACATAACCCTAACCCTAGGTCCAATCCTAACCCTAACCGTCTCCCCAACCGTAGCCCTCAACCTAACCATAACCCTAGGTCCAATCCTAACCCTAACTGTCTCTCTAACCCTAGCCCTCAATATAACCCTAACCCTAGGTCCAATCCTAACCCTAACCGTCTCTCTAACCCTAGCCCTCAACATAACCCTAACCCTAGGTCCAATCCTCACCCTAACCGTCTCTCTAACCCTAGCCCTCAACATAACCCTAACCCTAGGTGCAATCCTAACCCTAACCGTCTCTCTAACCCTAGCCCTCAACATAACCCTAACCCTAGGTCCAATCCTAACCCTAACCGTCTCTCCAACCGTAGCCCTCAATATAACCCTAACCCTAGGTCCAATCCTAACCCTAACCGTCTCTATAACCCTCGCCCTCAACATAACCCTAACCCTAGGTACAATCCTAACCCTAACCGTCTCTCCAAACGTAGCCCTCAACCTAACCATAACCCTAGGTCCAATCCTAACCCTAACTGTCTCTCTAAACCTAGCCCTCAATATAACCCTAACCCTAGGTCCAATCCTAACCCTAACCGTCTCTCTAACCCTAGCCCTCAACATAAACCTAACCCTAGGTCCAATCCTCACCCTAACCGTCTCTCTAACCCTAGCCCTCAACATAACCCTAACCCTAGGTCCAATCCTAACCCTAACCGTCTCTCCAACCCTAGCCCTCAACATAACCCTAACCCTAGGTCCAATCCTAACCCTAACTGTCTCTGTAACCCTAGCCCTCAATATAACCCTAACCCTAGGTCCAATCCTAACCCTAACCGTCTCTCTAACCCTAGCCCTCAACATAACCCTAACCAAAGGTCCAATCCTAACCCTAACCGTCTCTCCAACCGTAGCCGTCAACATAACCATAACCCTAGGTCCAATCCTAACCCTAACTGTCTCTCTAACCCTAGCCCTCAATATAACCCTAACCCTAGGTCCAATCCTAACCTTAACCGTCTCTCTAACCCTAGCCCTCAACATAACCCGAACCCTAGGTCCAATCCTAACCCTAACCATCTCTGTAAACCTAGCCCTCAACATAACCCTAACCCTAAGTCCAATCCTACCCCTAACGGCCTCTCTAACCCTAGCCCTGAACATAACCATAACCCTAGGTCCAATCCTAACCCTAACCGTCTCTCTAACCCTAGCCCTCAACATAACCCTAACCCTAGGTCCAATCCTAAACCTAACCGTCTCTCCAACCCTAGCCCTCAACATAACCCTAACCCTAGGTCCAATCCTAACCCTAACTGTCTCTCTAACCCTAGCCCTCAATATAACCCTAACCCTAGGTCCAATCCTAACCCTAACCGTCTCTCTAACCCTAGCCCTCAACATAACCCTAACCCTAGGTCCAATCCTAACCCTAACCGTCTCTCCAACCCTAGCCCTCAACATAACCATAACACTAGGTCCAATCCTAACCCTAACTGTCTCTCTAACCCTAGCCCTCAATATAACCCTAACCCTAGGTCCAATCCTAACCCTAACCGTCTCTATAACCCTAGCCCTCAACATAACCCTACCCCTAGGTCCAATCCTAACCCTAACCGTCTCCCCAACCGTAGCCCTCAACCTAACCATAACCCTAGGTCCAATCCTAACCCTAACTGTCTCTCTAACCCTAGCCCTCAATATAACACTAACCCTAGGTCCAATCCTAACCCTAACCGTCTCTCTAACCCTAGCCCTCAACATAACCCTAACCCTAGGTCCAATCCTCACCCTAACCGTCTCTCTAACCCTAGCCCTCAACATAACCCTAACCCTAGGTGCAATCCTAACCCTAACCGTCCCTCTAACCCTAGCCCTCAACATAACCCTAACCCTAGGTCCAATCCTAACCCTAACCGTCTCTCCAACCGTAGCCCTCAATATAACCCTAACCCTAGGTCCAATCCTAACCCTAATCGTCTCTATAACCCTAGCCCTCAACATAACCCTAACCCTAGGTCCAATCCTAACCCTAACAGTCTCTCCAACCGTAGCCCTCAACCTAACCATAACCCTAGGTCCAATCCCAACCCTAACTGTCTCTCTAAACCTAACCCTCAATATAACCCTAACCCTAGGTCCAATCCTAACCCTAACCGTCTCTCTAACCCTAGCCCTCAACATAACCCTAACCCTAGGTCCAATCCTCAGCCTAACCGTCTCTCTAACCCTAGCCCTCAACATAACCCTAACCCTAGGTGCAATCCTAACCCTAACCGTCTCTCTAACCCTAGCCCTCAACATAACCCTAACCCTAGGTCCAATCCTAACCCTAACCGTCTCTCCAACCGTAGCCATCAACATAACCATAACCCTAGGTCCAATCCTAACCCTAACTGTCTCTCTAACCCTAGCCCTCAATATAACCCTAACCCTAGGTCCAATCCTAACCCTAACCGTCTCTCTAACCCTAGCCCTCAACATAACCCTAACCCTAGGTCCAATCCTCACCCTAACCGTCTCTCTAACCCTAGCCCTCAACATAACCCTAACCCTAGGTGCAATCCTAACCCTAACCGTCTCTCTAACCCTAGCCCTAACATAACCCTAACCCTAGGACCAATCCTAACCCTAACCGTCTCTCTAACCCTAGCCCTCAACATAACCCGAACCCTAGGTCCAATCCTAACCCTAACCATCTCTGTAAACCTAGCCCTCAACATAACCCTAACCCTAAGTCCAATCCTACCCCTAACCGCCTCTCTAACCCTAGCCATGAACATAACCCTAACCTTAGGTCCAATCCAAACCCTAACCGTCTCTCTAACCCTAGCCCTCAACATAACCCTAACCCTAGGTCCAATCCTAACCCTAACCGTCTCTCGAACCCTAGCCCTCAACATAACCCTAACCCTAGGTCCAATCCTAACCCTAACTGTCTCTGTAACCCTAGCCCTCAATATAACCCTAACCCTAGGTCCAATCCTAACCCTAACCGTCTCTCTAACCCTAGCCCTCAACATAACCCGAACCCTAGGTCCAATCCTAACCCTAACCATCTCTGTAAACCTAGCCCTCAACATAACCCTAACCCTAAGTCCAATCCTACCCCTAACGGCCTCTCTAACCCTAGCCCTGAACATAACCATAACCCTAGGTCCAATCCTAACCCTAACCGTCTCTCTAACCCTAGCCCTCAACATAACCCTAACCCTAGGTCCAATCCTAAATCTAACCGTTTCTCCAGCCCTAGCCCTCAACATAACCCTAACCCTAGGTCCAATCCTAACCCTAACTGTCTCTCTAACCCTAGCCCTCAATATAACCCTAACCCTAGGTCCAAATCTAACCCTAACCTTCTCTCTAACCCTAGCCCTCAACATAACCCTAACCCTAGGTCCAATCCTAACCCTAACCGTCTCTCCAACCCTAGCCCTCAACATAACCATAACCCTAGGTCCAATCCTAACCCTAACTGTCTCTCTAACCCTAGCCCTCAATATAACCCTAACCCTAGGTCCAATCCTAACCCTAACCGTCTCTATAACCCTAGCCCTCAACATAACCCTAACCCTAGGTCCAATCCTAACCCTAACCGTCTCCCCAACCGTAGCCCTCAACCTAACCATAACCCTAGGACCAATCCTAACCCTAACTGTCTCTCTAACCCTAGCCCTCAATATAACCCTAACCCTAGGTCCAATCCTCACCCTAACCGTCTCTCTAACCCTAACCCTCAACATAACCCTAACCCTAGGTGCAATCCTAACCCTAACCGTCTCTCTAACCCTAGCCCTTAACATAACCCTAACCCTAGGACCAATCCTAACCCTAACCGTCTCTCTAACCCTAGCCCTCAACATAACCCGAACCCTAGGTCCAATCCTAACCCTAACCATCTCTGTAAACCTAGCCCTCAACATAACCCTAACCCTAAGTCCAATCCTACCCCTAACCGCCTCTCTAACCCTAGCCATGAACATAACCCTAACCTTAGGTCCAATCCTAACCCTAACCGTCTCTCTAACCCTAGCCCTCAACATAACCCTAACCCTAGGTCCAATCCTAACCCTAACCGTCTCTCCAACCCTAGCCCTCAACATAACCCTAACCCTAGGTCCAATCCTAACCCTAACTGTCTCTGTAACCCTAGCCCTCAATATAACCCTAACCCTAGGTCCAATCCTAACCCTAACCGTCTCTCTAACCCTAGCCCTCAACATAACCCTAACCCAAGGTCCAATCCTAACCCTAACCGTCTCTCCAACCGTAGCCCTCAACATAACCATAACCCTAGGTCCAATTCAAACCCTAACTGTCTCTCTAACCCTAGCCCTCAACATAACCCTAACCCTAGCTCCAATCCTAACCCTAACCGTCTCTTTAACCCTAGCCCTCAACATAACCCTAACCCTAGGTCCAATCCTCACCCTAACCGTCTCTCTAACCCTAGCCCTCAACATAACCCTAACCCTAGGTGCAATCCTAACCCTAACCGTCTCTCTAACCCTAGCCCTCAACATAACCCTAACCCTAGGTCCAATCCTAACCCTAACCGTCTCTCTAACCCTAGCCTTCAACATAACCCTAACCCTAGGTCCAATCCTAACCATAAACGTCTCTCTAACCCGAGCCCTCAACATAACCATAACCCTAGGTCCAAACCTAACTCTAACCGTCTCTCTAACCCTAGCCCTCAACATAACCCGAACCTTAGGTCCAATCCTAACCCGAACCATCTCTGTAAACCTAGCCCTCAACATAACCCTAACCCTAAGTCCAATCCTACCCCTAACCGCCTCTCTAACCCTAGCCCTCAACATAACCCTAACCCTAGGTCCAATCCTAACCCTAACCGTCTCTCCAACCCTAGCCCTCAACATAACCCTAACCCTAGGTCCAATCCTAACCCTAACTGTCTCTCTACCCCTAGCCCTCAATATAACCCTAACCCTAGGTCCAATCCTAACCCTAACCGTCTCTCTAACCCTAGCCCTCAACATAACCCTAACCCTAGGTCCAATCCTAACCCTAACCGTCTCTCCATCCCTAGCCCTCAACATAACCCTAACCCTAGGTCCAATCCTAACCCTAACTGTCCCTCTAACCCTAGCCCTCAATATAGCCCTAACCCTAGGTCCAATCCTAACCCTAACCGTCTCTCTAACCCTAGCCCTCAACATAACCCTAACCCTAGGTCCAATCCTAACCCTAACCGTCTCTCCAACCTTAGCCCTCAACATAACCCTAACCCTAGGTCCAATCCTAACCCTAACTGTCTCTCTAACCCTAGCCCTCAATATACCCTAACCCTAGGTCCAATCCTAACCCTAACCGTCTCTCTAACCCTAGCCCTCAACATAACCCTAACCCTAGGTCCAATCCTAACCCTAACTGTCTCTGTAACCCTAGCCCTCAATATAACCCTAACCCTAGGTCCAATCCTAACCCTAACCGTCTCTCTAACCCTAGCCCTCAACATAACCCTAACCCAAGGTCCAATCCTAACCCTAACCGTCTCTCCAACCGTAGCCCTCAACATAACCATAACCCTAGGTCCAATTCAAACCCTAACTGTCTCTCTAACCCTAGCCCTCAACATAACCCTAACCCTAGCTCCAATCCTAACCCTAACCGTCTCTTTAACCCTAGCCCTCAACATAACCCTAACCCTAGGTCCAATCCTCACCCTAACCGTCTCTCTAACCCTAGCCCTCAACATAACCCTAACCCTAGGTGCAATCCTAACCCTAACCGTCTCTCTAACCCTAGCCCTCAACATAACCCTAACCCTAGGTCCAATCCTAACCCTAACCGTCTCTCTAACCCTAGCCTTCAACATAACCCTAACCCTAGGTCCAATCCTAACCATAAACGTCTCTCTAACCCGAGCCCTCAACATAACCATAACCCTAGGTCCAAACCTAACTCTAACCGTCTCTCTAACCCTAGCCCTCAACATAACCCGAACCTTAGGTCCAATCCTAACCCGAACCATCTCTGTAAACCTAGCCCTCAACATAACCCTAACCCTAAGTCCAATCCTACCCCTAACCGCCTCTCTAACCCTAGCCCTCAACATAACCCTAACCCTAGGTCCAATCCTAACCCTAACCGTCTCTCCAACCCTAGCCCTCAACATAACCCTAACCCTAGGTCCAATCCTAACCCTAACTGTCTCTCTACCCCTAGCCCTCAATATAACCCTAACCCTAGGTCCAATCCTAACCCTAACCGTCTCTCTAACCCTAGCCCTCAACATAACCCTAACCCTAGGTCCAATCCTAACCCTAACCGTCTCTCCATCCCTAGCCCTCAACATAACCCTAACCCTAGGTCCAATCCTAACCCTAACTGTCCCTCTAACCCTAGCCCTCAATATAACCCTAACCCTAGGTCCAATCCTAACCCTAACCGTCTCTCTAACCCTAGCCCTCAACATAACCCTAACCCTAGGTCCAATCCTAACCCTAACCGTCTCTCCAACCCTAGCCCTCAACATAACCCTAACCCTAGGTCCAATCCTAACCCTAACTGTCTCTCTAACCCTAGCCCTCAATATACCCTAACCCTAGGTCCAATCCTAACCCTAACCGTCTCTCTAACCCTAGCCCTCAACATAACTAGAACCCTAGGTCCAATCCTCACCCTAACCGTCTCTGTAACCCTAGCCCTCAACATAACCCTAACCCTAGGTCCAATCCTAACCATAAACGTCTCTCTAAACCTAGCCCTCGACATAACCCTAACCCTAGGTCCAATCCTAACCCTAACCGTCTCTCCATCCCTAGCCCTGAACATAACCCTAACCCTAGGTCCAATCCTAACCATAAACGTCTCTCTAACCCGAGCCCTCAACATAACCCTAACCCTAGGTCCAATCCTAACCCTAACCGTCTCTCTAACCCTAGCCCTCAACATAACCCGAACCCTAGGTCCAATCCTAACCCTAACCATCTCTGTAAACCTAGCCCTCAACATAACCCTAACCCTAAGTCCAATCCTACCCCTAACCGCCTCTCTAACCCTAGCCCTGAACATAACCCTAACCCTAGGTCCAATCCTAACCCTAACCGTCTCTCTAACCCTAGCCCTCAACATAACCCTAACCCTAGGTCCAATCCTAACCCTAACCGTCTCTCCAACCCTAGCCCTCAACATAAACCTAACCCTAGGTCCAATCCTAACCCTAACTGTCTCTCTAACCCTAGCCTTAATATAACCCTAACCCTAGGTCCAATCCTAACCCTAACCGTCTCTCTAACCCTAGCCCTCAACATAACCCGAACCCTAGGTCCAATCCTCACCCTAACCGTCTCTCTAAACCTAGCCCTCAACATAACCCTAACCCTAGGTCCAATCCTAACCATAAACGTCTCACTAACCCTAGCCCTCAACATAACCCTAACCCTAGGTCCAATCCTAACCATAAACGTCTCTCTAACCCGAGCCCTCAACATAACCCTAACCCTAGGTCCAATCCTAACCCTAACCATCTCTCTAACCCAAGCCCTCAACATAACCCGAACCCTAGGTCCAATCCTAACCCTAACCATCCCTCTAAACCTAGCCCTCAACATAACCCTAACCCTAAGTCCAATCCTACCCCTAACCGCCTCTCTAACCCTAGCCCTGAATATAACCCTAACCCTAGGTCCAATCCTAACCATAAACGTCTCTCTAACCCGAGCCCTCAACATAACCCTAACCCTAGGTCCAATCCTAACCCTAACCGTCTCTCTAACCCTAGCCCTCAACATAACCCTAACCCTAGGTCCAATCCTCACCCTAACCGTCTCTCTAACCCTAGCCCTCAACATAACCCTAACCCTAGGTGCAATCCTAACCCTAACCGTCTCTCTAACCCTAGCCCTCAACATAACCCTAACCCTAGGTCCAATCCTAACCCTAACCGTCTCTCCAACCGTAGCCCTCAATATAACCCTAACCCTAGGTCCAATCCTAACCCTAACCGTCTCTATAACCCTAGCCCTCAACATAACCCTAACCCTAGGTCCAATCCTAACCCTAACAGTCTCTCCAACCGTAGCCCTCAACCTAACCATAACCCTAGGTCCAATCCTAACCCTAACTGTCTCTCTAAACCTAGCCCTCAATATAACCCTAACCCTAGGTCCAATCCTAACCCTAACCGTCTCTCTAACCCTAGCCCTCAACATAACACTAACCCTAGGTCCAATCCTCACCCTAACCGTCTCTCTAACCCTAGCCCTCAACATAACCCTAACCCTAGGTGCAATCCTAACCCTAACCGTCTCTCTAACCCTAGCCCTCAACATAACCCTAACCCTAGGTCCAATCCTAACCCTAACCGTCTCTCCATCCGTAGCCCTCAACATAAACATAACCCTAGGTCCAATCCTAACCCTAACTGTCTCTCTAACCCTAGCCCTCAATATAACCCTAACCCTAGGTCCAATCCTAACCCTAACCGTCTCTCTAACCCTAGCCCTCAACATAACCCTAACCCTAGGTCCAATCCTCACCCTAACCGTCTCTCTAACCCTAGCCCTCAACATAACCCTAACCCTAGGTGCAATCCTAACCCTAACCGTCTCTCTAACCCTAGCCCTTAACATAACCCTAACCCTAGGACCAATCCTAACCCTAACCGTCTCTCTAACCCTAGCCCTCAACATAACCCGAACCCTAGGTCCAATCCTAACCCTAACCATCTCTGTAAACCTAGCCCTCAACATAACCCTAACCCTAAGTCCAATCCTACCCCTAACCGCCTCTCTAAACCTAGCCATGAACATAACCCTAACCTTAGGTCCAATCCTAACCCTAACCGTCTCTCTAACCCTAGCCCTCAACATAACCCTAACCCTAGGTCCAATCCTAACCCTAACCGTCTCTCCAACCATAGCCCTCAACATAACCCTAACCCTAGGTCCAATCCTAACCCTAACTGTCTCTGTAACCCTAGCCCTCAATATAACCCTAACCCTAGGTCCAATCCTAACCCTAACCGTCTCTCTAACCCTAGCCCTCAACATAACCCTAACCCAAGGTCCAATCCTAACCCTAACCGTCTCTCCAACCGTAGCCCTCAACATAACCATAACCCTAGGTCCAATTCAAACCCTAACTGTCTCTCTAACCCTAGCCCTCAACATAACCCTAACCCTAGCTCCAATCCTAACCCTAACCGTCTCTTTAACCCTAGCCCTCAACATAACCCTAACCCTAGGTCCAATCCTCACCCTAACCGTCTCTCTAACCCTAGCCCTCAACATAACCCTAACCCTAGGTGCAATCCTAACCCTAACCGTCTCTCTAACCCTAGCCCTCAACATAACCCTAACCCTAGGTCCAATGCTAACCCTAACCGTCTCTCTAACCCTAGCCTTCAACATAACCCTAACCCTAGGTCCAATCCTAACCATAAACGTCTCTCTAACCCGAGCCCTCAACATAACCATAACCCTAGGTCCAAACCTAACCCTAACCGTCTCTCTAACCCTAGCCCTCAACATAACCCGAACCTTAGGTCTAATCCTAACCCGAACCATCTCTGTAAACCTAGCCCTCAACATAACCCTAACCCTAAGTCCAATCCTACCCCTAACCGCCTCTCTAACCCTAGCCCTCAACATAACCCTAACCCTAGGTCCAATCCTAACCCTAACCGTCTCTCCAACCCTAGCCCTCAACATAACCCTAACCCTAGGTCCAATCCTAACCCTAACTGTCTCTCTACCCCTAGCCCTCAATATAACCCTAACCCTAGGTCCAATCCTAACCCTAACCGTCTCTCTAACCCTAGCCCTCAACATAACCCTAACCCTAGGTCCAATCCTAACCCTAACCGTCTCTCCATCCCTAGCCCTCAACATAACCCTAACCCTAGGTCCAATCCTAACCCTAACTGTCCCTCTAACCCTAGCCCTCAATATAACCCTAACCCTAGGTCCAATCCTAACCCTAACCGTCTCTCTAACCCTAGCCCTCAACATAACCCTAACCCTAGGTCCAATCCTAACCCTAACCGTCTCTCCAACCCTAGCCCTCAACATAACCCTAACCCTAGGTCCAATCCTAACCCTAACTGTCTCTCTAACCCTAGCCCTCAATATACCCTAACCCTAGGTCCAATCCTAACCCTAACCGTCTCTCTAACCCTAGCCCTCAACATAACTAGAACCCTAGGTCCAATCCTCACCCTAACCGTCTCTGTAACCCTAGCCCTCAACATAACCCTAACCCTAGGTCCAATCCTAACCATAAACGTCTCTCTAAACCTAGCCCTCGACATAACCCTAACCCTAGGTCCAATCCTAACCCTAACCGTCTCTCCATCCCTAGCCCTGAACATAACCCTAACCCTAGGTCCAATCCTAACCATAAACGTCTCTCTAACCCGAGCCCTCAACATAACCCTAACCCTAGGTCCAATCCTAACCCTAACCGTCTCTCTAACCCTAGCCCTCAACATAACCCGAACCCTAGGTCCAATCCTAACCCTAACCATCTCTGTAAACCTAGCCCTCAACATAACCCTAACCCTAAGTCCAATCCTACCCCTAACCGCCTCTCTAACCCTAGCCCTGAACATAACCCTAACCCTAGGTCCAATCCTAACCCTAACCGTCTCTCTAACCCTAGCCCTCAACATAACCCTAACCCTAGGTCCAATCCTAACCCTAACCGTCTCTCCAACCCTAGCCCTCAACATAAACCTAACCCTAGGTCCAATCCTAACCCTAACTGTCTCTCTAACCCTAGCCTTAATATAACCCTAACCCTAGGTCCAATCCTAACCCTAACCGTCTCTCTAACCCTAGCCCTCAACATAACCCGAACCCTAGGTCCAATCCTCACCCTAACCGTCTCTCTAAACCTAGCCCTCAACATAACCCTAACCCTAGGTCCAATCCTAACCATAAACGTCTCACTAACCCTAGCCCTCAACATAACCCTAACCCTAGGTCCAATCCTAACCATAAACGTCTCTCTAACCCGAGCCCTCAACATAACCCTAACCCTAGGTCCAATCCTAACCCTAACCATCTCTCTAACCCAAGCCCTCAACATAACCCGAACCCTAGGTCCAATCCTAACCCTAACCATCCCTCTAAACCTAGCCCTCAACATAACCCTAACCCTAAGTCCAATCCTACCCCTAACCGCCTCTCTAACCCTAGCCCTGAATATAACCCTAACCCTAGGTCCAATCCTAACCATAAACGTCTCTCTAACCCGAGCCCTCAACATAACCCTAACCCTAGGTCCAATCCTAACCCTAACCGTCTCTCTAACCCTAGCCCTCAACATAACCCTAACCCTAGGTCCAATCCTCACCCTAACCGTCTCTCTAACCCTAGCCCTCAACATAACCCTAACCCTAGGTGCAATCCTAACCCTAACCGTCTCTCTAACCCTAGCCCTCAACATAACCCTAACCCTAGGTCCAATCCTAACCCTAACCGTCTCTCCAACCGTAGCCCTCAATATAACCCTAACCCTAGGTCCAATCCTAACCCTAACCGTCTCTATAACCCTAGCCCTCAACATAACCCTAACCCTAGGTCCAATCCTAACCCTAACAGTCTCTCCAACCGTAGCCCTCAACCTAACCATAACCCTAGGTCCAATCCTAACCCTAACTGTCTCTCTAAACCTAGCCCTCAATATAACCCTAACCCTAGGTCCAATCCTAACCCTAACCGTCTCTCTAACCCTAGCCCTCAACATAACACTAACCCTAGGTCCAATCCTCACCCTAACCGTCTCTCTAACCCTAGCCCTCAACATAACCCTAACCCTAGGTGCAATCCTAACCCTAACCGTCTCTCTAACCCTAGCCCTCAACATAACCCTAACCCTAGGTCCAATCCTAACCCTAACCGTCTCTCCATCCGTAGCCCTCAACATAAACATAACCCTAGGTCCAATCCTAACCCTAACTGTCTCTCTAACCCTAGCCCTCAATATAACCCTAACCCTAGGTCCAATCCTAACCCTAACCGTCTCTCTAACCCTAGCCCTCAACATAACCCTAACCCTAGGTCCAATCCTCACCCTAACCGTCTCTCTAACCCTAGCCCTCAACATAACCCTAACCCTAGGTGCAATCCTAACCCTAACCGTCTCTCTAACCCTAGCCCTTAACATAACCCTAACCCTAGGACCAATCCTAACCCTAACCGTCTCTCTAACCCTAGCCCTCAACATAACCCGAACCCTAGGTCCAATCCTAACCCTAACCATCTCTGTAAACCTAGCCCTCAACATAACCCTAACCCTAAGTCCAATCCTACCCCTAACCGCCTCTCTAAACCTAGCCATGAACATAACCCTAACCTTAGGTCCAATCCTAACCCTAACCGTCTCTCTAACCCTAGCCCTCAACATAACCCTAACCCTAGGTCCAATCCTAACCCTAACCGTCTCTCCAACCATAGCCCTCAACATAACCCTAACCCTAGGTCCAATCCTAACCCTAACTGTCTCTGTAACCCTAGCCCTCAATATAACCCTAACCCTAGGTCCAATCCTAACCCTAACCGTCTCTCTAACCCTAGCCCTCAACATAACCCTAACCCAAGGTCCAATCCTAACCCTAACCGTCTCTCCAACCGTAGCCCTCAACATAACCATAACCCTAGGTCCAATTCAAACCCTAACTGTCTCTCTAACCCTAGCCCTCAACATAACCCTAACCCTAGCTCCAATCCTAACCCTAACCGTCTCTTTAACCCTAGCCCTCAACATAACCCTAACCCTAGGTCCAATCCTCACCCTAACCGTCTCTCTAACCCTAGCCCTCAACATAACCCTAACCCTAGGTGCAATCCTAACCCTAACCGTCTCTCTAACCCTAGCCCTCAACATAACCCTAACCCTAGGTCCAATGCTAACCCTAACCGTCTCTCTAACCCTAGCCTTCAACATAACCCTAACCCTAGGTCCAATCCTAACCATAAACGTCTCTCTAACCCGAGCCCTCAACATAACCATAACCCTAGGTCCAAACCTAACCCTAACCGTCTCTCTAACCCTAGCCCTCAACATAACCCGAACCTTAGGTCTAATCCTAACCCGAACCATCTCTGTAAACCTAGCCCTCAACATAACCCTAACCCTAAGTCCAATCCTACCCCTAACCGCCTCTCTAACCCTAGCCCTCAACATAACCCTAACCCTAGGTCCAATCCTAACCCTAACCGTCTCTCCAACCCTAGCCCTCAACATAACCCTAACCCTAGGTCCAATCCTAACCCTAACTGTCTCTCTACCCCTAGCCCTCAATATAACCCTAACCCTAGGTCCAATCCTAACCCTAACCGTCTCTCTAACCCTAGCCCTCAACATAACCCTAACCCTAGGTCCAATCCTAACCCTAACCGTCTCTCCATCCCTAGCCCTCAACATAACCCTAACCCTAGGTCCAATCCTAACCCTAACTGTCCCTCTAACCCTAGCCCTCAATATAACCCTAACCCTAGGTCCAATCCTAACCCTAACCGTCTCTCTAACCCTAGCCCTCAACATAACCCTAACCCTAGGTCCAATCCTAACCCTAACCGTCTCTCCAACCCTAGCCCTCAACATAACCCTAACCCTAGGTCCAATCCTAACCCTAACTGTCTCTCTAACCCTAGCCCTCAATATACCCTAACCCTAGGTCCAATCCTAACCCTAACCGTCTCTCTAACCCTAGCCCTCAACATAACTAGAACCCTAGGTCCAATCCTCACCCTAACCGTCTCTGTAACCCTAGCCCTCAACATAACCCTAACCCTAGGTCCAATCCTAACCATAAACGTCTCTCTAAACCTAGCCCTCGACATAACCCTAACCCTAGGTCCAATCCTAACCCTAACCGTCTCTCCATCCCTAGCCCTCAACATAACCCTAACCCTAGGTCCAATCCTAACCCTAACTGTCTCTCTAACCCGAACCCTCAACAAAACCCTAACCCTAGGTCCAATCCTAACCATAAACGTCTCTCTAAACCTAGCCCTCGACATAACCCTAACCCTAGGTCCAATCCTAACCCTAACCGTCTCTCCATCCCTAGCCCTCAACATAACCCTAACCCTAGGTCCAATCCTAACCCTAACTGTCTCTCTAACCCGAACCCTCAACAAAACCCTAACCCTAGGTCCAATCCTAACCCTAACCGTCTCTCTAACCCTAGCCCTCAACATAACCCGAACCCTAGGTCCAATGCGAACCCTAACCATCCCCCTAAACCTAGCCCTCAACATAACCCTAACCCTAAGTCCAATCCTACCCCTAACCGCCTCTCTAACCCTAGCCCTGAACATAACCCTAACCCTAGGTCCAATCCTAACCCTAACCGTCTCTCTAACCCTAGCCCTCAACATAACCCGAACCCTAGGTCCAATCCTAACCCTAACCATCTCTGTAAACCTAGCCCTCAACATAACCCTAACCCTAAGTCCAATCCTACCCCTAACCGCCTCTCTAACCCTAGCCCTGAACATAACCCTAACCCTAGGTCCAATCCTAACCCTAACCGTCTCTCTAACCCTAGCCCTCAACATAACCCTAACCCTAGGTCCAATCCTAACCCTAACCGTCTCTCCAACCCTAGCCCTCAACATAAACCTAACCCTAGGTCCAATCCTAACCCTAACTGTCTCTCTAACCCTAGCCTTAATATAACCCTAACCCTAGGTCCAATCCTAACCCTAACCGTCTCTCTAACCCTAGCCCTCAACATAACCCGAACCCTAGGTCCAATCCTCACCCTAACCGTCTCTCTAAACCTAGCCCTCAACATAACCCTAACCCTAGGTCCAATCCTAACCATAAACGTCTCACTAACCCTAGCCCTCAACATAACCCTAACCCTAGGTCCAATCCTAACCATAAACGTCTCTCTAACCCGAGCCCTCAACATAACCATAACCCTAGGTCCAAACCTAACCCTAACCGTCTCTCTAACCCTAGCCCTCAACATAACCCGAACCTTAGGTCTAATCCTAACCCGAACCATCTCTGTAAACCTAGCCCTCAACATAACCCTAACCCTAAGTCCAATCCTACCCCTAACCGCCTCTCTAACCCTAGCCCTCAACATAACCCTAACCCTAGGTCCAATCCTAACCCTAACCGTCTCTCCAACCCTAGCCCTCAACATAACCCTAACCCTAGGTCCAATCCTAACCCTAACTGTCTCTCTACCCCTAGCCCTCAATATAACCCTAACCCTAGGTCCAATCCTAACCGTAACCGTCTCTCTAACCCTAGCCCTCAACATAACCCTAACCCTAGGTCCAATCCTAACCCTAACCGTCTCTCCATCCCTAGCCCTCAACATAACCCTAACCCTAGGTCCAATCCTAACCCTAACTGTCCCTCTAACCCTAGCCCTCAATATAACCCTAACCCTAGGTCCAATCCTAACCCTAACCGTCTCTCTAACCCTAGCCCTCAACATAACCCTAACCCTAGGTCCAATCCTAACCCTAACCGTCTCTCCAACCCTAGCCCTCAACATAACCCTAACCCTAGGTCCAATCCTAACCCTAACTGTCTCTCTAACCCTAGCCCTCAATATACCCTAACCCTAGGTCCAATCCTAACCCTAACCGTCTCTCTTACCCTAGCCCTCAACATAACTAGAACCCTAGGTCCAATCCTCACCCTAACCGTCTCTGTAACCCTAGCCCTCAACATAACCCTAACCCTAGGTCCAATCCTAACCATAAACGTCTCTCTAAACCTAGCCCTCGACATAACCCTAACCCTAGGTCCAATCCTAACCCTAACCGTCTCTCCATCCCTAGCCCTCAACATAACCCTAACCCTAGGTCCAATCCTAACCCTAACTGTCTCTCTAACCCGAACCCTCAACAAAACCCTAACCCTAGGTCCAATCCTAACCCTAACCGTCTCTCTAACCCTAGCCCTCAACATAACCCGAACCCTAGGTCCAATGCGAACCCTAACCATCCCCCTAAACCTAGCCCTCAACATAACCCTAACCCTAAGTCCAATCCTACCCCTAACCGCCTCTCTAACCCTAGCCCTGAACATAACCCTAACCCTAGGTCCAATCCTAACCCTAACCGTCTCTCTAACCCTAGCCCTCAACATAACCCGAACCCTAGGTCCAATCCTAACCCTAACCATCTCTGTAAACCTAGCCCTCAACATAACCCTAACCCTAAGTCCAATCCTACCCCTAACCGCCTCTCTAACCCTAGCCCTGAACATAACCCTAACCCTAGGTCCAATCCTAACCCTAACCGTCTCTCTAACCCTAGCCCTCAACATAACCCTAACCCTAGGTCCAATCCTAACCCTAACCGTCTTTCCAACCCTAGCCCTCAACATAAACCTAACCCTAGGTCCAATCCTAACCCTAACTGTCTCTCTAACCCTAGCCTTAATATAACCCTAACCCTAGGTCCAATCCTAACCCTAACCGTCTCTCTAACCCTAGCCCTCAACATAACCCGAACCCTAGGTCCAATCCTCACCCTAACCGTCTCTCTAAACCTAGCCCTCAACATAACCCTAACCCTAGGTCCAATCCTAACCATAAACGTCTCACTAACCCTAGCCCTCAACATAACCCTAACCCTAGGTCCAATCCTAACCATAAACGTCTCTCTAACCCGAGCCCTCAACATAACCCTAACCCTAGGTCCAATCCTAACCCTAACCATCTCTCTAACCCTAGCCCTCAACATAACCCGAACCCTAGGTCCAATCCTAACCCTAACCATCCCTCTAAACCTAGCCCTCAACATAACCCTAACCCTAAGTCCAATCCTACCCCTAACCGCCTCTCTAACCCTAGCCCTGAATATAACCCTAACCCTAGGTCCAATCCTAACCATAAACGTCTCTCTAACCCGAGCCCTCAACATAACCCTAACCCTAGGTCCAATCCTAACCCTAACCGTCTCTCTAACCCTAGCCCTCAACATAACCCTAACCCTAGGTCCAATCCTCACCCTAACCGTCTCTCTAACCCTAGCCCTCAACATAACCCTAACCCTAGGTGCAATCCTAACCCTAACCGTCTCTCTAACCCTAGCCCTCAACATAACCCTAACCCTAGGTCCAATCCTAACCCTAACCGTCTCTCCAACCGTAGCCCTCAATATAACCCTAACCCTAGGTCCAATCCTAACCCTAACCGTCTCTATAACCCTAGCCCTCAACATAACCCTAACCCTAGGTCCAATCCTAACCCTAACAGTCTCTCCAACCGTAGCCCTCAACCTAACCATAACCCTAGGTCCAATCCTAACCCTAACTGTCTCTCTAAACCTAGCCCTCAATATAACCGTAACCCTAGGTCCAATCCTAACCCTAACCGTCTCTCTAACCCTAGCCCTCAACATAACCCTAACCCTAGGTCCAATCCTCACCCTAACCGTCTCTCTAACCCTAGCCCTCAACATAACCCTAACCCTAGGTGCAATCCTAACCCTAACCGTCTCTCTAACCCTAGCCCTCAACATAACCCTAACCCTAGGTCCAATCCTAACCCTAACCGTCTCTCCAACCGTAGCCCTCAACATAAACATAACCCTAGGTCCAATCCTAACCCTAACTGTCTCTCTAACCCTAGCCCTCAATATAACCCTAACCCTAGGTCCAATCCTAACCCTAACCGTCTCTCTAACCCTAGCCCTCAACATAACCCTAACCCTAGGTCCAATCCTCACCCTAACCGTCTCTCTAACCCTAGCCCTCAACATAACCCTAACCCTAGGTGCAATCCTAACCCTAACCGTCTCTCTAACCCTAGCCCTTAACATAACCCTAACCCTAGGACCAATCCTAACCCTAACCGTCTCTCTAACCCTAGCCCTCAACATAACCCGAACCCTAGGTCCAATCCTAACCCTAACCATCTCTGTAAACCTAGCCCTCAACATAACCCTAACCCTAAGTCCAATCCTACCCCTAACCGCCTCTCTAACCCTAGCCATGAACATAACCCTAACCTTAGGTCCAATCCTAACCCTAACCGTCTCTCTAACCCTAGCCCTCAACATAACCCTAACCCTAGGTCCAATCCTACCCCTAACCGCCTCTCTAAACCTAGCCATGAACATAACCCTAACCTTAGGTCCAATCCTAACCCTAACCGTCTCTCTAACCCTAGCCCTCAACATAACCCTAACCCTAGGTCCAATCCTAACCCTAACCGTCTCTCCAACCCTAGCCCTCAACATAACCCTAACCCTAGGTCCAATCCTAACCCTAACTGTCTCTGTAACCCTAGCCCTCAATATAACCCTAACCCTAGGTCCAATCCTAACCCTAACCGTCTCTCTAACCCTAGCCCTCAACATAACCCTAACCCAAGGTCCAATCCTAACCCTAACCGTCTCTCCAACCGTAGCCCTCAACATAACCATAACCCTAGGTCCAATTCAAACCCTAACTGTCTCTCTAACCCTAGCCCTCAACATAACCCTAACCCTAGCTCCAATCCTAACCCTAACCGTCTCTTTAACCCTAGCCCTCAACATAACCCTAACCCTAGGTCCAATCCTCACCCTAACCGTCTCTCTAACCCTAGCCCTCAACATAACCCTAACCCTAGGTGCAATCCTAACCCTAACCGTCTCTCTAACCCTAGCCCTCAACATAACCCTAACCCTAGGTCCAATGCTAACCCTAACCGTCTCTCTAACCCTAGCCTTCAACATAACCCTAACCCTAGGTCCAATCCTAACCATAAACGTCTCTCTAACCCGAGCCCTCAACATAACCATAACCCTAGGTCCAAACCTAACCCTAACCGTCTCTCTAACCCTAGCCCTCAACATAACCCGAACCTTAGGTCTAATCCTAACCCGAACCATCTCTGTAAACCTAGCCCTCAACATAACCCTAACCCTAAGTCCAATCCTACCCCTAACCGCCTCTCTAACCCTAGCCCTCAACATAACCCTAACCCTAGGTCCAATCCTAACCCTAACCGTCTCTCCAACCCTAGCCCTCAACATAACCCTAACCCTAGGTCCAATCCTAACCCTAACTGTCTCTCTACCCCTAGCCCTCAATATAACCCTAACCCTAGGTCCAATCCTAACCCTAACCGTCTCTCTAACCCTAGCCCTCAACATAACCCTAACCCTAGGTCCAATCCTAACCCTAACCGTCTCTCCATCCCTAGCCCTCAACATAACCCTAACCCTAGGTCCAATCCTAACCCTAACTGTCCCTCTAACCCTAGCCCTCAATATAACCCTAACCCTAGGTCCAATCCTAACCCTAACCGTCTCTCTAACCCTAGCCCTCAACATAACCCTAACCCTAGGTCCAATCCTAACCCTAACCGTCTCTCCAACCCTAGCCCTCAACATAACCCTAACCCTAGGTCCAATCCTAACCCTAACTGTCTCTCTAACCCTAGCCCTCAATATACCCTAACCCTAGGTCCAATCCTAACCCTAACCGTCTCTCTAACCCTAGCCCTCAACATAACTAGAACCCTAGGTCCAATCCTCACCCTAACCGTCTCTGTAACCCTAGCCCTCAACATAACCCTAACCCTAGGTCCAATCCTAACCATAAACGTCTCTCTAAACCTAGCCCTCGACATAACCCTAACCCTAGGTCCAATCCTAACCCTAACCGTCTCTCCATCCCTAGCCCTCAACATAACCCTAACCCTAGGTCCAATCCTAACCCTAACTGTCTCTCTAACCCGAACCCTCAACAAAACCCTAACCCTAGGTCCAATCCTAACCCTAACCGTCTCTCTAACCCTAGCCCTCAACATAACCCGAACCCTAGGTCCAATGCGAACCCTAACCATCCCCCTAAACCTAGCCCTCAACATAACCCTAACCCTAAGTCCAATCCTACCCCTAACCGCCTCTCTAACCCTAGCCCTGAACATAACCCTAACCCTAGGTCCAATCCTAACCCTAACCGTCTCTCTAACCCTAGCCCTCAACATAACCCGAACCCTAGGTCCAATCCTAACCCTAACCATCTCTGTAAACCTAGCCCTCAACATAACCCTAACCCTAAGTCCAATCCTACCCCTAACCGCCTCTCTAACCCTAGCCCTGAACATAACCCTAACCCTAGGTCCAATCCTAACCCTAACCGTCTCTCTAACCCTAGCCCTCAACATAACCCTAACCCTAGGTCCAATCCTAACCCTAACCGTCTCTCCAACCCTAGCCCTCAACATAAACCTAACCCTAGGTCCAATCCTAACCCTAACTGTCTCTCTAACCCTAGCCTTAATATAACCCTAACCCTAGGTCCAATCCTAACCCTAACCGTCTCTCTAACCCTAGCCCTCAACATAACCCGAACCCTAGGTCCAATCCTCACCCTAACCGTCTCTCTAAACCTAGCCCTCAACATAACCCTAACCCTAGGTCCAATCCTAACCATAAACGTCTCACTAACCCTAGCCCTCAACATAACCCTAACCCTAGGTCCAATCCTAACCATAAACGTCTCTCTAACCCGAGCCCTCAACATAACCCTAACCCTAGGTCCAATCCTAACCCTAACCATCTCTCTAACCCTAGCCCTCAACATAACCCGAACCCTAGGTCCAATCCTAACCCTAACCATCCCTCTAAACCTAGCCCTCAACATAACCCTAACCCTAAGTCCAATCCTACCCCTAACCGCCTCTCTAACCCTAGCCCTGAATATAACCCTAACCCTAGGTCCAATCCTAACCATAAACGTCTCTCTAACCCGAGCCCTCAACATAACCCTAACCCTAGGTCCAATCCTAACCCTAACCGTCTCTCTAACCCTAGCCCTCAACATAACCCTAACCCTAGGTCCAATCCTCACCCTAACCGTCTCTCTAACCCTAGCCCTCAACATAACCCTAACCCTAGGTGCAATCCTAACCCTAACCGTCTCTCTAACCCTAGCCCTCAACATAACCCTAACCCTAGGTCCAATCCTAACCCTAACCGTCTCTCCAACCGTAGCCCTCAATATAACCCTAACCCTAGGTCCAATCCTAACCCTAACCGTCTCTATAACCCTAGCCCTCAACATAACCCTAACCCTAGGTCCAATCCTAACCCTAACAGTCTCTCCAACCGTAGCCCTCAACCTAACCATAACCCTAGGTCCAATCCTAACCCTAACTGTCTCTCTAAACCTAGCCCTCAATATAACCCTAACCCTAGGTCCAATCCTAACCCTAACCGTCTCTCTAACCCTAGCCCTCAACATAACCCTAACCCTAGGTCCAATCCTCACCCTAACCGTCTCTCTAACCCTAGCCCTCAACATAACCCTAACCCTAGGTGCAATCCTAACCCTAACCGTCTCTCTAACCCTAGCCCTCAACATAACCCTAACCCTAGGTCCAATCCTAACCCTAACCGTCTCTCCAACCGTAGCCCTCAACATAAACATAACCCTAGGTCCAATCCTAACCCTAACTGTCTCTCTAACCCTAGCCCTCAATATAACCCTAACCCTAGGTCCAATCCTAACCCTAACCGTCTCTCTAACCCTAGCCCTCAACATAACCCTAACCCTAGGTCCAATCCTCACCCTAACCGTCTCTCTAACCCTAGCCCTCAACATAACCCTAACCCTAGGTGCAATCCTAACCCTAACCGTCTCTCTAACCCTAGCCCTTAACATAACCCTAACCCTAGGACCAATCCTAACCCTAACCGTCTCTCTAACCCTAGCCCTCAACATAACCCGAACCCTAGGTCCAATCCTAACCCTAACCATCTCTGTAAACCTAGCCCTCAACATAACCCTAACCCTAAGTCCAATCCTACCCCTAACCGCCTCTCTAACCCTAGCCATGAACATAACCCTAACCTTAGGTCCAATCCTAACCCTAA
Source organism: Miniopterus schreibersii (assembly GCF_964146895.1). Lineage (NCBI taxonomy): Eukaryota > Metazoa > Chordata > Mammalia > Chiroptera > Miniopteridae > Miniopterus > Miniopterus schreibersii. The sequence continues at coordinate 699,439 of NW_027669844.1, forward strand.
CCGTCTCTCTAACCCTAGCCCTCAACATAACCCTAACCCTAGGTCCAATCCTACCCCTAACCGCCTCTCTAAACCTAGCCATGAACATAACCCTAACCTTAGGTCCAATCCTAACCCTAACCGTCTCTCTAACCCTAGCCCTCAACATAACCCTAACCCTAGGTCCAATCCTAACCCTAACCGTCTCTCCAACCCTAGCCCTCAACATAACCCTAACCCTAGGTCCAATCCTAACCCTAACTGTCTCTGTAACCCTAGCCCTCAATATAACCCTAACCCTAGGTCCAATCCTAACCCTAACCGTCTCTCTAACCCTAGCCCTCAACATAACCCTAACCCAAGGTCCAATCCTAACCCTAACCGTCTCTCCAACCGTAGCCCTCAACATAACCATAACCCTAGGTCCAATTCAAACCCTAACTGTCTCTCTAACCCTAGCCCTCAACATAACCCTAACCCTAGCTCCAATCCTAACCCTAACCGTCTCTTTAACCCTAGCCCTCAACATAACCCTAACTCTAGGTCCAATCCTCACCCTAACCGTCTCTCTAACCCTAGCCCTCAACATAACCCTAACCCTAGGTGCAATCCTAACCCTAACCGTCTCTCTAACCCTAGCCCTCAACATAACCCTAACCCTAGGTCCAATGCTAACCCTAACCGTCTCTCTAACCCTAGCCTTCAACATAACCCTAACCCTAGGTCCAATCCTAACCATAAACGTCTCTCTAACCCGAGCCCTCAACATAACCATAACCCTAGGTCCAAACCTAACCCTAACCGTCTCTCTAACCCTAGCCCTCAACATAACCCGAACCTTAGGTCTAATCCTAACCCGAACCATCTCTGTAAACCTAGCCCTCAACATAACCCTAACCCTAAGTCCAATCCTACCCCTAACCGCCTCTCTAACCCTAGCCCTCAACATAACCCTAACCCTAGGTCCAATCCTAACCCTAACCGTCTCTCCAACCCTAGCCCTCAACATAACCCTAACCCTAGGTCCAATCCTAACCCTAACTGTCTCTCTACCCCTAGCCCTCAATATAACCCTAACCCTAGGTCCAATCCTAACCCTAACCGTCTCTCTAACCCTAGCCCTCAACATAACCCTAACCCTAGGTCCAATCCTAACCCTAACCGTCTCTCCATCCCTAGCCCTCAACATAACCCTAACCCTAGGTCCAATCCTAACCCTAACTGTCCCTCTAACCCTAGCCCTCAATATAACCCTAACCCTAGGTCCAATCCTAACCCTAACCGTCTCTCTAACCCTAGCCCTCAACATAACCCTAACCCTAGGTCCAATCCTAACCCTAACCGTCTCTCCAAACCTAGCCCTCAACATAACCCTAACCCTAGGTCCAATCCTAACCCTAACTGTCTCTCTAACCCTAGCCCTCAATATACCCTAACCCTAGGTCCAATCCTAACCCTAACCGTCTCTCTAACCCTAGCCCTCAACATAACTAGAACCCTAGGTCCAATCCTCACCCTAACCGTCTCTGTAACCCTAGCCCTCAACATAACCCTAACCCTAGGTCCAATCCTAACCATAAACGTCTCTCTAAACCTAGCCCTCGACATAACCCTAACCCTAGGTCCAATCCTAACCCTAACCGTCTCTCCATCCCTAGCCCTCAACATAACCCTAACCCTAGGTCCAATCCTAACCCTAACTGTCTCTCTAACCCGAACCCTCAACAAAACCCTAACCCTAGGTCCAATCCTAACCCTAACCGTCTCTCTAACCCTAGCCCTCAACATAACCCGAACCCTAGGTCCAATGCGAACCCTAACCATCCCCCTAAACCTAGCCCTCAACATAACCCTAACCCTAAGTCCAATCCTACCCCTAACCGCCTCTCTAACCCTAGCCCTGAACATAACCCTAACCCTAGGTCCAATCCTAACCCTAACAGTCTCTCTAACCCTAGCCCTCAACATAACCCGAACCCTAGGTCCAATCCTAACCCTAACCATCTCTGTGAACCTAGCCCTCAACATAACCCTAACCCTAAGTCCAATCCTACCCCTAACCGCCTCTCTAACCCTAGCCCTGAACATAACCCTAACCCTAGGTCCAATCCTAACCCTAACCGTCTCTCTAACCCTAGCCCTCAACATAACCCTAACCCTAGGTCCAATCCTAACCCTAACCGTCTCTCCAACCCTAGCCCTCAACATAAACCTAACCCTAGGTCCAATCCTAACCCTAACTGTCTCTCTAACCCTAGCCTTAATATAACCCTAACCCTAGGTCCAATCCTAACCCTAACCGTCTCTCTAACCCTAGCCCTCAACATAACCCGAACCCTAGGTCCAATCCTCACCCTAACCGTCTCTCTAAACCTAGCCCTCAACATAACCCTAACCCTAGGTCCAATCCTAACCATAAACGTCTCACTAACCCTAGCCCTCAACATAACCCTAACCCTAGGTCCAATCCTATCCATAAACGTCTCTCTAACCCGAGCCCTCAACATAACCATAACCCTAGGTCCAAACCTAACCCTAACCGTCTCTCTAACCCTAGCCCTCAACATAACCCGAACCTTAGGTCTAATCCTAACCCGAACCATCTCTGTAAACCTAGCCCTCAACATAACCCTAACCCTAAGTCCAATCCTACCCCTAACCGCCTCTCTAACCCTAGCCCTCAACATAACCCTAACCCTAGGTCCAATCCTAACCCTAACCGTCTCTCCAACCCTAGCCCTCAACATAACCCTAACCCTAGGTCCAATCCTAACCCTAACTGTCTCTCTACCCCTAGCCCTCAATATAACCCTAACCCTAGGTCCAATCCTAACCCTAACCGTCTCTCTAACCCTAGCCCTCAACATAACCCTAACCCTAGGTCCAATCCTAACCCTAACCGTCTCTCCATCCCTAGCCCTCAACATAACCCTAACCCTAGGTCCAATCCTAACCCTAACTGTCCCTCTAACCCTAGCCCTCAATATAACCCTAACCCTAGGTCCAATCCTAACCCTAACCGTCTCTCTAACCCTAGCCCTCAACATAACCCTAACCCTAGGTCCAATCCTAACCCTAACCGTCTCTCCAACCCTAGCCCTCAACATAACCCTAACCCTAGGTCCAATCCTAACCCTAACTGTCTCTCTAACCCTAGCCCTCAATATACCCTAACCCTAGGTCCAATCCTAACCCTAACCGTCTCTCTAACCCTAGCCCTCAACATAACTAGAACCCTAGGTCCAATCCTCACCCTAACCGTCTCTGTAACCCTAGCCCTCAACATAACCCTAACCCTAGGTCCAATCCTAACCATAAACGTCTCTCTAAACCTAGCCCTCGACATAACCCTAACCCTAGGTCCAATCCTAACCCTAACCGTCTCTCCATCCCTAGCCCTCAACATAACCCTAACCCTAGGTCCAATCCTAACCCTAACTGTCTCTCTAACCCGAACCCTCAACAAAACCCTAACCCTAGGTCCAATCCTAACCCTAACCGTCTCTCTAACCCTAGCCCTCAACATAACCCGAACCCTAGGTCCAATGCGAACCCTAACCATCCCCCTAAACCTAGCCCTCAACATAACCCTAACCCTAAGTCCAATCCTACCCCTAACCGCCTCTCTAACCCTAGCCCTGAACATAACCCTAACCCTAGGTCCAATCCTAACCCTAACCGTCTCTCTAACCCTAGCCCTCAACATAACCCGAACCCTAGGTCCAATCCTAACCCTAACCATCTCTGTAAACCTAGCCCTCAACATAACCCTAACCCTAAGTCCAATCCTACCCCTAACCGCCTCTCTAACCCTAGCCCTGAACATAACCCTAACCCTAGGTCCAATCCTAACCCTAACCGTCTCTCTAACCCTAGCCCTCAACATAACCCTAACCCTAGGTCCAATCCTAACCCTAACCGTCTCTCCAACCCTAGCCCTCAACATAAACCTAACCCTAGGTCCAATCCTAACCCTAACTGTCTCTCTAACCCTAGCCTTAATATAACCCTAACCCTAGGTCCAATCCTAACCCTAACCGTCTCTCTAACCCTAGCCCTCAACATAACCCGAACCCTAGGTCCAATCCTCACCCTAACCGTCTCTCTAAACCTAGCCCTCAACATAACCCTAACCCTAGGTCCAATCCTAACCATAAACGTCTCACTAACCCTAGCCCTCAACATAACCCTAACCCTAGGTCCAATCCTAACCATAAACGTCTCTCTAACCCGAGCCCTCAACATAACCCTAACCCTAGGTCCAATCCTAACCCTAACCATCTCTCTAACCCTAGCCCTCAACATAACCCGAACCCTAGGTCCAATCCTAATCCTAACCATCCCTCTAAACCTAGCCCTCAACATAACCCTAACCCTAAGTCCAATCCTACCCCTAACCGCCTCTCTAACCCTAGCCCTGAATATAACCCTAACCCTAGGTCCAATCCTAACCATAAACGTCTCTCTAACCCGAGCCCTCAACATAACCCTAACCCTAGGTCCAATCCTAACCCTAACCGTCTCTCTAACCCTAGCCCTCAACATAACCCTAACCCTAGGTCCAATCCTCACCCTAACCGTCTCTCTAACCCTAGCCCTCAACATAACCCTAACCCTAGGTGCAATCCTAACCCTAACCGTCTCTCTAACCCTAGCCCTCAACATAACCCTAACCCTAGGTCCAATCCTAACCCTAACCGTCTCTCCAACCGTAGCCCTCAATATAACCCTAACCCTAGGTCCAATCCTAACCCTAACCGTCTCTATAACCCTAGCCCTCAACATAACCCTAACCCTAGGTCCAATCCTAACCCTAACAGTCTCTCCAACCGTAGCCCTCAACCTAACCATAACCCTAGGTCCAATCCTAACCCTAACTGTCTCTCTAAACCTAGCCCTCAATATAACCCTAACCCTAGGTCCAATCCTAACCCTAACCGTCTCTCTAACCCTAGCCCTCAACATAACCCTAACCCTAGGTCCAATCCTCACCCTAACCGTCTCTCTAACCCTAGCCCTCAACATAACCCTAACCCTAGGTGCAATCCTAACCCTAACCGTCTCTCTAACCCTAGCCCTCAACATAACCCTAACCCTAGGTCCAATCCTAACCCTAACCGTCTCTCCAACCGTAGCCCTCAACATAAACATAACCCTAGGTCCAATCCTAACCCTAACTGTCTCTCTAACCCTAGCCCTCAATATAACCCTAACCCTAGGTCCAATCCTAACCCTAACCGTCTCTCTAACCCTAGCCCTCAACATAACCCTAACCCTAGGTCCAATCCTCACCCTAACCGTCTCTCTAACCCTAGCCCTCAACATAACCCTAACCCTAGGTGCAATCCTAACCCTAACCGTCTCTCTAACCCTAGCCCTTAACATAACCCTAACCCTAGGACCAATCCTAACCCTAACCGTCTCTCTAACCCTAGCCCTCAACATAACCCGAACCCTAGGTCCAATCCTAACCCTAACCATCTCTGTAAACCTAGCCCTCAACATAACCCTAACCCTAAGTCCAATCCTACCCCTAACCGCCTCTCTAACCCTAGCCATGAACATAACCCTAACCTTAGGTCCAATCCTAACCCTAACCGTCTCTCTAACCCTAGCCCTCAACATAACCCTAACCCTAGGTCCAATCCTAACCCTAACCGTCTCTCCAACCCTAGCCCTCAACATAACCCTAACCCTAGGTCCAATCCTAACCCTAACTGTCTCTGTAACCCTAGCCCTCAATATAACCCTAACCCTAGGTCCAATCCTAACCCTAACCGTCTCTCTAACCCTAGCCCTCAACATAACCCTAACCCAAGGTCCAATCCTAACCCTAACCGTCTCTCCAACCGTAGCCCTCAACATAACCATAACCCTAGGTCCAATTCAAACCCTAACTGTCTCTCTAACCCTAGCCCTCAACATAACCCTAACCCTAGCTCCAATCCTAACCCTAACCGTCTCTTTAACCCTAGCCCTCAACATAACCCTAACCCTAGGTCCAATCCTCACCCTAACCGTCTCTCTAACCCTAGCCCTCAACATAACCCTAACCCTAGGTGCAATCCTAACCCTAACCGTCTCTCTAACCCTAGCCCTCAACATAACCCTAACCCTAGGTCCAATGCTAACCCTAACCGTCTCTCTAACCCTAGCCTTCAACATAACCCTAACCCTAGGTCCAATCCTAACCATAAACGTCTCTCTAACCCGAGCCCTCAACATAACCATAACCCTAGGTCCAAACCTAACCCTAACCGTCTCTCTAACCCTAGCCCTCAACATAACCCGAACCTTAGGTCTAATCCTAACCCGAACCATCTCTGTAAACCTAGCCCTCAACATAACCCTAACCCTAAGTCCAATCCTACCCCTAACCGCCTCTCTAACCCTAGCCCTCAACATAACCCTAACCCTAGGTCCAATCCTAACCCTAACCGTCTCTCCAACCCTAGCCCTCAACATAACCCTAACCCTAGGTCCAATCCTAACCCTAACTGTCTCTCTACCCCTAGCCCTCAATATAACCCTAACCCTAGGTCCAATCCTAACCCTAACCGTCTCTCTAACCCTAGCCCTCAACATAACCCTAACCCTAGGTCCAATCCTAACCCTAACCGTCTCTCCATCCCTAGCCCTCAACATAACCCTAACCCTAGGTCCAATCCTAACCCTAACTGTCCCTCTAACCCTAGCCCTCAATATAACCCTAACCCTAGGTCCAATCCTAACCCTAACCGTCTCTCTAACCCTAGCCCTCAACATAACCCTAACCCTAGGTCCAATCCTAACCCTAACCGTCTCTCCAACCCTAGCCCTCAACATAACCCTAACCCTAGGTCCAATCCTAACCCTAACTGTCTCTCTAACCCTAGCCCTCAATATACCCTAACCCTAGGTCCAATCCTAACCCTAACCGTCTCTCTAACCCTAGCCCTCAACATAACTAGAACCCTAGGTCCAATCCTCACCCTAACCGTCTCTGTAACCCTAGCCCTCAACATAACCCTAACCCTAGGTCCAATCCTAACCATAAACGTCTCTCTAAACCTAGCCCTCAACATAACCCTAACCCTAGGTCCAATCCTAACCCTAACCGTCTCTCCATCCCTAGCCCTCAACATAACCCTAACCCTAGGTCCAATCCTAACCCTAACTGTCTCTCTAACCCGAACCCTCAACAAAACCCTAACCCTAGGTCCAATCCTAACCCTAACCGTCTCTCTAACCCTAGCCCTCAACATAACCCGAACCCTAGGTCCAATGCGAACCCTAACCATCCCCCTAAACCTAGCCCTCAACATAACCCTAACCCTAAGTCCAATCCTACCCCTAACCGCCACTCTAACCCTAGCCCTGAACATAACCCTAACCCTAGGTCCAATCCTAACCATAAACGTCTCTCTAACCCGAGCCCTCAACATAACCCTAACCCTAGGTCCAATCCTAACCCTAACCGTCTCTCTAACCCTAGCCCTCAACATAACCCGAACCCTAGGTCCAATCCTAACCCTAACCATCTCTGTAAACCTAGCCCTCAACATAACCCTAACCCTAAGTCCAATCCTACCCCTAACCGCCTCTCTAACCCTAGCCCTGAACATAACCCTAACCCTAGGTCCAATCCTAACCCTAACCGTCTCTCTAACCCTAGCCCTCAACATAACCCTAACCCTAGGTCCAATCCTAACCCTAACCGTCTCTCCAACCCTAGCCCTCAACATAAACCTAACCCGAGGTCCAATCCTAACCCTAACTGTCTCTCTAACCGTAGCCCTCAATATAACCGTAACCCTAGGTCCAATCCTAACCCTAACCGTCTCTCTAACCCTAGCCCTCAACATAACCCTAACCCTAGGTCCAATCATAACCCTAACCGTCTCTCCAACCCTAGCCTTCAACATAACCCTAACCCTAGGTCCAATCCTAACACTAACTGTCTCTCTAACCCTAGCCTTAATATAACCCTAACCCTAGGTCCAATCCTAACCCTAACCGTCTCTCTAACCCTAGCCCTCAACATAACCCGAACCCTAGGTCCAATCCTCACCCTAACCGTCTCTCTAAACCTAGCCCTCAACATAACCCTAACCCTAGGTCCAATCCTAACCATAAACGTCTCACTAACCCTAGCCCTCAACATAACCCTAACCCTAGGTCCAATCCTAACCATAAACGTCTCTCTAACCCGAGCCCTCAACATAACCCTAACCCTAGGTCCAATCCTAACCCTAACCATCTCTCTAACCCTAGCCCTCAACATAACCCGAACCCTAGGTCCAATCCTAACCCTAACCATCCCTCTAAACCTAGCCCTCAACATAACCCTAACCCTAAGTCCAATCCTACCCCTAACCGCCTCTCTAACCCTAGCCCTGAATATAACCCTAACCCTAGGTCCAATCCTAACCATAAACGTCTCTCTAACCCGAGCCCTCAACATAACCCTAACCCTAGGTCCAATCCTAACCCTAACCGTCTCTCTAACCCTAGCCCTCAACATAACCCGAACCCTAGGTCCAATCCTAACCCTAACCATCTCTGTAAACCTAGCCCTCAACATAACCCTAACCCTAAGTCCAATCCTACACCTAAGCGCCTCTCTAAACCTAGCCCTGAACATACCCCTAACCCTAGGTCCAATCCTAACCCTAACCGTCGCTCCAACCCTAGCCCTCAACATAACCCTAACCCTAGGTCCAATCCTAACCCTAACTGTCTCTCTAACCCTAGCCCTCAATATAACCCTAACCCTAGGTGCAATCCTAACCCTAACCGTCTCTCTAACCCTAGCCCTCAACATAACCCTAACCCTAGGTCCAATCCTAACCCTAACCGTCTCTCTAACCTTAGCCCTCAACATAACCCTAACACTAGGTGCAATGCTAACCCTAACCGTCTCTCTAACCGTAGCCCTCAACATAACCCTAACCCTAGGTCCAATCCTAACCCTAAACGTCTCTCTAACCCTATCCCTCAACATAACCGTAATCCTAGGTCCAATGCTAACCCTAACTGTCTCTCTAACCATAGCCCTCAACATAACCCTAACCCTAGGTCCAATCCTAACCCTATCTGTCTCTCCAAACCTAGCCCTCAACATAACCCTAACCCTAGGTCCAATCCTCACCCTAACCGTCTCTCTAACCCTAGCCCTCAACATAACCCTAACCCTAGGTCCAATCCTAACCCTAACCGTCTCTCTAACCCTAGCCCTCAACATAACCCTAACCCTAGGTCCAATCCTAACCCTAACTGTCTCTCTAACCCTAGCCCTCAACATAACGCTAACCCTAGGTCCAATCCTAACCCTAACCGTCTCTCTAACCCTAGCCCTCAACATAACCCTAACCCTAGGTCCAATCCTAACCCTAACCGTCTCTCTAACCATAGCTCTCAACATAACCCTAACCCTAGGTCCAATCCTAACCCTAACCGTCTCTCTAACCCTAGCCCTCAACATAACCCTAACCCTAGGTCCAATCCTAACCCTCACCGTCTCTCTGACGCTAGCCCTCAACATAACCCTAACCCTAGGTCCAATCCTAACCCTAACCGTCTCCTAACCCTAGCCTTCAACATTACCCTAACGCTAGGTCCAATCCTAACCCTAACCGTCTCTCTAACCCTAGCCCTCAACATAGCCCTAACCCTAGGTCCAATCCTAACCCTAACCTTCTCTCTAACCCTAGCCCTCAACATAACCCTAACCCTAGGTCCAATCCTAACCGTAACCGTCTCTCTAACCCTAGCCCTCAACATAACCCTAACCCTAGGTCCAATCCTATCCCTAACCGTCTCTCTAACCCTAGCCCTCAACATAGCCCTAACCCTAGATCCAATCCTAACCATAAACGTCTCTCTAACCCTAGCCCTCAACATAACCCTAACCCTAGGTCCAATCCTAACCCTAACCGCCTCTCTGACCCTAGCCCTGAACATAACCCTAACCCTAGGTCCAATCCTAACCCTAACCGTCTCTCTAACCCTGGCCCTCAACATAACCCTAACCCTAGGTCTAATCCTAACCCTAACCGTCTCTCTGACCCTAGCCCTCAACATAACCCTAAACCTAGGTCCAATCCTAACCCTAACTGTCTCTCTGACCCTAGCCCTCAACATAACCCTAAACCTAGCTCCAATCCTAACCCTAACCATGTCTCTCACCCTAGCCCTCAACATAACCCTAAACCTAGGTCCAATCCTCACCCTAACGGTCTCTCTAACCCTAGCCCTCAACATAACCTTAACCCTAGGTCCAATCCTAACCCTAAACGTCTCTAACCCTAGCCCTCAACATAACAATAACCCAAGGTCCAATCCTCACCCTAACCGTCTCTCTAACCCTAGCCCTCAACATAACCCTAACCCTAGGTCCAATCCTAACCCTAACCGTCTCTCTAACCTTAGCCCTCAACATAACCCTAACACTAGGTCCAATGCTAACCCTAACCGTCTCTCTAACCCTAGCCCTCAACATAACCCTAACCCTAGGTCCAATCCTAACCCTAAACGTCTCTCTAACCCTATCCCTCAACATAACCGTAATCCTAGGTCCAATGCTAACCCTAACTGTCTCTCTAACCCTAGCCATCAACATAACCCTAACCCTAGGTCCAATCCTAACCCTATCTGTCTCTCCAAACCTAGCCCTCAACATAACCCTAACCCTAGGTCCAATCCTCACCCTAACCGTCTCTCTAACCCTAGCCCTCAACATTACCCTAACCCTAGGTCCAAATCTAACCCTAACCGTCTCTCTAACTGTAGCCCTCAACCTAACACTAACCCTAGGTCCAAACCTAACCCTAACTGTCTCTCTAACCCTAGCCCTCAACATAACCCTAACCCTAGGTCCAATCCTAACATTCACCGTCTCTCTGACGCTAGCCCTCAACATAACCCTAACCCAAGTCCAATCCTAACCCTAACCGTGTCTCTAACCCTTGCCCTCAACATAACCCTAACCCTAGGTCCAATCCTAACCCTAACTGTCTCTCTAACCCTAGCCCTCAACATAACCCTAACCTTAGGTCCAATCCTAACTCTAACCGTCTCTCTAACCCTAGCCCTCAACATAACCCTAACCCTAGGTCCAATCCTAACCCTAACCGTTTCTCTAACCATAGCCCTCAACATAACCCTAACCCTAGGTCCAATCCTAACCCTAACCGTCTCTCTAACCCTAGCCCTCAACATAACCCTAACCCTAGGTCCAATCCTAACATTCACCGTCTCTCTGACGCTAGCCCTCAACATAACCCTAACCCTAGGTCCAATCCTAACCCTAACCGTCTCCTAACCCTAGCCTTCAACATAACCCTAACGCTAGGTACAATCCAAACCCTAACCGTCTCTCTAACCCTAGCCCTCAACATAGCCCTAACCCTAGGTCCAATCCTAACCCTAACCATCTCTCTAACCCTAGCCCTCAACATAACCCTAACCCTAGGTCCAATCCTATCCCTAACCGTCTCTCTAACCCTAGCCCTCAACATAGCCCTAACCCTAGATCCAATCCTAACCATAAACGTCTCTCTAACCCTAGCCCTCAACATAACCCTAACCCTACGTCCAATCCTAACCCTAACCGGCTCTCTGACCCTAGCCCTGAACATAACCCTAACCCTAGGTCCAATCCTAACCCTAACCGTCTCTCTAACCCTAGCCCTCAACATAACCCTAACCCTAGGTCTAATCCTAACTCTAACCGTCTCTCTGACCCTAGCCCTCAACATAACCCTAAACCTAGGTCCAATCCTAACCCTAACTGTCTCTCTGACCCTAGCCCTCAACATAACCCTAAACCTAGCTCCAATCTAACCCTAACCGTCTCTCTCACCCTAGCCCTCAACATAACAATAAACCTAGGTCCAATCCTCACCCTAACGGTCTCTCTAACCCTAGCCCTCAACATAACCTTAACCCTAGGTCCAATCCTAACCCTAAACGTCTCTCTAACCCTAGCCCTCAACATAACAATAACCCAAGGTCCAATCCTCACCCTAACCGTCTCTCTAACCCTAGCCCTCAACATAACCCTAACCCTAGGTCCAATCCTAACTCTAACCGTCTCTCTAACCTTAGCCCTCAACATAACCCTAACACTAGGTCCAATGCTAACCCTAACCGTCTCTCTAACCCTAGCCCTCAACATAACCTTAACCCTAGGTCCAATCCTAACCCTAAACTTCTCTCTAACCCTAGCCCTCAACATAACAATAACCCAATGTCCAATCCTCACCCTAACCGTCTCTCTAACCCTAGCCCTCAAATAACCCGAACCCTAGGTCCAATCCTAACCCTAACCATCTCTGTAAACCTAGCCCTCAACATAACCCTAACCCTAAGTCCAATCCTACTCCTAACCGCCTCTCTACCCTAACCCTGAACATAACCCTAACCCTAGGTCCAATCCTAACCCTAATCGTCTCTCTAACACTAGCCCTCAACATAACCCTAACCCTAGGTCCAATCCTAACCCTAACCGTCTCTCCAACCCTAGCCCTCAACATAACCCTAACTCTAGGTCCAATCCTAACCCTAACTGTCTCTCTAACCCTAGCCCTCAATATAACCCTAACCCTAGGTCCAATCCTAACCCTAACCGTCTCTCTAACCCTAGCCCTCAACTTAACCCTAACCCTAGGTCCAATCCTAACCCTAACCGTCTCTCCAACCCTAGCCCTCAACATAACCCTAACCCTAGGTCCAATCCTAACCCTAACTGTCTCTCTAACCCTAGCCCTCAATATAACCCTAACCCTAGGTCCAATCCTAACCCTAACCGTCTCTCTAACCCTAGCCCTCAACATAAACCTAACCCTAGGTCCAATCCTAACCCTAACCGTCTCTCCAACCCTAGCCCTCAATATAACCCTAACCCTAGGTCCAATCCTAACCCTAACAGTCTCTCTAACCCTAGCCCTCAACATAACCCTAACCCTAGGTCCAATCCTAACCCTAACCGTCTCTCCAACCCTAGCCCTCAACATAACCCTAACCCTAGGTCCAATCCTAACCCTAACTGTCTCTCTAAACCTAGCCCTCAGTATAACACTAACCCTAGGTCCAATCCTAACCCTAACCGTCTCTCTAACCCTAGCCCTCAACATAACCCTAACCCTAGGTCCAATCCTAACCCTAACCGTCTCTCCAACCCTAGCCCTCAACATAACCCAAACCCTAGGTCCAATCCTAACCCTAACCGTCTCTCCAACCCTAGCCCTCAACATAACCCTAACCCTAGGTCCAATCCTAACCCTAACTGTCTCTCTAACCCTAGCCCTCAATATAACCCTAACCCTAGGTCCAATCTTAACCCTAACCGTCTCTCTAACCCTAGCCCTCAACAACCCTCACCCTAGGTGCAATCCTAACCCTAACCGTCTCTCTAACCCTAGCCCTCAACATAACCCTAACCCTAGGTCCAATCCTAACCCTAACCGTCTCTGTAAACCTAGCCCTCAACATAACCCTAACCCTAGGTCCAATCCTAACCCTAACCGTCCCTGTAAACCTAGCCCTCAACATAACCCTAACCCTAGGTCCAATCTTAACCCTAACCGTCTCTCTAACCCTAGCCCTCAACCTGACCCTAACCCTAGGTGCAATCCTAACCCTAACCGTCTCTCTAACCCTAGCCCTCAACATAACCCTAACCCTAGGTCCAATCCTAACCGTAACCCTCTCTCTAACCCTAGCCCTCAACATAACCCTAACCCTAGGTCCAATCCTAACCCTAACCGTCTCTCTAACCCTAGCCCTCAACATAACCCTAACCCTAGGTCCAATCCTAACCCTAACTGTCTCTCTAACCCTAGCCCTCAACATAACACTAACCCTAGGTCCAATCCTAACCCTAACTGTCTCTCTAACCATAGCCCTCAATATAACCCTAACCCTAGGTCCAATCCTAACCCTAACCGTCTTTGTAAACCTAGCCCTCAACATAACCCTAACCCTAGGTCCAATCCTAACCCTAACCGTCCCTGTAAACCTAGCCCTCAACATAACCCTAACCCTAGGTCCAATCTTAACCCTGACCGTCTCTCTAACCCTAGCCCTCAACATGACCCTAACCCTAGGTGCAATCCTAACCCTAACCGTCTCTCTAACCCTAGCCCTCAACATAACCCTAACCCTAGGTCCAATCCTAACCGTAACCCTCTCTCTAACCCTAGCCCTCAACATAACCCTAACCCTAGGTCCAATCCTAACCCTAACCGTCTCTCTAACCCTAGCCCTCAACATAACCCTAACCCTAGGTCCAATCCTAAACCTAACAGTCTCTCTAACCCTAGCCCTCAACATAACCCTAACCCTAGGTCCAATCCTAACCCTAACCGTCTCTCCAACCCTAGCCCTCAACATAACCCTAACCCTAGGTCCAATCCTAACCCTAACAGTCTCTCTAACCCTAGCCCTCAATATAACCCTAACCCTAGGTCCAATCCTAACCCTAACCGTCTCTCTAACCCTAGCCCTCAACATAACCCTAACCCTAGGTCCAATCCTAACCCTAACCGTCTCTCCAACCCTAGCCCTCAACATAACCCTAATCCTAGGTCCAATCCTAACCCTAACTGTCTCTCTAAACCTAGCCCTCAGTATAACACTAACCCAAGGTCCAATCCTAACCCTAACCGTCTCTCTAACCCTAGCCCTCAACATAACCCTAACCCTAGGTCCAATCCTAACCCTAACCGTCTCTCCAACCCTAGCCCTCAACATAACCCTAACCCTAGGTCCAATCCTAACCCTAACCGTCTCTCTAACCCTAGCCCTCAACATAACTAGAACCCTAGGTCCAATCCTCACCCTAACCGTCTCTGTAACCCTAGCCCTCAACATAACCCTAACCCTAGGTCCAATCCTAACCATAAACGTCTCTCTAAACCTAGCCCTCGACATAACCCTAACCCTAGGTCCAATCCTAACCCTAACCGTCTCTCCATCCCTAGCCCTCAACATAACCCTAACCCTAGGTCCAATCCTAACCCTAACTGTCTCTCTAACCCGAACCCTCAACAAAACCCTAACCCTAGGTCCAATCCTAACCCTAACCGTCTCTCTAACCCTAGCCCTCAACATAACCCGAACCCTAGGTCCAATGCGAACCCTAACCATCCCCCTAAACCTAGCCCTCAACATAACCCTAACCCTAAGTCCAATCCTACCCCTAACCGCCTCTCTAACCCTAGCCCTGAACATAACCCTAACCCTAGGTCCAATCCTAACCCTAACCGTCTCTCTAACCCTAGCCCTCAACATAACCCGAACCCTAGGTCCAATCCTAACCCTAACCATCTCTGTAAACCTAGCCCTCAACATAACCCTAACCCTAAGTCCAATCCTACCCCTAACCGCCTCTCTAACCCTAGCCCTGAACATAACCCTAACCCTCAGTCCAATCCTAACCCTAACCGTCTCTCTAACCCTAGCCCTCAACATAACCCTAACCCTAGGTCCAATCCTAACCCTAACCGTCTCTCCAACCCTAGCCCTCAACATAAACCTAACCCTAGGTCCAATCCTAACCCTAACTGTCTCTCTAACCCTAGCCTTAATATAACCCTAACCCTAGGTCCAATCCTAACCCTAACCGTCTCTCTAACCCTAGCCCTCAACATAACCCGAACCCTAGGTCCAATCCTCACCCTAACCGTCTCTCTAAACCTAGCCCTCAACATAACCCTAACCCTAGGTCCAATCCTAACCATAAACGTCTCACTAACCCTAGCCCTCAACATAACCCTAACCCTAGGTCCAATCCTATCCATAAACGTCTCTCTAACCCGAGCCCTCAACATAACCATAACCCTAGGTCCAAACCTAACCCTAACCGTCTCTCTAACCCTAGCCCTCAACATAACCCGAACCTTAGGTCTAATCCTAACCCGAACCATCTCTGTAAACCTAGCCCTCAACATAACCCTAACCCTAAGTCCAATCCTACCCCTAACCGCCTCTCTAACCCTAGCCCTCAACATAACCCTAACCCTAGGTCCAATCCTAACCCTAACCGTCTCTCCAACCCTAGCCCTCAACATAACCCTAACCCTAGGTCCAATCCTAACCCTAACTGTCTCTCTACCCCTAGCCCTCAATATAACCCTAACCCTAGGTCCAATCCTAACCCTAACCGTCTCTCTAACCCTAGCCCTCAACATAACCCTAACCCTAGGTCCAATCCTAACCCTAACCGTCTCTCCATCCCTAGCCCTCAACATAACCCTAACCCTAGGTCCAATCCTAACCCTAACTGTCCCTCTAACCCTAGCCCTCAATATAACCCTAACCCTAGGTCCAATCCTAACCCTAACCGTCTCTCTAACCCTAGCCCTCAACATAACCCTAACCCTAGGTCCAATCCTAACCCTAACCGTCTCTCCAACCCTAGCCCTCAACATAACCCTAACCCTAGGTCCAATCCTAACCCTAACTGTCTCTCTAACCCTAGCCCTCAATATACCCTAACCCTAGGTCCAATCCTAACCCTAACCGTCTCTCTAACCCTAGCCCTCAACATAACTAGAACCCTAGGTCCAATCCTCACCCTAACCGTCTCTGTAACCCTAGCCCTCAACATAACCCTAACCCTAGGTCCAATCCTAACCATAAACGTCTCTCTAAACCTAGCCCTCGACATAACCCTAACCCTAGGTCCAATCCTAACCCTAACCGTCTCTCCATCCCTAGCCCTCAACATAACCCTAACCCTAGGTCCAATCCTAACCCTAACTGTCTCTCTAACCCGAACCCTCAACAAAACCCTAACCCTAGGTCCAATCCTAACCCTAACCGTCTCTCTAACCCTAGCCCTCAACATAACCCGAACCCTAGGTCCAATGCGAACCCTAACCATCCCCCTAAACCTAGCCCTCAACATAACCCTAACCCTAAGTCCAATCCTACCCCTAACCGCCTCTCTAACCCTAGCCCTGAACATAACCCTAACCCAAGGTCCAATCCTAACCCTAACCGTCTCTCTAACCCTAGCCCTCAACATAACCCGAACCCTAGGTCCAATCCTAACCCTAACCATCTCTGTAAACCTAGCCCTCAACATAACCCTAACCCTAAGTCCAATCCTACCCCTAACCGCCTCTCTAACCCTAGCCCTGAACATAACCCTAACCCTAGGTCCAATCCTAACCCTAACCGTCTCTCTAACCCTAGCCCTCAACATAACCCTAACCCTAGGTCCAATCCTAACCCTAACCGTCTCTCCAACCCTAGCCCTCAACATAAACCTAACCCTAGGTCCAATCCTAACCCTAACTGTCTCTCTAACCCTAGCCTTAATATAACCCTAACCCTAGGTCCAATCCTAACCCTAACCGTCTCTCTAACCCTAGCCCTCAACATAACCCGAACCCTAGGTCCAATCCTCACCCTAACCGTCTCTCTAAACCTAGCCCTCAACATAACCCTAACCCTAGGTCCAATCCTAACCATAAACGTCTCACTAACCCTAGCCCTCAACATAACCCTAACCCTAGGTCCAATCCTAACCATAAACGTCTCTCTAACCCGAGCCCTCAACATAACCCTAACCCTAGGTCCAATCCTAACCCTAACCATCTCTCTAACCCTAGCCCTCAACATAACCCGAACCCTAGGTCCAATCCTAACCCTAACCATCCCTCTAAACCTAGCCCTCAACATAACCCTAACCCTAAGTCCAATCCTACCCCTAACCGCCTCTCTAACCCTAGCCCTGAATATAACCCTAACCCTAGGTCCAATCCTAACCATAAACGTCTCTCTAACCCGAGCCCTCAACATAACCCTAACCCTAGGTCCAATCCTAACCCTAACCGTCTCTCTAACCCTAGCCCTCAACATAACCCTAACCCTAGGTCCAATCCTCACCCTAACCGTCTCTCTAACCCTAGCCCTCAACATAACCCTAACCCTAGGTGCAATCCTAACCCTAACCGTCTCTCTAACCCTAGCCCTCAACATAACCCTAACCCTAGGTCCAATCCTAACCCTAACCGTCTCTCCAACCGTAGCCCTCAATATAACCCTAACCCTAGGTCCAATCCTAACCCTAACCGTCTCTATAACCCTAGCCCTCAACATAACCCTAACCCTAGGTCCAATCCTAACCCTAACAGTCTCTCCAACCGTAGCCCTCAACCTAACCATAACCCTAGGTCCAATCCTAACCCTAACTGTCTCTCTAAACCTAGCCCTCAATATAACCCTAACCCTAGGTCCAATCCTAACCCTAACCGTCTCTCTAACCCTAGCCCTCAACATAACCCTAACCCTAGGTCCAATCCTCACCCTAACCGTCTCTCTAACCCTAGCCCTCAACATAACCCTAACCCTAGGTGCAATCCTAACCCTAACCGTCTCTCTAACCCTAGCCCTCAACATAACCCTAACCCTAGGTCCAATCCTAACCCTAACCGTCTCTCCAACCGTAGCCCTCAACATAAACATAACCCTAGGTCCAATCCTAACCCTAACTGTCTCTCTAACCCTAGCCCTCAATATAACCCTAACCCTAGGTCCAATCCTAACCCTAACCGTCTCTCTAACCCTAGCCCTCAACATAACCCTAACCCTAGGTCCAATCCTCACCCTAACCGTCTCTCTAACCCTAGCCCTCAACATAACCCTAACCCTAGGTGCAATCCTAACCCTAACCGTCTCTCTAACCCTAGCCCTTAACATAACCCTAACCCTAGGACCAATCCTAACCCTAACCGTCTCTCTAACCCTAGCCCTCAACATAACCCGAACCCTAGGTCCAATCCTAACCCTAACCATCTCTGTAAACCTAGCCCTCAACATAACCCTAACCCTAAGTCCAATCCTACCCCTAACCGCCTCTCTAACCCTAGCCATGAACATAACCCTAACCTTAGGTCCAATCCTAACCCTAACCGTCTCTCTAACCCTAGCCCTCAACATAACCCTAACCCTAGGTCCAATCCTAACCCTAACCGTCTCTCCAACCCTAGCCCTCAACATAACCCTAACCCTAGGTCCAATCCTAACCCTAACTGTCTCTGTAACCCTAGCCCTCAACATAACCCTAACCCTAGGTCCAATCCTAACCCTAACTGTCTCTCTAACCCTAGCCCTCAATATAACCCTAACCCTAGGTCCAATCCTAACCCTAACCGTCTCTCTAACCCTAGCCCTCAACATAAACCTAACCCTAGGTCCAATCCTAACCCTAACCGTCTCTCCAACCCTAGCCCTCAATATAACCCTAACCCTAGGTCCAATCCTAACCCTAACAGTCTCTCTAACCCTAGCCCTCAACATAACCCTAACCCTAGGTCCAATCCTAACCCTAACCGTCTCTCCAACCCTAGCCCTCAACATAACCCTAACCCTAGGTCCAATCCTAACCCTAACTGTCTCTCTAAACCTAGCCCTCAGTATAACACTAACCCTAGGTCCAATCCTAACCCTAACCGTCTCTCTAACCCTAGCCCTCAACATAACCCTAACCCTAGGTCCAATCCTAACCCTAACCGTCTCTCCAACCCTAGCCCTCAACATAACCCAAACCCTAGGTCCAATCCTAACCCTAACCGTCTCTCCAACCCTAGCCCTCAACATAACCCTAACCCTAGGTCCAATCCTAACCCTAACTGTCTCTCTAACCCTAGCCCTCAATATAACCCTAACCCTAGGTCCAATCTTAACCCTAACCGTCTCTCTAACCCTAGCCCTCAACAACCCTCACCCTAGGTGCAATCCTAACCCTAACCGTCTCTCTAACCCTAGCCCTCAACATAACCCTAACCCTAGGTCCAATCCTAACCCTAACCGTCTCTGTAAACCTAGCCCTCAACATAACCCTAACCCTAGGTCCAATCCTAACCCTAACCGTCCCTGTAAACCTAGCCCTCAACATAACCCTAACCCTAGGTCCAATCTTAACCCTAACCGTCTCTCTAACCCTAGCCCTCAACCTGACCCTAACCCTAGGTGCAATCCTAACCCTAACCGTCTCTCTAACCCTAGCCCTCAACATAACCCTAACCCTAGGTCCAATCCTAACCGTAACCCTCTCTCTAACCCTAGCCCTCAACATAACCCTAACCCTAGGTCCAATCCTAACCCTAACCGTCTCTCTAACCCTAGCCCTCAACATAACCCTAACCCTAGGTCCAATCCTAACCCTAACTGTCTCTCTAACCCTAGCCCTCAACATAACACTAACCCTAGGTCCAATCCTAACCCTAACTGTCTCTCTAACCATAGCCCTCAATATAACCCTAACCCTAGGTCCAATCCTAACCCTAACCGTCTTTGTAAACCTAGCCCTCAACATAACCCTAACCCTAGGTCCAATCCTAACCCTAACCGTCCCTGTAAACCTAGCCCTCAACATAACCCTAACCCTAGGTCCAATCTTAACCCTGACCGTCTCTCTAACCCTAGCCCTCAACATGACCCTAACCCTAGGTGCAATCCTAACCCTAACCGTCTCTCTAACCCTAGCCCTCAACATAACCCTAACCCTAGGTCCAATCCTAACCGTAACCCTCTCTCTAACCCTAGCCCTCAACATAACCCTAACCCTAGGTCCAATCCTAACCCTAACCGTCTCTCTAACCCTAGCCCTCAACATAACCCTAACCCTAGGTCCAATCCTAAACCTAACAGTCTCTCTAACCCTAGCCCTCAACATAACCCTAACCCTAGGTCCAATCCTAACCCTAACCGTCTCTCCAACCCTAGCCCTCAACATAACCCTAACCCTAGGTCCAATCCTAACCCTAACAGTCTCTCTAACCCTAGCCCTCAATATAACCCTAACCCTAGGTCCAATCCTAACCCTAACCGTCTCTCTAACCCTAGCCCTCAACATAACCCTAACCCTAGGTCCAATCCTAACCCTAACCGTCTCTCCAACCCTAGCCCTCAACATAACCCTAATCCTAGGTCCAATCCTAACCCTAACTGTCTCTCTAAACCTAGCCCTCAGTATAACACTAACCCAAGGTCCAATCCTAACCCTAACCGTCTCTCTAACCCTAGCCCTCAACATAACCCTAACCCTAGGTCCAATCCTAACCCTAACCGTCTCTCCAACCCTAGCCCTCAACATAACCCTAACCCTAGGTCCAATCCTAACCCTAACCGTCTCTCTAACCCTAGCCCTCAACATAACTAGAACCCTAGGTCCAATCCTCACCCTAACCGTCTCTGTAACCCTAGCCCTCAACATAACCCTAACCCTAGGTCCAATCCTAACCATAAACGTCTCTCTAAACCTAGCCCTCGACATAACCCTAACCCTAGGTCCAATCCTAACCCTAACCGTCTCTCCATCCCTAGCCCTCAACATAACCCTAACCCTAGGTCCAATCCTAACCCTAACTGTCTCTCTAACCCGAACCCTCAACAAAACCCTAACCCTAGGTCCAATCCTAACCCTAACCGTCTCTCTAACCCTAGCCCTCAACATAACCCGAACCCTAGGTCCAATGCGAACCCTAACCATCCCCCTAAACCTAGCCCTCAACATAACCCTAACCCTAAGTCCAATCCTACCCCTAACCGCCTCTCTAACCCTAGCCCTGAACATAACCCTAACCCTAGGTCCAATCCTAACCCTAACCGTCTCTCTAACCCTAGCCCTCAACATAACCCGAACCCTAGGTCCAATCCTAACCCTAACCATCTCTGTAAACCTAGCCCTCAACATAACCCTAACCCTAAGTCCAATCCTACCCCTAACCGCCTCTCTAACCCTAGCCCTGAACATAACCCTAACCCTAGGTCCAATCCTAACCCTAACCGTCTCTCTAACCCTAGCCCTCAACATAACCCTAACCCTAGGTCCAATCCTAACCCTAACCGTCTCTCCAACCCTAGCCCTCAACATAAACCTAACCCTAGGTCCAATCCTAACCCTAACTGTCTCTCTAACCCTAGCCTTAATATAACCCTAACCCTAGGTCCAATCCTAACCCTAACCGTCTCTCTAACCCTAGCCCTCAACATAACCCGAACCCTAGGTCCAATCCTCACCCTAACCGTCTCTCTAAACCTAGCCCTCAACATAACCCTAACCCTAGGTCCAATCCTAACCATAAACGTCTCACTAACCCTAGCCCTCAACATAACCCTAACCCTAGGTCCAATCCTATCCATAAACGTCTCTCTAACCCGAGCCCTCAACATAACCATAACCCTAGGTCCAAACCTAACCCTAACCGTCTCTCTAACCCTAGCCCTCAACATAACCCGAACCTTAGGTCTAATCCTAACCCGAACCATCTCTGTAAACCTAGCCCTCAACATAACCCTAACCCTAAGTCCAATCCTACCCCTAACCGCCTCTCTAACCCTAGCCCTCAACATAACCCTAACCCTAGGTCCAATCCTAACCCTAACCGTCTCTCCAACCCTAGCCCTCAACATAACCCTAACCCTAGGTCCAATCCTAACCCTAACTGTCTCTCTACCCCTAGCCCTCAATATAACCCTAACCCTAGGTCCAATCCTAACCCTAACCGTCTCTCTAACCCTAGCCCTCAACATAACCCTAACCCTAGGTCCAATCCTAACCCTAACCGTCTCTCCATCCCTAGCCCTCAACATAACCCTAACCCTAGGTCCAATCCTAACCCTAACTGTCCCTCTAACCCTAGCCCTCAATATAACCCTAACCCTAGGTCCAATCCTAACCCTAACCGTCTCTCTAACCCTAGCCCTCAACATAACCCTAACCCTAGGTCCAATCCTAACCCTAACCGTCTCTCCAACCCTAGCCCTCAACATAACCCTAACCCTAGGTCCAATCCTAACCCTAACTGTCTCTCTAACCCTAGCCCTCAATATACCCTAACCCTAGGTCCAATCCTAACCCTAACCGTCTCTCTAACCCTAGCCCTCAACATAACTAGAACCCTAGGTCCAATCCTCACCCTAACCGTCTCTGTAACCCTAGCCCTCAACATAACCCTAAACCTAGGTCCAATCCTAACCATAAACGTCTCTCTAAACCTAGCCCTCGACATAACCCTAACCCTAGGTCCAATCCTAACCCTAACCGTCTCTCCATCCCTAGCCCTCAACATAACCCTAACCCTAGGTCCAATCCTAACCCTAACTGTCTCTCTAACCCGAACCCTCAACAAAACCCTAACCCTAGGTCCAATCCTAACCCTAACCGTCTCTCTAACCCTAGCCCTCAACATAACCCGAACCCTAGGTCCAATGCGAACCCTAACCATCCCCCTAAACCTAGCCCTCAACATAACCCTAACCCTAAGTCCAATCCTACCCCTAACCGCCTCTCTAACCCTAGCCCTGAACATAACCCTAACCCAAGGTCCAATCCTAACCCTAACCGTCTCTCTAACCCTAGCCCTCAACATAACCCGAACCCTAGGTCCAATCCTAACCCTAACCATCTCTGTAAACCTAGCCCTCAACATAACCCTAACCCTAAGTCCAATCCTACCCCTAACCGCCTCTCTAACCCTAGCCCTGAACATAACCCTAACCCTAGGTCCAATCCTAACCCTAACCGTCTCTCTAACCCTAGCCCTCAACATAACCCTAACCCTAGGTCCAATCCTAACCCTAACCGTCTCTCCAACCCTAGCCCTCAACATAAACCTAACCCTAGGTCCAATCCTAACCCTAACTGTCTCTCTAACCCTAGCCTTAATATAACCCTAACCCTAGGTCCAATCCTAACCCTAACCGTCTCTCTAACCCTAGCCCTCAACATAACCCGAACCCTAGGTCCAATCCTCACCCTAACCGTCTCTCTAAACCTAGCCCTCAACATAACCCTAACCCTAGGTCCAATCCTAACCATAAACGTCTCACTAACCCTAGCCCTCAACATAACCCTAACCCTAGGTCCAATCCTAACCATAAACGTCTCTCTAACCCGAGCCCTCAACATAACCCTAACCCTAGGTCCAATCCTAACCCTAACCATCTCTCTAACCCTAGCCCTCAACATAACCCGAACCCTAGGTCCAATCCTAACCCTAACCATCCCTCTAAACCTAGCCCTCAACATAACCCTAACCCTAAGTCCAATCCTACCCCTAACCGCCTCTCTAACCCTAGCCCTGAATATAACCCTAACCCTAGGTCCAATCCTAACCATAAACGTCTCTCTAACCCGAGCCCTCAACATAACCCTAACCCTAGGTCCAATCCTAACCCTAACCGTCTCTCTAACCCTAGCCCTCAACATAACCCTAACCCTAGGTCCAATCCTCACCCTAACCGTCTCTCTAACCCTTGCCCTCAACATAACCCTAACCCTAGGTGCAATCCTAACCCTAACCGTCTCTCTAACCCTAGCCCTCAACATAACCCTAACCCTAGGTCCAATCCTAACCCTAACCGTCTCTCCAACCGTAGCCCTCAATATAACCCTAACCCTAGGTCCAATCCTAACCCTAACCGTCTCTATAACCCTAGCCCTCAACATAACCCTAACCCTAGGTCCAATCCTAACCCTAACAGTCTCTCCAACCGTAGCCCTCAACCTAACCATAACCCTAGGTCCAATCCTAACCCTAACTGTCTCTCTAAACCTAGCCCTCAATATAACCCTAACCCTAGGTCCAATCCTAACCCTAACCGTCTCTCTAACCCTAGCCCTCAACATAACCCTAACCCTAGGTCCAATCCTCACCCTAACCGTCTCTCTAACCCTAGCCCTCAACATAACCCTAACCCTAGGTGCAATCCTAACCCTAACCGTCTCTCTAACCCTAGCCCTCAACATAACCCTAACCCTAGGTCCAATCCTAACCCTAACCGTCTCTCCAACCGTAGCCCTCAACATAAACATAACCCTAGGTCCAATCCTAACCCTAACTGTCTCTCTAACCCTAGCCCTCAATATAACCCTAACCCTAGGTCCAATCCTAACCCTAACCGTCTCTCTAACCCTAGCCCTCAACATAACCCTAACCCTAGGTCCAATCCTCACCCTAACCGTCTCTCTAACCCTAGCCCTCAACATAACCCTAACCCTAGGTGCAATCCTAACCCTAACCGTCTCTCTAACCCTAGCCCTTAACATAACCCTAACCCTAGGACCAATCCTAACCCTAACCGTCTCTCTAACCCTAGCCCTCAACATAACCCGAACCCTAGGTCCAATCCTAACCCTAACCATCTCTGTAAACCTAGCCCTCAACATAACCCTAACCCTAAGTCCAATCCTACCCCTAACCGCCTCTCTAACCCTAGCCATGAACATAACCCTAACCTTAGGTCCAATCCTAACCCTAACCGTCTCTCTAACCCTAGCCCTCAACATAACCCTAACCCTAGGTCCAATCCTAACCCTAACCGTCTCTCCAACCCTAGCCCTCAACATAACCCTAACCCTAGGTCCAATCCTAACCCTAACTGTCTCTGTAACCCTAGCCCTCAATATAACCCTAACCCTAGGTCCAATCCTAACCCTAACCGTCTCTCTAACCCTAGCCCTCAACATAACCCTAACCCAAGGTCCAATCCTAACCCTAACCGTCTCTCCAACCGTAGCCCTCAACATAACCATAACCCTAGGTCCAATTCAAACCCTAACTGTCTCTCTAACCCTAGCCCTCAACATAACCCTAACCCTAGCTCCAATCCTAACCCTAACCGTCTCTTTAACCCTAGCCCTCAACATAACCCTAACCCTAGGTCCAATCCTCACCCTAACCGTCTCTCTAACCCTAGCCCTCAACATAACCCTAACCCTAGGTGCAATCCTAACCCTAACCGTCTCTCTAACCCTAGCCCTCAACATAACCCTAACCCTAGGTCCAATGCTAACCCTAACCGTCTCTCTAACCCTAGCCTTCAACATAACCCTAACCCTAGGTCCAATCCTAACCATAAACGTCTCTCTAACCCGAGCCCTCAACATAACCATAACCCTAGGTCCAAACCTAACCCTAACCGTCTCTCTAACCCTAGCCCTCAACATAACCCGAACCTTAGGTCTAATCCTAACCCGAACCATCTCTGTAAACCTAGCCCTCAACATAACCCTAACCCTAAGTCCAATCCTACCCCTAACCGCCTCTCTAACCCTAGCCCTCAACATAACCCTAACCCTAGGTCCAATCCTAACCCTAACCGTCTCTCCAACCCTAGCCCTCAACATAACCCTAACCCTAGGTCCAATCCTAACCCTAACTGTCTCTCTACCCCTAGCCCTCAATATAACCCTAACCCTAGGTCCAATCCTAACCCTAACCGTCTCTCTAACCCTAGCCCTCAACATAACCCTAACCCTAGGTCCAATCCTAACCCTAACCGTCTCTCCATCCCTAGCCCTCAACATAACCCTAACCCTAGGTCCAATCCTAACCCTAACTGTCCCTCTAACCCTAGCCCTCAATATAACCCTAACCCTAGGTCCAATCCTAACCCTAACCGTCTCTCTAACCCTAGCCCTCAACATAACCCTAACCCTAGGTCCAATCCTAACCCTAACCGTCTCTCCAACCCTAGCCCTCAACATAACCCTAACCCTAGGTCCAATCCTAACCCTAACTGTCTCTCTAACCCTAGCCCTCAATATACCCTAACCCTAGGTCCAATCCTAACCCTAACCGTCTCTCTAACCCTAGCCCTCAACATAACTAGAACCCTAGGTCCAATCCTCACTCTAACCGTCTCTGTAACCCTAGCCCTCAACATAACCCTAACCCTAGGTCCAATCCTAACCATAAACGTCTCTCTAAACCTAGCCCTCAACATAACCCTAACCCTAGGTCCAATCCTAACCCTAACCGTCTCTCCATCCCTAGCCCTCAACATAACCCTAACCCTAGGTCCAATCCTAACCCTAACTGTCTCTCTAACCCGAACCCTCAACAAAACCCTAACCCTAGGTCCAATCCTAACCCTAACCGTCTCTCTAACCCTAGCCCTCAACATAACCCGAACCCTAGGTCCAATGCGAACCCTAACCATCCCCCTAAACCTAGCCCTCAACATAACCCTAACCCTAAGTCCAATCCTACCCCTAACCGCCACTCTAACCCTAGCCCTGAACATAACCCTAACCCTAGGTCCAATCCTAACCATAAACGTCTCTCTAACCCGAGCCCTCAACATAACCCTAACCCTAGGTCCAATCCTAACCCTAACCGTCTCTCTAACCCTAGCCCTCAACATAACCCGAACCCTAGGTCCAATCCTAACCCTAACCATCTCTGTAAACCTAGCCCTCAACATAACCCTAACCCTAAGTCCAATCCTACCCCTAACCGCCTCTCTAACCCTAGCCCTGAACATAACCCTAACCCTAGGTCCAATCCTAACCCTAACCGTCTCTCTAACCCTAGCCCTCAACATAACCCTAACCCTAGGTCCAATCCTAACCCTAACCGTCTCTCCAACCCTAGCCCTCAACATAAACCTAACCCGAGGTCCAATCCTAACCCTAACTGTCTCTCTAACCGTAGCCCTCAATATAACCGTAACCCTAGGTCCAATCCTAACCCTAACCGTCTCTCTAACCCTAGCCCTCAACATAACCCTAACCCTAGGTCCAATCATAACCCTAACCGTCTCTCCAACCCTAGCCTTCAACATAACCCTAACCCTAGGTCCAATCCTAACACTAACTGTCTCTCTAACCCTAGCCTTAATATAACCCTAACCCTAGGTCCAATCCTAACCCTAACCGTCTCTCTAACCCTAGCCCTCAACATAACCCGAACCCTAGGTCCAATCCTCACCCTAACCGTCTCTCTAAACCTAGCCCTCAACATAACCCTAACCCTAGGTCCAATCCTAACCATAAACGTCTCACTAACCCTAGCCCTCAACATAACCCTAACCCTAGGTCCAATCCTAACCATAAACGTCTCTCTAACCCGAGCCCTCAACATAACCCTAACCCTAGGTCCAATCCTAACCCTAACCATCTCTCTAACCCTAGCCCTCAACATAACCCGAACCCTAGGTCCAATCCTAACCCTAACCATCCCTCTAAACCTAGCCCTCAACATAACCCTAACCCTAAGTCCAATCCTACCCCTAACCGCCTCTCTAACCCTAGCCCTGAATATAACCCTAACCCTAGGTCCAATCCTAACCATAAACGTCTCTCTAACCCGAGCCCTCAACATAACCCTAACCCTAGGTCCAATCCTAACCCTAACCGTCTCTCTAACCCTAGCCCTCAACATAACCCGAACCCTAGGTCCAATCCTAACCCTAACCATCTCTGTAAACCTAGCCCTCAACATAACCCTAACCCTAAGTCCAATCCTACACCTAAGCGCCTCTCTAAACCTAGCCCTGAACATACCCCTAACCCTAGGTCCAATCCTAACCCTAACCGTCGCTCCAACCCTAGCCCTCAACATAACCCTAACCCTAGGTCCAATCCTAACCCTAACTGTCTCTCTAACCCTAGCCCTCAATATAACCCTAACCCTAGGTGCAATCCTAACCCTAACCGTCTCTCTAACCCTAGCCCTCAACATAACCCTAACCCTAGGTCCAATCCTAACCCTAACCGTCTCTCTAACCTTAGCCCTCAACATAACCCTAACACTAGGTGCAATGCTAACCCTAACCGTCTCTCTAACCGTAGCCCTCAACATAACCCTAACCCTAGGTCCAATCCTAACCCTAAACGTCTCTCTAACCCTATCCCTCAACATAACCGTAATCCTAGGTCCAATGCTAACCCTAACTGTCTCTCTAACCATAGCCCTCAACATAACCCTAACTCTAGGTCCAATCCTAACCCTATCTGTCTCTCCAAACCTAGCCCTCAACATAACCCTAACCCTAGGTCCAATCCTCACCCTAACCGTCTCTCTAACCCTAGCCCTCAACATAACCCTAACCCTAGGTCCAATCCTAACCCTAACCATCTCTCTAACCCTAGCCCTCAACATAACCCTAACCCTAGGTCCAATCCTAACCCTAACTGTCTCTCTAACCCTAGCCCTCAACATAACGCTAACCCTAGGTCCAATCCTAACCCTAACCGTCTCTCTAACCCTAGCCCTCAACATAACCCTAACCCTAGGTCCAATCCTAACCCTAACCGTCTCTCTAACCATAGCTCTCAACATAACCCTAACCCTAGGTCCAATCCTAACCCTAACCGTCTCTCTAACCCTAGCCCTCAACATAACCCTAACCCTAGGTCCAATCCTAACCCTCACCGTCTCTCTGACGCTAGCCCTCAACATAACCCTAACCCTAGGTCCAATCCTAACCCTAACCGTCTCCTAACCCTAGCCTTCAACATTACCCTAACGCTAGGTCCAATCCTAACCCTAACCGTCTCTCTAACCCTAGCCCTCAACATAGCCCTAACCCTAGGTCCAATCCTAACCCTAACCTTCTCTCTAACCCTAGCCCTCAACATAACCCTAACCCTAGGTCCAATCCTAACCGTAACCGTCTCTCTAACCCTAGCCCTCAACATAACCCTAACCCTAGGTCCAATCCTATCCCTAACCGTCTCTCTAACCCTAGCCCTCAACATAGCCCTAACCCTAGATCCAATCCTAACCATAAACGTCTCTCTAACCCTAGCCCTCAACATAACCCTAACCCTAGGTCCAATCCTAACCCTAACCGCCTCTCTGACCCTAGCCCTGAACATAACCCTAACCCTAGGTCCAATCCTAACCCTAACCGTCTCTCTAACCCTGGCCCTCAACATAACCCTAACCCTAGGTCTAATCCTAACCCTAACCGTCTCTCTGACCCTAGCCCTCAACATAACACTAAACCTAGGTCCAATCCTAACCCTAACTGTCTCTCTGACCCTAGCCCTCAACATAACCCTAAACCTAGCTCCAATCCTAACCCTAACCATGTCTCTCACCCTAGCCCTCAACATAACCCTAAACCTAGGTCCAATCCTCACCCTAACGGTCTCTCTAACCCTAGCCCTCAACATAACCTTAACCCTAGGTCCAATCCTAACCCTAAACGTCTCTAACCCTAGCCCTCAACATAACAATAACCCAAGGTCCAATCCTCACCCTAACCGTCTCTCTAACCCTAGCCCTCAACATAACCCTAACCCTAGGTCCAATCCTCACCCTAACCGTCTCTCTAACCCTAGCCCTCAACATAACCCTAACCCTAGGTGCAATCCTAACCCTAACCGTCTCTCTAACCCTAGCCCTCAACATAACCCTAACCCTAGGTCCAATCCTAACCCTAACCGTCTCTCCAACCGTAGCCCTCAACATAAACATAACCCTAGGTCCAATCCTAACCCTAACTGTCTCTCTAACCCTAGCCCTCAATATAACCCTAACCCTAGGTCCAATCCTAACCCTAACCGTCTCTCTAAACCTAGCCCTCAACATAACCCTAACCCTAGGTCCAATCCTCACCCTAACCGTCTCTCTAACCCTAGCCCTCAACATAACCCTAACCCTAGGTGCAATCCTAACCCTAACCGTCTCTCTAACCCTAGCCCTTAACATAACCCTAACCCTAGGACCAATCCTAACCCTAACCGTCTCTCTAACCCTAGCCCTCAACATAACCCGAACCCTAGGTCCAATCCTAACCCTAACCATCTCTGTAAACCTAGCCCTCAACATAACCCTAACCCTAAGTCCAATCCTACCCCTAACCGCCTCTCTAACCCTAGCCATGAACATAACCCTAACCTTAGGTCCAATCCTAACCCTAACCGTCTCTCTAACCCTAGCCCTCAACATAACCCTAACCCTAGGTCCAATCCTAACCCTAACCGTCTCTCCAACCCTAGCCCTCAACATAACCCTAACCCTAGGTCCAATCCTAACCCTAACTGTCTCTGTAACCCTAGCCCTCAATATAACCCTAACCCTAGGTCCAATCCTAACCCTAACCGTCTCTCTAACCCTAGCCCTCAACATAACCCTAACCCAAGGTCCAATCCTAACCCTAACCGTCTCTCCAACCGTAGCCCTCAACATAACCATAACCCTAGGTCCAATTCAAACCCTAACTGTCTCTCTAACCCTAGCCCTCAACATAACCCTAACCCTAGCTCCAATCCTAACCCTAACCGTCTCTTTAACCCTAGCCCTCAACATAACCCTAACCCTAGGTCCAATCCTCACCCTAACCGTCTCTCTAACCCTAGCCCTCAACATAACCCTAACCCTAGGTGCAATCCTAACCCTAACCGTCTCTCTAACCCTAGCCCTCAACATAACCCTAACCCTAGGTCCAATGCTAACCCTAACCGTCTCTCTAACCCTAGCCTTCAACATAACCCTAACCCTAGGTCCAATCCTAACCATAAACGTCTCTCTAACCCGAGCCCTCAACATAACCATAACCCTAGGTCCAAACCTAACCCTAACCGTCTCTCTAACCCTAGCCCTCAACATAACCCGAACCTTAGGTCTAATCCTAACCCGAACCATCTCTGTAAACCTAGCCCTCAACATAACCCTAACCCTAAGTCCAATCCTACCCCTAACCGCCTCTCTAACCCTAGCCCTCAACATAACCCTAACCCTAGGTCCAATCCTAACCCTAACCGTCTCTCCAACCCTAGCCCTCAACATAACCCTAACCCTAGGTCCAATCCTAACCCTAACTGTCTCTCTACCCCTAGCCCTCAATATAACCCTAACCCTAGGTCCAATCCTAACCCTAACCGTCTCTCTAACCCTAGCCCTCAACATAACCCTAACCCTAGGTCCAATCCTAACCCTAACCGTCTCTCCATCCCTAGCCCTCAACATAACCCTAACCCTAGGTCCAATCCTAACCCTAACTGTCCCTCTAACCCTAGCCCTCAATATAACCCTAACCCTAGGTCCAATCCTAACCCTAACCGTCTCTCTAACCCTAGCCCTCAACATAACCCTAACCCTAGGTCCAATCCTAACCCTAACCGTCTCTCCAACCCTAGCCCTCAACATAACCCTAACCCTAGGTCCAATCCTAACCCTAACTGTCTCTCTAACCCTAGCCCTCAATATACCCTAACCCTAGGTCCAATCCTAACCCTAACCGTCTCTCTAACCCTAGCCCTCAACATAACTAGAACCCTAGGTCCAATCCTCACCCTAACCGTCTCTGTAACCCTAGCCCTCAACATAACCCTAACCCTAGGTCCAATCCTAACCATAAACGTCTCTCTAAACCTAGCCCTCAACATAACCCTAACCCTAGGTCCAATCCTAACCCTAACCGTCTCTCCATCCCTAGCCCTCAACATAACCCTAACCCTAGGTCCAATCCTAACCCTAACTGTCTCTCTAACCCGAACCCTCAACAAAACCCTAACCCTAGGTCCAATCCTAACCCTAACCGTCTCTCTAACCCTAGCCCTCAACATAACCCGAACCCTAGGTCCAATGCGAACCCTAACCATCCCCCTAAACCTAGCCCTCAACATAACCCTAACCCTAAGTCCAATCCTACCCCTAACCGCCACTCTAACCCTAGCCCTGAACATAACCCTAACCCTAGGTCCAATCCTAACCATAAACGTCTCTCTAACCCGAGCCCTCAACATAACCCTAACCCTAGGTCCAATCCTAACCCTAACCGTCTCTCTAACCCTAGCCCTCAACATAACCCGAACCCTAGGTCCAATCCTAACCCTAACCATCTCTGTAAACCTAGCCCTCAACATAACCCTAACCCTAAGTCCAATCCTACCCCTAACCGCCTCTCTAACCCTAGCCCTGAACATAACCCTAACCCTAGGTCCAATCCTAACCCTAACCGTCTCTCTAACCCTAGCCCTCAACATAACCCTAACCCTAGGTCCAATCCTAACCCTAACCGTCTCTCCAACCCTAGCCCTCAACATAAACCTAACCCGAGGTCCAATCCTAACCCTAACTGTCTCTCTAACCGTAGCCCTCAATATAACCGTAACCCTAGGTCCAATCCTAACCCTAACCGTCTCTCTAACCCTAGCCCTCAACATAACCCTAACCCTAGGTCCAATCATAACCCTAACCGTCTCTCCAACCCTAGCCTTCAACATAACCCTAACCCTAGGTCCAATCCTAACACTAACTGTCTCTCTAACCCTAGCCTTAATATAACCCTAACCCTAGGTCCAATCCTAACCCTAACCGTCTCTCTAACCCTAGCCCTCAACATAACCCGAACCCTAGGTCCAATCCTCACCCTAACCGTCTCTCTAAACCTAGCCCTCAACATAACCCTAACCCTAGGTCCAATCCTAACCATAAACGTCTCACTAACCCTAGCCCTCAACATAACCCTAACCCTAGGTCCAATCCTAACCATAAACGTCTCTCTAACCCGAGCCCTCAACATAACCCTAACCCTAGGTCCAATCCTAACCCTAACCATCTCTCTAACCCTAGCCCTCAACATAACCCGAACCCTAGGTCCAATCCTAACCCTAACCATCCCTCTAAACCTAGCCCTCAACATAACCCTAACCCTAAGTCCAATCCTACCCCTAACCGCCTCTCTAACCCTAGCCCTGAATATAACCCTAACCCTAGGTCCAATCCTAACCATAAACGTCTCTCTAACCCGAGCCCTCAACATAACCCTAACCCTAGGTCCAATCCTAACCCTAACCGTCTCTCTAACCCTAGCCCTCAACATAACCCGAACCCTAGGTCCAATCCTAACCCTAACCATCTCTGTAAACCTAGCCCTCAACATAACCCTAACCCTAAGTCCAATCCTACACCTAAGCGCCTCTCTAAACCTAGCCCTGAACATACCCCTAACCCTAGGTCCAATCCTAACCCTAACCGTCGCTCCAACCCTAGCCCTCAACATAACCCTAACCCTAGGTCCAATCCTAACCCTAACTGTCTCTCTAACCCTAGCCCTCAATATAACCCTAACCCTAGGTGCAATCCTAACCCTAACCGTCTCTCTAACCCTAGCCCTCAACATAACCCTAACCCTAGGTCCAATCCTAACCCTAACCGTCTCTCTAACCTTAGCCCTCAACATAACCCTAACACTAGGTCCAATGCTAACCCTAACCGTCTCTCTAACCCTAGCCCTCAACATAACCCTAACCCTAGGTCCAATCCTAACCCTAAACGTCTCTCTAACCCTATCCCTCAACATAACCGTAATCCTAGGTCCAATGCTAACCCTAACTGTCTCTCTAACCCTAGCCATCAACATAACCCTAACCCTAGGTCCAATCCTAACCCTATCTGTCTCTCCAAACCTAGCCCTCAACATAACCCTAACCCTAGGTCCAATCCTCACCCTAACCGTCTCTCTAACCCTAGCCCTCAACATTACCCTAACCCTAGGTCCAAATCTAACCCTAACCGTCTCTCTAACTGTAGCCCTCAACCTAACACTAACCCTAGGTCCAAACCTAACCCTAACTGTCTCTCTAACCCTAGCCCTCAACATAACCCTAACCCTAGGTCCAATCCTAACCCTAACCGTCTCTCTAACCCTAGCCCTCAACATAACCCTAAGACTCGGTCCAATCCTAACCCTAACCGTCTCTCTAACCTTAGCCCACAACATAACCCTAACCCTACGTCCAATCTAACCCTAACCGTCTCTCTAACCCTAGCCCTCAAATAACCAGAACCCTAGGTCCAATCCTAACCCTAACCGTCTCTCTAACCCTAGCCCTCATCATAACCCTAAGCCTAAGTCCAATCCTAACCCTAACCGCCTCTCTAACCCTAGCCCTGAACATAACCCTAACCCAAGTCCAATCCTAACCCTAACCGTGTCTCTAACCCTTGCCCTCAACATAACCCTAACCCTAGGTCCAATCCTAACCCTAACTGTCTCTCTAACCCTAGCCCTCAACATAACCCTAACCTTAGGTCCAATCCTAACTCTAACCGTCTCTCTAACCCTAGCCCTCAACATAACCCTAACCCTAGGTCCAATCCTAACCCTAACCGTTTCTCTAACCATAGCCCTCAACATAACCCTAACCCTAGGTCCAATCCTAACCCTAACCGTCTCTCTAACCCTAGCCCTCAACATAACCCTAACCCTAGGTCCAATCCTAACATTCACCGTCTCTCTGACGCTAGCCCTCAACATAACCCTAACCCTAGGTCCAATCCTAACCCTAACCGTCTCCTAACCCTAGCCTTCAACATAACCCTAACGCTAGGTACAATCCAAACCCTAACCGTCTCTCTAACCCTAGCCCTCAACATAGCCCTAACCCTAGGTCCAATCCTAACCCTAACCGTCTCTCTAACCCTAGCCCTCAACATAACCCTAACCCTAGGTCCAATCCTAACCGTAACCATCTCTCTAACCCTAGCCCTCAACATAACCCTAACCCTAGGTCCAATCCTATCCCTAACCGTCTCTCTAACCCTAGCCCTCAACATAGCCCTAACCCTAGATCCAATCCTAACCATAAACGTCTCTCTAACCCTAGCCCTCAACATAACCCTAACCCTACGTCCAATCCTAACCCTAACCGGCTCTCTGACCCTAGCCCTGAACATAACCCTAACCCTAGGTCCAATCCTAACCCTAACCGTCTCTCTAACCCTAGCCCTCAACATAACCCTAACCCTAGGTCTAATCCTAACTCTAACCGTCTCTCTGACCCTAGCCCTCAACATAACCCTAAACCTAGGTCCAATCCTAACCCTAACTGTCTCTCTGACCCTAGCCCTCAACATAACCCTAAACCTAGCTCCAATCTAACCCTAACCGTCTCTCTCACCCTAGCCCTCAACATAACAATAAACCTAGGTCCAATCCTCACCCTAACGGTCTCTCTAACCCTAGCCCTCAACATAACCTTAACCCTAGGTCCAATCCTAACCCTAAACGTCTCTCTAACCCTAGCCCTCAACATAACAATAACCCAAGGTCCAATCCTCACCCTAACCGTCTCTCTAACCCTAGCCCTCAACATAACCCTAACCCTAGGTCCAATCCTAACTCTAACCGTCTCTCTAACCTTAGCCCTCAACATAACCCTAACACTAGGTCCAATGCTAACCCTAACCGTCTCTCTAACCCTAGCCCTCAACATAACCTTAACCCTAGGTCCAATCCTAACCCTAAACTTCTCTCTAACCCTAGCCCTCAACATAACAATAACCCAACGTCCAATCCTCACCCTAACCGTCTCTCTAACCCTAGCCCTCAAATAACCCGAACCCTAGGTCCAATCCTAACCCTAACCATCTCTGTAAACCTAGCCCTCAACATAACCCTAACCCTAAGTCCAATCCTACTCCTAACCGCCTCTCTACCCTAACCCTGAACATAACCCTAACCCTAGGTCCAATCCTAACCCTAATCGTCTCTCTAACCCTAGCCCTCAACATAACCCTAACCCTAGGTCCAATCCTAACCCTAACCGTCTCTCCAACCCTAGCCCTCAACATAACCCTAACTCTAGGTCCAATCCTAACCCTAACTGTCTCTCTAACCCTAGCCCTCAATATAACCCTAACCCTAGGTCCAATCCTAACCCTAACCGTCTCTCTAACCCTAGCCCTCAACTTAACCCTAACCCTAGGTCCAATCCTAACCCTAACCGTCTCTCCAACCCTAGCCCTCAACATAACCCTAACCCTAGGTCCAATCCTAACCCTAACTGTCTCTCTAACCCTAGCCCTCAATATAACCCTAACCCTAGGTCCAATCCTAACCCTAACCGTCTCTCTAACCCTAGCCCTCAACATAAACCTAACCCTAGGTCCAATCCTAACCCTAACCGTCTCTCCAACCCTAGCCCTCAATATAACCCTAACCCTAGGTCCAATCCTAACCCTAACAGTCTCTCTAACCCTAGCCCTCAACATAACCCTAACCCTAGGTCCAATCCTAACCCTAACCGTCTCTCCAACCCTAGCCCTCAACATAACCCTAACCCTAGGTCCAATCCTAACCCTAACTGTCTCTCTAAACCTAGCCCTCAGTATAACACTAACCCTAGGTCCAATCCTAACCCTAACCGTCTCTCTAACCCTAGCCCTCAACATAACCCTAACCCTAGGTCCAATCTTAACCCTAACCGTCTCTCTAACCCTAGCCCTCAACCTGACCCTAACCCTAGGTGCAATCCTAACCCTAACCGTCTCTCTAACCCTAGCCCTCAACATAACCCTAACCCTAGGTCCAATCCTAACCGTAACCCTCTCTCTAACCCTAGCCCTCAACATAACCCTAACCCTAGGTCCAATCCTAACCCTAACCGTCTCTCTAACCCTAGCCCTCAACATAACCCTAACCCTAGGTCCAATCCTAACCCTAACTGTCTCTCTAACCCTAGCCCTCAACATAACACTAACCCTAGGTCCAATCCTAACCCTAACTGTCTCTCTAACCATAGCCCTCAATATAACCCTAACCCTAGGTCCAATCCTAACCCTAACCGTCTTTGTAAACCTAGCCCTCAACATAACCCTAACCCTAGGTCCAATCCTAACCCTAACCGTCCCTGTAAACCTAGCCCTCAACATAACCCTAACCCTAGGTCCAATCTTAACCCTGACCGTCTCTCTAACCCTAGCCCTCAACATGACCCTAACCCTAGGTGCAATCCTAACCCTAACCGTCTCTCTAACCCTAGCCCTCAACATAACCCTAACCCTAGGTCCAATCCTAACCGTAACCCTCTCTCTAACCCTAGCCCTCAACATAACCCTAACCCTAGGTCCAATCCTAACCCTAACCGTCTCTCTAACCCTAGCCCTCAACATAACCCTAACCCTAGGTCCAATCCTAAACCTAACAGTCTCTCTAACCCTAGCCCTCAACATAACCCTAACCCTAGGTCCAATCCTAACCCTAACCGTCTCTCCAACCCTAGCCCTCAACATAACCCTAACCCTAGGTCCAATCCTAACCCTAACAGTCTCTCTAACCCTAGCCCTCAATATAACCCTAACCCTAGGTCCAATCCTAACCCTAACCGTCTCTCTAACCCTAGCCCTCAACATAACCCTAACCCTAGGTCCAATCCTAACCCTAACCGTCTCTCCAACCCTAGCCCTCAACATAACCCTAATCCTAGGTCCAATCCTAACCCTAACTGTCTCTCTAAACCTAGCCCTCAGTATAACACTAACCCAAGGTCCAATCCTAACCCTAACCGTCTCTCTAACCCTAGCCCTCAACATAACCCTAACCCTAGGTCCAATCCTAACCCTAACCGTCTCTCCAACCCTAGCCCTCAACATAACCCTAACCCTAGGTCCAATCCTAACCCTAACCGTCTCTCTAACCCTAGCCCTCAACATAACCCTAACCCTAGGTCCAATCCTAACCCTAAACGTCTCTCTAACCCTATCCCTCAACATAACCGTAATCCTAGGTCCAATGCTAACCCTAACTGTCTCTCTAACCCTAGCCGTCAACATAACCCTAACCCTAGGTCCAATCCTAACCCTATCTGTCTCTCCAAACCTAGCCCTCAACATAACCCTAACCCTAGGTCCAATCCTCACCCTAACCGTCTCTCTAACCCTAGCCCTCAACATAGCCCTAACCCTAGGTCCAATCCTAACCCTAACCGTCTCTCTAACCCTAGCCCTCAACATAACCCTAACCCTAGGTCCAATCCTAACCCTAACCGTCTCTCCAACCCTAGCCCTCAACATAGCCCTAACCCTAGGTCCAATCCTAACCCTAACAGTCTCTCTAACCCTAGCCCTCAACATAACCCTAACCCTAGGTCCAATCCTAACCCTAACCGTCTCTCCAACCCTAGCCCTCAACATAACCCTAACCCTAGGTCCAATCCTAACCCTAACTGTCTCTCTAAACCTAGCCCTCAGTATAACACTAACCCTAGGTCCAATCCTAACCCTAACCGTCTCTCTAACCCTAGCCCTCAACATAACCCTAACCCTAGGTCCAATCCTAACCCTAACCGTCTCTCCAACCCTAGCCCTCAACATAACCCTAACCCTAGGTCCAATCCTAACCCTAACCGTCTCTCCAACCCTAGCCCTCAACATAACCCTAACCCTAGGTCCAATCCTAACCCTAACTGTCTCTCTAACCCTAGCCCTCAATATAACCCTAACCCTAGGTCCAATCCTAACCCTAACCGTCTCTCTAACCCTAGCCCTCAACAACCCTCACCCTAGGTGCAATCCTAACCCTAACCGTCTCTCTAACCCTAGCCCTCAACATAACCCTAACCCTAGGTCCAATCCTAACCCTAACCGTCTCTGTAAACCTAGACCTCAACACAACCCTAACCCTAGGTCCAATCCTAACCCTAACCGTCCCTGTAAACCTAGCCCTCAACATAACCCT
Source organism: Miniopterus schreibersii (assembly GCF_964146895.1). Lineage (NCBI taxonomy): Eukaryota > Metazoa > Chordata > Mammalia > Chiroptera > Miniopteridae > Miniopterus > Miniopterus schreibersii. The sequence goes on from NW_027669844.1 coordinate 738,613, forward strand.
AACCCTAGGTCCAATCCTAACCCTAACCGTCTCTCTAACCCTAGCCCTCAACTTAACCCGAACAATATGTCCAATCCTAACCCTAACCATCCCTCTAAACCTAGCCGTCAACATAACCCTAACCCTAAGTCCAATCCTACCCCTAACCTCCTCTCTAACCCTAGCCCTGAACATAACCCTAACCCTAGGTCCAATCCTAACCCTAACCGTCTCTCTAACCCTAGCCCTCAACATAACCCTAACCCTAGGTCCAATCCTAACCATAAACGTCTCTCTCACCCTAGACCTCAACATAACCCTAACCCTAGTTCCAATCCTAACCATAAACATCTCTCTAACCCGAGCCCTCAACATAACCCTAACCCTAGGTCCAATCCTAACCCTAACCGTCTCTCTAATCCTAGCCCTCAACATAACCCTAACCCTAAGTCCAATCCTACCCCTAACCGCCTCTCTAACCCTAGCCCTGAACATAACCCTAACCCTTGGTCCAATCCTAACCCTAACCGTCTCTCCAACCCTAGCCCTCAACATAACCCTAACCCTAGGTCCAATCCTAACCCTAACTGTCTCTCTAACACTAGCCCTCAACGTAACCCTAACCCTAGGTCCAATCCTCACCCTAACCGTCTCTCTAACCCTAGCCCTCAAAATAACCCTAACCCTAGGTCCAATCCTAACCCTAACCGTCTCTCTAAAACTAGCCCTCAATATAACCCTAACCCTAGGTCCAATCCTAACCCTAACCGTCTCTCTAACCCTAGCCCTCAACATAACCCTAACCCTAGGTCCAATCCTAACCATAAACATCTCTCTAACCCGAGCCCTCAACATAACCCTAACCCTAGGTCCAATCCTAACCCTAACTGTCTCTCTAACCCTAGCCCTCAATATAACCCTAACCCTAGGTCCAATCCTAACCCTAACCGTCTCTCTAACCCTAGCCCTCAACATAACCCTAACCCTAGGTCCAATCCTAACCCTAACCGTATCTCCAACCCTAGCCCTCAACATAACCCTAACCCTAGGTCCAATCCTAACCCTAACTGTCTCTCTAACCCTAGCCCTCAATATAACCCTAACCCTAGGTCCAATCCTAACCCTAACCATCACTCTAACCCTAGCCCTCAACATGACCCTAAACCTAGCTCCAATCTAACCCTAACCGTCTCTCTCACCCTAGCCCTCAACATAACAATAAACCTAGGTCCAATCCTCACCCTAACGGTCTCTCTAACCCTAGCCCTCAACATAACCTTAACCCTAGGTCCAATCCTAACCCTAAACGTCTCTCTAACCCTAGCCCTCAACATAACAATAACCCAAGGTCCAATCCTCACCCTAACAGTCTCTCTAACCCTAGCCCTCAACATAACCCTAACCCTAGGTCCAATCCTAACCCTAACCGTCTCTCTAACCTTAGCCCTCAACATAACCCTAACACTAGGTCCAATGCTAACCCTAACCGTCTCTCTAACCCTAGCCCTCAACATAACCTTAACCCTAGGTCCAATCCTAACCCTAAACGTCTCTCTAACCCTAGCCCTCAACATAACAATAACCCAAGGTCCAATCCTCACCCTAACCGTCTCTCTAACCCTAGCCCTCAAATAACCCGAACCCTAGGTCCAATCCTAACCCTAACCATCTCTGTAAACCTAGCCCTCAACATAACCCTAACCCTAAGTCCAATCCTACCCCTAACCGTCTCTCCAACCCTAGCCCTCAACATAACCCTAACCCTAGGTCCAATCCTAACCCTAACTGTCTCTCTAACCCTAGCCCTCAATATAACCCTAACCCTAGGTCCAATCCTAACCCTAACCGTCTCTCTAACCCTAGCCCTCAACATAAACCTAACCCTAGGTCCAATCCTAACCCTAACCGTCTCTCCAACCCTAGCCCTCAACATAACCCTAACCCTAGGTCCAATCCTAACCCTAACAGTCTCTCTAACCCTAGCCCTCAACATAACCCTAACCCTAGGTCCAATCCTAACCCTAACCGTCTCTCCAACCCTAGCCCTCAACATAACCCTAACCCTAGGTCCAATCCTAACCCTAACTGTCTCTCTAAACCTAGCCCTCAGTATAACACTAACCCTAGGTCCAATCCTAACCCTAACCGTCTCTCTAACCCTAGCCCTCAACATAACCCTAACCCTAGGTCCAATCCTAACCCTAACCGTCTCTCCAACCCTAGCCCTCAACATAACCCTAACCCTAGGTCCAATCCTAACCCTAACCGTCTCTCCAACCCTAGCCCTCAACATAACCCTAACCCTAGGTCCAATCCTAACCCTAACTGTCTCTCTAACCCTAGCCCTCAATATAACCCTAACCCTAGGTCCAATCCAAACCCTAACCGTCTCTCTAACCCTAGCCCTCAACAACCCTCACCCTAGGTGCAATCCTAACCCTAACCGTCTCTCTAACCCTAGCCCTCAACATAACCCTAACCCTAGGTCCAATCCTAACCCTAACCGTCTCTGTAAACCTAGCCCTCAACACAACCCTAACCCTAGGTCCAATCCTAACCCTAACCGTCCCTGTAAACCTAGCCCTCAACATAACCCTAACCCTAGGTCCAATCTTAACCCTAACCGTCTCTCTAACCCTAGCCCTCAACATGACCCTAACCCTAGGTGCAATCCTAACCCTAACCGTCTCTCTAACCCTAGCCCTCAACATAACCCTAACCCTAGGTCCAATCCTAACCCTAACAGTCTCTCTAACCCTAGCCCTCAATATAACCCTAACCCTAGGTCCAATCCTAACCCTAACCGTCTCTCTAACCCTAGCCCTCAACATAACCCTAACCCTAGGTCCAATCCTAACCCTAACCGTCTCTCCAACCCTAGCCCTCAACATAACCCTAACCCTAGGTCCAATCCTAACCCTAACTGTCTCTCTAAACCTAGCCCTCAGTATAACACTAACCCTAGGTCCAATCCTAACCCTAACCGTCTCTCTAACCCTAGCCCTCAACATAACCCTAACCCTAGGTCCAATCCTAACCCTAACCGTCTCTCCAACCCTAGCCCTCAACATAACCCTAACCGTAGGTCCAATCCTAACCCTAACCGTCTCTCCAAACCTAGCCCTCAACATAACCCTAACCCTAGGTCCAATCCTAACCCTAACTGTCTCTCTAACCCTAGCCCTCAATATAACCCTAACCCTAGGTCCAATCCTAACCCTAACCGTCTCTCTAACCCTGGCCCTCAACAACCCTCACCCTAGGTGCAATCCTAACCCTAACCGTCTCTCTAACCCTAGCCCTCAACATAACCCTAACCCTAGGTCCAATCCTAACCCTAACCGTCTCTGTAAACCTAGCCCTCAACATAACCCTAACCCTAGGTCCAATCCTAACCCTAACCGTCCCTGTAAACCTAGCCCTCAACATAACCCTAACCCTAGGTCCAATCTTAACCCTAACCGTCTCTCTAACCCTAGCCCTAAACATGACCCTAACCCTAGGTGCAATCCTAACCCTAACCGTCTCTCTAACCCTAGCCCTCAACATAACCCTAACCCTAGGTCCAATCCTAACCGTAACCCTCTCTCTAACCCTAGCCCTCAACATCACCCTAACCCTAGGTCCAATCCTAACCCTAACCGTCTCTCTAACCCTAGCCCTCAACATAACCCTAACCCTAGGTCCAATCCTAACCCTAACTGTCTCTCTAACCCTAGCCCTCAACATAACCCTAACCCTAGGTCCAATCCTAACCCTAACTGTCTCTCTAACCCTAGCCCTCAACATAACCCTAACCCTAGGTCCAATCCTAACCCTAACCGTCTCTGTAAACCTAGCCCTCAACATAACCCTAACACTAGGTCCAATCCTAACCCTAACCGTCCCTGTAAACCTAGCCCTCAACATAACCCTAACCCTAGGTCCAATCTTAACCCTGACCGTCTCTCTAACCCTAGCCCTCAACATGACCCTAACCCTAGGTGCAATCCTAACCCTAACCGTCTCTCTAACCCTAGCCCTCAACATAACCCTAACAGTAGGTCCAATCCTAACCGTAACCCTCTCTCTAACCCTAGCCCTCAACATAACCCTAACCCTAGGTCCAATCCTAACCCTAACCGTCTCTCTAACCCTAGCCCTCAACTTAACCCGAACAATATGTCCAATCCTAACCCTAACCATCCCTCTAAACCTAGCCGTCAACATAACCCTAACCCTAAATCCAATCCTACCCCTAACCTCCTCTCTAACCCTAGCCCTGAACATAACCCTAACCCTAGGTCCAATCCTAACCCTAACCGTCTCTCTAACCCTAGCCCTCAACATAACCCTAACCCTAGGTCCAATCCTAACCATAAACGTCTCTCTCACCCTAGACCTCAACATAACCCTAACCCTAGGTCCAATCCTAACCATAAACATCTCTCTAACCCGAGCCCTCAACATAACCCTAACCCTAGGTCCAATCCTAACCCTAACCGTCTCTCTAATCCTAGCCCTCAACATAACCCTAACCCTAAGTCCAATCCTACCCTAACCGCCTCTCTAACCCTAGCCCTGAACATAACCCTAACCCTTGGTCCAATCCTAACCCTAACCGTCTCTCCAACCCTAGCCCTCAACATAACCCTAACCCTAGGTCCAATCCTAACCCTAACTGTCTCTCTAACCCTAGCCCTCAACGTAACCCTAACCCTAGGTCCAATCCTCACCCTAACCGTCTCTCTAACCCTAGCCCTCAAAATAACCCTAACCCTAGGTCCAATCCTAACCCTAACCGTCTCTCTAAAACTAGCCCTCAACATAACCCTAACCCTAGGTCCAATCCTAACCCTAACCGTCTCTCTAACCCTAGCCCTCAACATAACCCTAACCCTAGGTCCAATCCTAACCATAAACATCTCTCTAACCCGAGCCCTCAACATAACCCTAACCCTAGGTCCAATCCTAACCCTAACTGTCTCTCTAACCCTAGCCCTCAATATAACCCTAACCCTAGGTCCAATCCTAACCCTAACCGTCTCTCTAACCCTAGCCCTCAACATAACCCTAACCCTAGGTCCAATCCTAACCCTAACCGTATCTCCAACCCTAGCCCTCAACATAACCCTAACCCTAGGTCCAATCCTAACCCTAACTGTCTCTCTAACCCTAGCCCTCAATATAACCCTAACCCTAGGTCCAATCCTAACCCTAACCATCACTCTAACCCTAGCCCTCAACATAACCCTAACCCTAGGTCCAATCCTCACCCTAACCGTCTCTCTAACCCTAGCCCTCAACATAACCCTAACCCTAGGTGCAATCCTAACCCTAACCGTCTCTCTAACCCTAGCCCTCAACATAACCCTAACCCTAGGTCCAATCCTAACCCTAACCGTCTCTAACCTTAGCCCTCAACATAACCCTAACCCTAGGTCGAATGCTAACCCTAACCGTCTCTCTAACTCTAGCCCTGAACATAACCCTAACCCTAGGTCCAATCCTAAGCATAAACGTCTCTCTAACCCGAGCCCTCAACATAACCCTAACCCTAGGTCCAATCCTAACCCTAACCGTCTCTCTAACCCTAGCCCTCAACATAACCCGAACCCTAGGTCCAATCCTAACCCTAAGCATCCCTCTAAACCTAGCCCTCAACATAACCCTAACCCTAAGTCCAATCCTTCCCCTAACCGCCTCTCTAACCCTAGCCCTGAACATAACCCTAACCCTAGGTCCAATCCTAACCCTAACCGTCTCTCTAACCCTAGCCCTCAACATAACCCTAACCCTAGGTCCAATCCTAACCCTAACCGTCTCTCCAACCCTAGCCCTCAACATAACCCTAACCCTAGTTCCAATCCTAACCCTAACAGTCTCTCTAACCCTAGCCCTCAATATAACCCTAACCCTAGGTCCAATCCTAACCCTAACCATCTCTCTAACCCTACCCTCAACATAACCCTAACCCTAGGTCCAATCCTAACCCTAACCGTCTCTCCAAACCTAGCCCTCAACATAATCCTAACCCTAGGTCCAATCCTAACCCTAACTGTCTCTCTAACCCTAGCCCTCAATATAACCCTAACCCTAGGTCCAGTCCTAACCCTAACCGTCTCTCTAAGCTAGCCCTCAACATATCCCTAACCCTAGGTCCAATCCTAACCCTAACCGTCTTTCCAACCCTAGCCCTCAACATAACCCTAACCCTAGGTCCAATCCTAACCCTAACCGTCTCTCTAACCCTAGCCCTCAATATAACCCTAACCCTAGGTCCAATCCTAACCCTAACCGTCTCTCCAAACCTAGCCCCCAACATAATCCTAACCCTAAGTCCAATCCTAACCCTAACTGTCTCTCTAACCCTAGCCCTCAATATAACCCTAACCCTAGGTCCAATCCTAACCCTAACCGTCTCTCTAACCCTAGCCCTCAACATAACCCGAACCCTATGTCCAATCCTCACCCTAACCGTCTCTCTAACCCTAGCCCTCAACATAACCCTAACCCTAGGTCCAATCCTAACCATAAACGTCTCTCTCACCCTAGACATCAACATAACCCTAACCCTAGGTCCAATCCTAACCATAACCGTCTCTCTAACCCGAGCCCTCAACATAACCCTAACCCTAGGTCCAATCCTAACCCTAACCGTCTCTCTAACCCTAGCCCCCAACATAACCCGAACAATATGTCCAATCCTAACCCTAACCATCCCTCTAAACCTAGCCGTCAACATAACCCTAACCCTAAGTCCAATCCTACCCCTAACCTCCTCTCTAACCCTAGCCCTGAACATAACGCTAAGCCTAGGTCCAATCCTAACCCTAACCGTCTCTCTAACCCTAGCCCTCAACATAACCCTAACCCTAGGTCCAATACTAACCCTAACCGGCTCTCCAACCCTAGCCCTCAACATAACCCTAACCCTAGGTCCAATCCTAACCCTAACTGTCTCTCTAACCCTAGCCCTCAATATAACCCTAACCCTACGTCCAATCCTAACCCTAACCGTCTCTCTAACCCTAGCCCTCAACATAACCCTAACCCTTGGTCCAATCCTAACCCTAACCGTCTCTCCAACCCTAGCCCTCAACATAACCCGAACAATATGTCCAATCCTAACCCTAACCATCCCTCTAAACCTAGGCCTCAACATAACCCTAACCCTAGGTCCAATCCTAACCCTAACCGTCTCTCCAACCCTAGCCCTCAATATAACCCTAACCCTAGGTCCAATCCTAACCCTAACCGTCTCTCTAACCCTAGCCCTCAACATAACCCTAACCCTAGGTCCTATCCTAACCCTAACCGTCTCTCCAACCCTAGCCCTCAACATAACCCTAACCCTAGGTCCAATCCTAACCCTAACTCTCTCTCTAACCCTAGCCCTCAACATAACCCTAACCCTAGGTCCAATGCTAACCCTAACCGTCTCTCTAACCCTAGCCCTCAACATAACCCTAACCCTAGGTCGAATGCTAACCCTAACCGTCTCTCTAACTCTAGCCCTGAACATAACCCTAACCCTAGGCCCAATCTTAACAATAACCGTCTCTCTAACCCTAGCCCTCAACATAACCCAAACCCTAGGTCCAATCCTAACCCTAACCGTCTCTCCAACCCTAGCCCTCAACATAACCCTAACCCTAGGTCCAATCCTAACCCTAACTGTCTCTCTAACCCTAGCCCTCAATATAACCCTAACCCTAGGTCCAATCCTAACCCTAACCGTCTCTCTAACCCTAGCCCTCAACATAACCCTAACCCTAGGTCCAATCCTCACCCTAACCGTCTCTCTAACCCTAGCCCTCAACATAACCCTAACCCTAGGTGCCATCCTAACCCTAACCGTCTCTCTAACCCTAGCCCTCAACATAACCCTAACCCTAGGTCCAATCCTAACCCTAACCGTCTCTAACCTTAGCCCTCAACATAACCCTATCCCTAGGTCCAATCCTAACCCTAACCGTCTCTCTAACCCTAGCCCTCAACATAACCCTAACCCTAGGTCGAATGCTAACCATAACCGTCTCTCTAACTCTAGCCCTGAACATAACCCTAACCCTAGGTCCAATCTTAACCTTAACCGTCTCTCTAACCCTAGCCCTCAACATGACCCTAACCCTAGGTGCAATCCTAACCCTAACCGTCTGTCTAAACTAGCCCTCAACATAACCCTAACCCTAGGCCAATCCTAACCGTAACCTTCGCTCTAACCCTAGCCCTCAACATAAACCTAACCCTAGGTCCAATCCTAACCCTAACCGTCTCTCTAACCCTAGCCCTCAACATAACCCTAACCCTAGGTCCAATCCTAACCCTAACCGTCTCTCTGACCCTAGCCCTCAACATAACCCTAACCCTAGGTCCAATCCTAACCCTATCCGTCTCTCTGACCCTAGCCCTCAACATAACCCTAACCCTAGGTGCAATCCTAAACCTACTCGTCTATCTAACCCTAGCCCTAAACATAACTCTAACCCTAGGTCCAATCCTAACCCTAATCGTCTACCTAACCTTAGCCCTCAACACAACCATAACCCTAGGTCCAATCGTAACCCTAATCGACTCTCTAACCATAGCCCTCAACATAACCCTAAACCTAGGTCCAATCCTAACACGAACAGTCTCCCTAACCCTAGCCCTCAACATACCCCTAATCCTAGGTCCACTCCTAACCCTAATCATCTCTCTAACCCTAGCCCTCAACATAACCCTAACCTTAGGTACAATCCTAACAACAATCGTCTATCTAAACCTAGCCCTAAACATAACCCTAACACTAGGTCCAATCCTATCCCTAACCGTCTACCTAACCCTAGGCCTCAACATAACCCTAACCCTAGCAACAATCCTAACCCTAATCGTCCCTCTAACCTTAGCCTCAACATATCCCTAACCTTGGCTCCAATCCTAACCCTATCGTCTCTCTAATCCTAGCCCTCAATATAACCTTACCGTAGGTCCAATCCAAACCAAATCCGTCTCTCTAACCCTAGCTCTCAAAATAACCCTAACCCTCGGTGCAATCCTAACCCGAACTGTCTCTCTAACCCTAGCCCTCAACATGACACTAACCCTAGGTCCAATCCTAACCCTAACCGTCTCTCTAACCCTAGCCCTCAACATGACACTAACCCTAGGTCCAATCCTAACCCTAACCGTCTCTCTAACCCTAGCCCTCAACATAACCCTAACCCTAGGTCCAATCCTAACCCTAACTGTCTCTCTGACCCTAGCCCTCAACATAACCCTAACCCTAGGTCTAATCCTAACCCTAACCGTCTCTCTAACCCTAGCCCTCAAAATAACCCTAACCCTAGGTCCAATCCTAACCCTAACCGTCTCTAACCTTAGCCCTCAACATAACCCTAACCCTAGGTCCAATGCTAACCCTAACCGTCTCTCTAACCCTAGCCCTCAACATAACCCTAACCCTAGGTCGAATGCTAACCCTAACCGTCTCTCTAACTCTAGCCCTGAACATAACCCTAACCCTAGGCCCAATCTTAACAATAACCGTCTCTCTAACCCTAGCCCTCAACATAACCCTAACCCTAGGTCCAATCCTAACCCTAACCGTCTCTCTAACCCTAGCCCTCAATATAACCCTAACCCTAGGTCCAATCCTAACCCTAACCGTCTCTCTAACCCTAGCCCTCAACATAACCCTAACCCTTGGTCCAATCCTAACCCTAACCGTCTCTCCAACCCTAGCCCTCAACATAACCCTAACCCTAGGTCCAATCCTAACCCTAACCTTCTCTCTAACCCTATCCCTCAACATAACCCTAACCCTAGGTCCAATCCTAACCCTAACTGTCTCTCTAACCCTAGCCCTCAATATAACCCTAACCCTAGGTCCAGTCCTAACCCTAACCGTCTCTCTAACCGTAGCCCTCAACATAACCCGAACAATATGTCCAATCCTAACCCTAACCATCCCTCTAAACCTAGCCCTCAACATAACCCTAACCCTAGGTCCAATCCTAACCCTAACTCTCTCTCTAACCCTAGCCCTCAATATAACCCTAACCCTAGGTCCAATCCTAACCCTAACCGTCTCTCTAACCCTAGCCCTCAACATTACACTAACCCTAGGTCCAATCCTCACCCTAACCGTCTCTCTAACCCTAGCCCTCAACATAACCCTAACCCTAGGTGCAATCCTAACCCTAACCGTCTCTCTAACCCTAGCCCTCAACATATCCCTAACCCTAGGTCCAATCCTAACCCTAACCGTCTCTCTAACCCTAGCCCTCAACATAACCCTAACCCTAGGTCCAATCCTAACCCTAACCGTCTCTCCAAACCTAGCCCTCAACATAATCCTAACCCTAGGTCCAATCCTAACCCTAACTGTCTCTCTAACCCTAGCCCTCAATATAACCCTAACCCTAGGTCCAATCCTAACCCTAACCGTCTCTCTAACCCTAGCCCTCAACATAACCCGAACCCTAGGTCCAATCCTCACCCTAACCGTCTCTCTAACCCTAGCCCTCAACATAACCCTAACCCTAGGTCCAATCCTAACCATAAACGTCTCTCTCACCCTAGACCTCAACATAACCCTAACCCTAGGTCCAATCCTAACCATAAACGTCTCTCTCATCCTAGACTTCAACATAACCCTAACCCTAGGTCCAATCCTAACCATAAACGTCTCTCTCATCCTAGACCTCAACATAACCCTAACCCTAGGTCCAATCCTAACCATAAACGTCTCTCTAACCCGAGCCCTCTACATAACCCTAACCCTAGGTCCAATCCTAACCCCAACCGTCTCTCTAACCCTAGCCCTCAACATAACCCTAACCCTAGGTCCAATCCTAACCATAAATGTCTCTCTCACCCTAGACCTCAACATAACCCTAACCCTAGGTCCAATCGTAACCATAAACGTCTCTCTAACCCTAGCCCTGAACATAACCCTAACCCAAGTCCAATCCTAACCCTAACCGTGTCTCAAACCCTTGCCCTCAACATAACCGTAACCCTAGGTCCAATCCTAACCCTAACCGTCTCTCTAACCCTAGCCCTCAACATAACCCTAACCCTAGGTGCAATCCTAACCCTAACCGTCTCTCTAACCCTAGCCCTCAACATAACCCTAACCCTAGGTCCAATCCTAACCATAAACGTCTCTCTAACCCGAGCCCTCAACATAACCCTAACCCTAGGTCCAATCCTAACCCTAACCGTCTCTCTAACCCTAGCCCTCAACATAACCCGAACCCTAGGTCCAATCCTAACCCTAACCATCTCTGTAAACCTAGCCCTCAACATAACCCTAACCCTAAGTCCAATCCTACCCCTAACCGCCTCTCTAACCCTAGCCCTGAACATAACCCTAACCCTAGGTCCAATCCTAACCCTAACTGTCTCTCTGACCCTAGCCCTCAACATAACCCTAACCCTAGGTCCAATCCTAACCCTAACCGTCTCTCTAACCCTAGCCCTCAAAATAACCCTAACACTCGGTCCAATCCTAACCCTAACCGTCTCTCTAACCTTAGCCCACAACATAACCCTAAGCCTACGTCCAATCTAACCCTAACCGTCTCTCAAACCCTAGCCCTCAAATAACCGGAACCCTAGGTCCAATCCTAACCCTAACCGTCTCTCTAACCTTAGCCCTCAACATAACCCTAACCCTTGGTCCAATCCTAACCCTAACCGTCTCTCCAACCCTAGCCCTCAACATAACCCTAACCCTAGGTCCAATCCTAACCCTAACCTTCTCTCTAACCCTAGCCCTCAACATAACCCTAACCCTAGGTCCAATCCTAACCCTAACTGTCTCTCTAACCCTAGCCCTCAATATAACCCTAACCCTAGGTCCAGTCCTAACCCTAACCGTCTCTCTAACCCTAGCCCTCAACATAACCCGAACAATATGTCCAATCCTAACCCTAACCATCCCTCTAAACCTAGCCCTCAACATAACCCTAACCCTAGGTCCAATCCTAACCCTAACTCTCTCTCTAACCCTAGCCCTCAATATAACCCTAACCCTAGGTCCAATCCTAACCCTAACCGTCTCTCTAACCCTAGCCCTCAACATAACACTAACCCTAGGTCCAATCCTCACCCTAACCGTCTCTCTAACCCTAGCCCTCAACATAACCCTAACCCTAGGTGCAATCCTAACCCTAACCGTCTCTCTAACCCTAGCCCTCAACATATCCCTAACCCTAGGTCCAATCCTAACCCTAACCGTCTCTCTAACCCTAGCCCTCAACATAACCCTAACCCTAGGTCCAATCCTAACCCTAACCGTCTCTCCAAACCTAGCCCTCAACATAATCCTAACCCTAGGTCCAATCCTAACCCTAACTGTCTCTCTAACCCTAGCCCTCAATATAACCCTAACCCTAGGTCCAATCCTAACCCTAACCGTCTCTCTAACCCTAGCCCTCAACATAACCCGAACCTTAGGTCCAATCCTCACCCTAACCGTCTCTCTAACCCTAGCCCTCAACATAACCCTAACCCTAGGTCCAATCCTAACCATAAACGTCTCTCTCACCCTAGACCTCAACATAACCCTAACCCTAGGTCCAATCCTAACCATAAACGTCTCTCTCATCCTAGACTTCAACATAACCCTAACCCTAGGTCCAATCCTAACCATAAACGTCTCTCTCATCCTAGACCTCAACATAACCCTAACCCTAGGTCCAATCCTAACCATAAACGTCTCTCTAACCCGAGCCCTCTACATAACCCTAACCCTAGGTCCAATCCTAACCCCAACCGTCTCTCTAACCCTAGCCCTCAACATAACCCTAACCCTAGGTCCAATCCTAACCATAAATGTCTCTCTCACCCTAGACCTCAACATAACCCTAACCCTAGGTCCAATCGTAACCATAAACGTCTCTCTAACCCTAGCCCTGAACATAACCCTAACCCAAGTCCAATCCTAACCCTAACCGTGTCTCAAACCCTTGCCCTCAACATAACCGTAACCCTAGGTCCAATCCTAACCCTAACCGTCTCTCTAACCCTAGCCCTCAACATAACCCTAACCCTAGGTGCAATCCTAACCCTAACCGTCTCTCTAACCCTAGCCCTCAACATAACCCTAACCCTAGGTCCAATCCTAACCATAAACGTCTCTCTAACCCGAGCCCTCAACATAACCCTAACCCTAGGTCCAATCCTAACCCTAACCGTCTCTCTAACCCTAGCCCTCAACATAACCCGAACCCTAGGTCCAATCCTAACCCTAACCATCTCTGTAAACCTAGCCCTCAACATAACCCTAACCCTAAGTCCAATCCTACCCCTAACCGCCTCTCTAACCCTAGCCCTGAACATAACCCTAACCCTAGGTCCAATCCTAACCCTAACTGTCTCTCTGACCCTAGCCCTCAACATAACCCTAACCCTAGGTCCAATCCTAACCCTAACCGTCTCTCTAACCCTAGCCCTCAAAATAACCCTAACACTCGGTCCAATCCTAACCCTAACCGTCTCTCTAACCTTAGCCCACAACATAACCCTAAGCCTACGTCCAATCTAACCCTAACCGTCTCTCAAACCCTAGCCCTCAAATAACCGGAACCCTAGGTCCAATCCTAACCCTAACCGTCTCTCTAACCCTAGCCCTGAACATAACCCTAACCCAAGTCCAATCCTAACCCTAACCGTGTCTCAAACCCTTGCCCTCAACATAACCGTAACCCTAGGTCCAATCCTAACCCTAACCGTCTCTCTAACCTTAGCCCTCAACATAACCCTAACCGTAGGTGCAATCCTAACCCTAACCGTCTCTCTAACCCTAGCCCTCAACATAACCCTAACCCTAGGTCCAATCCTAACCCTAACCGTCTCTCCAAACCTAGCCCTCAACATAATCCTAACCCTAGGTCCAATCCTAACCCTAACCGTCTCTCCAACTCTAGCCCTCAACATAACCCTAACCCTAGGTCCAATCCTAACCCTAACTGTCTCTCTAACCCTAGCCCTCAATATAACCCTAACCCTAGGTCCAATCCTAACCCTAACCGTCTCTCTAACCCTAGCCCTCAACATAACCCTAACCCTAGGTCCAATCCTAACCCTAACCGTCTCTCCAAACCTAGCCCTCAACATAATCCTAACCCTAGGTCCAATCCTAACCCTAACTGTCTCTCTAACCCTAGCCCTCAATATAACCCTAACCCTAGGTCCAATCCTAACCCTAACCGTCTCTCTAACCCTAGCCCTCAACATAACCCGAACCCTAGGTCCAATCCTCACCCTAACCGTCTCTCTAACCCTAGCCCTCAACATAACCCTAACCCTAGGTCCAATCCTAACCATAAACGTCTCTCTAACCCGAGCCCTCAACATAACCCTAACCCTAGGTCCAATCCTAACCCTAACCGTCTCTCTAACCCTAGCCCTCAACATAACCCGAACCCTAGGTCCAATCCTAACCCTAACCATCTCTGTAAACCTAGCCCTCAACCTAACCCTAAGTCCAATCCTACCCCTAACCGCTTCTCTAACCCTAGCCCTGAACATAACCCTAACCCTAGGTCCAATCCTAACCATAACCGTCTCTCTAACCCTAGCCCTCAACATAACCCTAACCCTAGGTCCAATCCTAACCCTAACTGTCTCTCTAACCCTAGCCTCAATATAACCCTAACCCTAGGTCCAGTCCTAACCCTAACCGTCTCTCTAACCCTAGCCCTCAACATGACCCTAACCCTAGGTCCAATCCTAACCCTAACTGTCTCTCTAACCCTAGCCTCAATATAACCCTAACCCTAGGTCCAATCCTAACCCTAACCGTCTCTCCAAACCTAGCCCTCAACATAATCCTAACCCTAGGTCCAATCCTAACCCTAACCGTCTCTCCAAACCTAGCCCTCAACATAATCCTAACCCTAGGTCCAATCCTAACCCTAACCGTCTCTCCAAACCTAGCCCTCAACATAACCCTAACCCTAGGTCCAATCCTAACCCTAACCGTCTGTCCAAACCTAGCCCTCAACATAATCCTAACCCTAGGTCCAATCCTAACCCTAACTGTCTCTCTAACCCTAGCCCTCAATATAACCCTAACCCTAGGTCCAATCCTAACCCTAACCGTCTCTCCAACTCTAGCCCTCAACATAACCCTAACCCTAGGTCCAATCCTCACCCTAACCGTCTCTCTAACCCTAGCCCTCAACATAACACTAACCCTAGGTCCAATCCTAACCATAAACGTCTCTCTCATCCTAGACCTCAACATAACCCTAACCCTAGGTCCAATCCTAACCATAAACGTCTCTCTAACCCGAGCCCTCTACATAACCCTAACCCTAGGTCCAATCCTAACCCTAACCGTCTCTCTAACCCTAGCCCTCAACATAACCCTAACCCTAGGTGCAATCCTAACCCTAACCGTCTCTCTAACCCTAGCCCTCAACATAACCCTAACCCTAAGTCCAATCCTAACCCTAACCGTCTCTCTAAACCTAGCCCTCAAGATAACCCTAACCCTAGGTCCAATCCTAACCATTAACGTCTCTCTAACCCGAGCCCTCAACATAACCCTAACCCTAGGTCCAATCATAAACCTAACCGTCTCTCTAACCCTAGCCCTCAACATAACCCGTACCCTAGGTCCAAACCTAACCCTAACCATCTCTCTAAACCTAGCCCTCAACATAACCCTAACCCTAAGTCCAATCCTTCCCCTAACCGCCTCTCTAACCCTAGCCCTGAACATAACCCTAACCCTAGGTCCAATCCTAACCCTAACCGTCTCTAACCCGAGCCCTCAACATAACCCTAACCCTAGGTCCAATCCTAACCCTAACCGTCTCTCTAACCCTAGCCCTCAACATAACCCTACCCCTAGGTCCAATCCTAACCCTAACCGTCTCTCTAACCCTAGCCCTCAACATAACCCTAACCCTAGGTCCAATCCTAACCCTAACCGTCTCTCTAACCCTAGCCCTCAACATAACCCTAACCCTAGGTGCAATCCTAACCCTAACCGTCTCTAACCCTAGCCCTCAACATAACCCAAACCCTAGGTCCAATCCTAACCCTAACCGTCTCTCTAACCCTAGCCCTCAAAATAACCCTAACACTCGGTCCAATCCTAACCCTAACCGTCTCTCTAACCTTAGCCCACAACATAACGCTAAGCCTATGTCCAATCTAACCCTAACCGTCTCTCAAACCCTAGCCCTCAAATAACCGGAACCCTAGGTCCAATCCTAACCCTAACCGTCTCTCTAACCCTAGCCCTCAACATAACCCTAACCCGTGGTCCAATCCTAAGCCTAACCCGAGGTCCAATCCTAACCGCCTCTCTAACCCTAGCCCTGAACATAACCCTAACCCAAGTCCAATCCTAACCCTAACCGTCTCTCCAACCCTAGCCCTCAACATAACCCTAACCCTAGGTCCAATCCTAACCCTAACTGTCTCTCTAACCCTAGCCCTCAATATAACCCTAACCCTAGGTCCAGTCCTAACCCTAACCGTCTCTCTAACCCTAGCCCTCAACATATCCCTAACCCAAGGTCCAATCCTAACCCTAACCGTCTCTCCAACCCTAGCCCTCAACATAACCCTAACCCTAGGTCCAATCCTAACCCTAACCGTCTCTCTAACCCTAGCCCTCAATATAACCCTAACCCTAGGTCCAATCCTAACCCTAACCGTCTCTCTTACCTTAGCCCTCAACATAACCCTAACCCTAGGTCCAATCCTAACCCTAACCGTCTCTCCAAACCTAGCCCTCAACATAATCCTAACCCTAAGTCCAATCCTAACCCTAACTGTCTCTCTAACCCTAGCCCTCAATATAACCCTAACCCTAGGTCCAATCCTAACCCTAACCGTCTCTCTAAACCTAGCCCTCAACATAACCCGAACCCTAGGTCCAATCCTCACCCTAACCGTCTCTCTAACCCTAGCCCTCAACATAACCCTAACCCTAGGTCCAATCCTAACCATAAACGTCTCTCTCACCCTAGACCTCAACATAACCCTAACCCTAGGTCCAATCCTAACCCTAACCGTCTCTCTAACCCTAGCCCTCAACATAACCCGAACAATATGTCCAATCCTAACCCTAACCATCCCTCTAAACCTAGCCGTCAACATAACCCTAACCCTAAGTCCAATCCTACCCCTAACCTCCTCTCTAACCCTAGCCCTGAACATAACCCTAACCCTAGGTCCAATCCTAACCCTAACCGTCTCTCTAACCCTAGCCCTCAACATAACCCTAACCCTAGGTCCAATCCTAACCCTAACAGTCTCTCCAACCCTAGCCCTCAACATAACCCTAACCCTAGGTCCAATCCTAACCCTATCTGTCTCTCTAACCCTAGCCCTCAATATAACCCTAACCCTACGTCCAATCCTAACCCTAACCGTCTCTCTAACCCTAGCCCTCAACATAACCCTAACCCTTGGTCCAACCCTAACCCTAACCGTCTCTCCAACCCTAGCCCTCAACATAACCCTAACCCTAGGTCCAATCCTAACCCTAACCGTCTCTCTAACCCTAGCCCTCAACATAACCCTAACCCTAGGTCCAATCCTAACCCTAACTGTCTCTCTAACCCTAGCCCTAAATATAACCCTAACCCTAGTTCCAGTCCTAACCCTAACCGTCTCTCTAACCCTAGCCCTCAACATAACCCTAACCTAGGTCCAATCCTAACCCTAACCGTCTCTCCAACCCTAGCCCTCAACATAACCCTAACCCTAGGTCCAATCCAAACCCTAACTGTCTCTCTAACCCTAGCCCTCAATATAAAACTAACCCTAGGTCCAATCCTAACCCTAACCATCTCTCTAACCCTAGCCCTCAACATAACCCTAACCCTAGGTCCAATCCTAACCCTAACCGTCTCTCTAACCCTAGCCCTCAACATAACCCTAACCCTAGGTCCAATCCTAACCATAAACGTCTCTCTCACCCTAGACCTCAACATAACCCTAACCCTAGGTCCAATCCTAACCATAAACATCTCTCTAACCCGAGCCCTCAACATAACCCTAACCCTAGGTCCAATCCTAACCCTAACCGTCTCTCTAACCCTAGCCCTCAACATAACCCTAACCCTTGGTCCAATCCTAACCCTAACTGTCTCTCTAACCCTAGCCCTCAATATAACCCTAACCCTAGGTCGAATCCTAACCCTAACCCTCTCTCTAACCCTAGCCCTCAACATAACCCTAACCCTAGGTCCTATCCTAACCCTAACCGTCTCTCCAACCCTATCCCTCAACATAACCCTAACCCTAGGTCCAATCCTAACCCTAACTGTCTCTCTAACCCTAGCCCTCAATATAACCCTAACCCTAGGTCCAATCCTAACCCTAACCGTCTCTCTAACCCTAGCCCTCAACATAACCCTAACCCTAGGTCCAATCCTAACCCTAACTGTCTCTCTAACCCTAGCCCTCAATATAACCCTAACCCTAGGTCGAATCCTAACCCTAACCCTCTCTCTAACCCTAGCCCTCAACATAACCCTAACCCTAGGTCCTATCCTAACCCTAACCGTCTCTCCAACCCTATCCCTCAACATAACCCTAACCCTAGGTCCAATCCTAACCCTAACTGTCTCTCTAACCCTAGCCCTCAATATAACCCTAACCCTAGGTCCAATCCTAACCCTAACCGTCTCTCTAACCCTAGCCCTCAACATAACCCTAACCCTAGGTCCAATCCTCACCCTAACCGTCTCTCTAAACCTAGCCCTCAACATAACCCTAACCTTAGGTGCAATCCTAACCCTAACCGTCTCTCTAACCCTAGCCCTCAACATATCCCTAACCCTAGGTCCAATCCTAACCCTAACCGTCTCTCTAACCCTAGCCCTCAAGATAACCCTAACCCTAGGTCCAATCCTAACCCTAACCGTCTCTAAACTTAGCCCTCAACATAACCCTAACCCTACGTCCAATGCTAACCCTAACCGTCTCTCTAACCCTAGCCCTCAACATAACCCTAACCCTAGGTCGAATGCTAACCCTAACCGTCTCTCTAACTCTAGCCCTGAACATAACCCTAACCCTAGGTCCAATCTTAACAATAACCGTCTCTCTAACCCTAGCCCTCAACATGACCCTAACCCTAGGTGCAAGCCTAACCCTAACTGTCTCTATAACCCTAGCCCTCAACATAACCCTAACCCTAGGCCAAATCTAACCGTAACCTTCGCTATAACCCTAGCCCTCAACATAACCCTAACCCTAGGTCGAATGCTAACCCTAACCGTCTCTCTAACTCTAGCCCTGAACATAACCCTAACCCTAGGTCCAATCCTAAGCATAAACGTCTCTCTAACCCGATCCCTCAACATAACCCTAACCCTAGGTCCAATCCTAACCCTAACCGTCTCTCTAACCCTAGCCCTCAACATAACCCGAACCCTAGGTCCAATCCTAACCCTAACCATCCCTCTAAACCTAGCCCTCAACATAACCCTAACCCTAAGTCCAATCCTACCCCTAACCGCCTCTCTAACCCTAGCCCTGAACATAACCCTAACCCTAGGTCCAATCCTAACCCTAACCCTCTCTCTAACCCTAGCCCTCAACATAACCCTAACCCTAGGTCCAATCCTAACCCTAACCGTCTCTCCAACCCTAGCCCTCAACATAACCCTAACCCTAGGTCCAATCCTAACCCTAACAGTCTCTCTAACCCTAGCCCTCAATATAACCCTAACCCTAGGTCCAATCCTAACCCTAACCATCTCTCTAACCCTACCCTCAACATAACCCTAACCCTAGGTCCAATCCTAACCCTAACCGTCTCTCCAAACCTAGCCCTCAACATAATCCTAACCCTAGGTCCAATCCTAACCCTAACTGTCTCTCTAACCCTAGCCCTCAATATAACCCTAACCCTAGGTCCAGTCCTAACCCTAACCGTCTCTCTAAGCTAGCCCTCAACATATCCCTAACCCTAGGTCCAATCCTAACCCTAACCGTCTCTCCAACCCTAGCCCTCAACATAACCCTAACCCTAGGTCCAATCCTAACCCTAACCATCCCTCTAAACCTAGCCCTCAACATAACCCTAACCCTAAGTCCAATCCTACCCCTAACCGCCTCTCTAACCCTAGCCCTGAACATAACCCTAACCCTAGGTCCAATCCTAACCCTAACCGTCTCTCTAACCCTAGCCCTCAACATAACCCTAACCCTAGGTCCAATCCTAACCCTAACCGTCTCTCCAACCCTAGCCCTCAACATAACCCTAACCCTAGGTCCAATCCTAACCCTAACAGTCTCTCTAACCCTAGCCCTCAATATAACCCTAACCCTAGGTCCAATCCTAACCCTAACCATCTCTCTAACCCTACCCTCAACATAACCCTAACCCTAGGTCCAATCCTAACCCTAACCGTCTCTCCAAACCTAGCCCTCAACATAATCCTAACCCTAGGTCCAATCCTAACCCTAACTGTCTCTCTAACCCTAGCCCTCAATATAACCCTAACCCTAGGTCCAGTCCTAACCCTAACCGTCTCTCTAAGCTAGCCCTCAACATATCCCTAACCCTAGGTCCAATCCTAACCCTAACCGTCTCTCCAACCCTAGCCCTCAACATAACCCTAACCCTAGGTCCAATCCTAACCCTAACCGTCTCTCTAACCCTAGCCCTCAATATAACCCTAACCCTAGGTCCAATCCTAACCCTATCCGTCTCTCCAAACATAGCCCTCAACATAATCCTAACCCTAAGTCCAATCCGAACCCTAACTGTCTCTCTAACCCTAGCGCTCAATATAACCCTAACCCTAGGTCCAATCCTAACCCTAACCGTCTCTCTAACCCTAGCCCTCAACATAACCCGAACCCTATGTCCAATCCTCACCCTAACCGTCTCTCTAACCCTAGCCCTCAACATAACCCTAACCCTAGGTCCAATCCTAACCATAAACGTCTCTCTCACCCTAGACCTCAACATAACCCTAACCCTAGGTCCAATCCTAACCATAACCGTCTCTCTAACCCGAGCCCTCAACATAACCCTAACCCTAGGTCCAATCCTAACCCTAACCGTCTCTCTAACCCTAGCCCTCAACATGACCCTAACCCTTGGTCCAATCCTAACCCTAACCGTCTCTCCAACCCTAGCTCTCAACATAACCCTAACCCTAGGTCCAATCCTAACCCTAACTGTCTCTCTAACCCTAGCCCTCAATATAACCCTAACCCTAGGTCCAATCCTAACCCTAACCGTCTCTCTAACCCTAGCCCTCAACATAACCCTAACCCTAGGTCCAATCCTAACCCTAACCGTCTCTCCAACCCTAGCCCTCAACATAACCCTAACCCTAGGTCCAATCCTAACCCTAACTGTCTCTCTAACCCTAGCCCTCAATATAACCCTAACCCTAGGTCCAATCCTAACCCTAACCATCTCTCTAACCCTAGCCCTCAACATAACCCTAACCCTAGGTCCAATCCTCACCCTAACCGTCTTTCTAACCCTAGCCCTCAACATAACCCTAACCCTAGCTGCAATCCTAACCCTAACCGTCTCTCTAACCCTAGCCCTCAACATAACCCTAACCCTAGGTCCAATCCTAACCCTAACCGTCTCTAACCTTAGAACTCAACATAACCCTAACCCTAGGTCGAATGCTAACCCTAACCATCTCTCTAACACTAGCCCTCAACATAACCCTAACCCTAGGTCCAATCCTCACCCTAACCGTCTCTCTAACCCTAGCCCTCAACATAACCCTAACCCTAGGTCCAATCCTAACCCTAACCGTCTCTCTAAACCTACCCCTCAACATAACCCTAACCCTAGGTCCAATCCTAACCCTAACCGTCTCTCTAACCCTAGCCCTCAACATAACCCTAACCCTAGGTCCAATCCTAACCCTAACCGTCTCACTAACCCTAGCCCTCAACATAACCCTAACCCTAGGTCCAATCCTAACCCTAACCTGCTCTCTAACCCTAGCCCTCAACATAACACTAACCCTAGGTCCAATCCTAACCCTAACCGTCTCTCTAACCCTAGCCCTCAATATAACCCTAACCCTAGGTCCAATCCTCACCATAACCGTCTCTCTAACCCTAGCCCTCAACATAACCCTAACCCTAGGTCCAATCCTAACCCTAAACGTCTCTCTAACCCTAGCCCTCAATATAAACCTAAGCCTAGGTCCAATCCTAACCCTAACCGTCTCTCTAAACCTAGCCCTCAACATAACCCTAACCCTAGGTCCAATCCTAACCCTAACCGTCTCTCTAACCCTAGCCCTCAATGTAACAATAACTCTAGGTCCAATCTTAACCCTAACCGTCTCTCTAACCCTAGCCCTCAACATAACCCTACCCCCAGGTCCAATCCTCACCCTAACGGTCTCTCTAACACTAGCCCTCAACATAACCCTAACCATAGGTGCAATCCTCACCCTAACCGTCTCTCTAAACCTAGCCCTCAAGATAACCCTAACCCTAGGTCCAATCCTAACCCTAACCGTCTCTAAACTTAGCCCTCAACATAACCCTAACCCTAGGTCCAATGCTAACCCTAACCGTCTCTCTAACCCTAGCCCTCAACATAACCCTAACCCTAGGTCGAATGCTAACCCTAACCGTCTCTCTAACTCTAGCCCTGAACATAACCCTAACCCTAGGTCCAATCTTAACAATAACCGTCTCTCTAACCCTAGCCCTCAACATGACCCTAACCCTAGGTGCAAGCCTAACCCTAACTGTCTCTCTAACCCTAGCCCTCAACATAACCCTAACCCTAGGCCAAATCTAACCGTAACCTTCGCTATAACCCTAGCCCTCAACATAACCCTAACCCTAGGTCGAATGCTAACCCTAACCGTCTCTCTAACCCTAGCCCTCAATATAAACCTAAGCCTAGGTCCAATCCTAACCCTAACCGTCTCTCTAAACCTAGCCCTCAACATAACCCTAACCCTAGGTCCAATCCTAACCCTAACCGTCTCTCTAACCCTAGCCCTCAATGTAACAATAACCCTAGGTCCAATCTTAACCCTAACCGTCTCTCTAACCCTAGCCCTCAACATAACCCTACCCCCAGGTCCAATCCTCACCCTAACGGTCTCTCTAACACTAGCCCTCAACATAACCCTAACCATAGGTGCAATCCTCACCCTAACCGTCTCTCTAACCCTAGCCCTCAACATAACCCTAACCCTAGGTCCAAACCTAACCCTAACGGTCTCTCTAATCCTAGCCCTCAACCGAACCCTAGCCCTAGGTCCAATCCTAACCCTAACCGTCTCTCTAACCCTAGCCCTCAACATAACCCTAACCCAAGGTCCAATCCTCACCCTAACCGTCTCTCTAACCCTAGCCCTCAACATAAGCCTAACCCTAGGTCCAATCCTCACCCTAACCGTCTCTCTAACCCTAGCCCTCAACATAACCCTAACCCTAGGTCCAATCCTAACCCTAACCGTCTCTCTAACTCTAGCCCTCAAAATAACCCTAACCCCAGGTCTAATCCTCACCCTAACCGTCTCTCTAACCCTAGCCCTCAACATAACACTACCCCCTGGTCCAATCCTCACCCTAACCGTCTCTCTAACACTAGCCCTCAACATAACCCTAACCCTAGGTCCAATCCTCACCCTAACCGTCTCTCTAACCCTAGCCCTCAACATTACCGTAACCCTAGGTCCAATCCTAACCCTAACTGTCTGTCTAACCCTAGCCCTCAACATAACCCTAACCCTAAGTCTCAATCCTAACCCTAACCGTATATCTAACCCTAGCCTTCCACATAACCCTAACCCTAGGTCCAATCCTAACCCTAACCGTCTCTCTAAAACTAGCCCTCAACATAACCCTAACCCTAGGTCCAATCCTAAACCGAACCGTCTCTCTAACCCTAGCCCTCAACATAACCCTATCCCTAGGTCCAGTACTAACCCTAATCGTCTACCTAACCCTATCCCTCAACATAACCCTAACCCTAGGTCCAGTCCTAACCCTAATAGTATCTCTAACCCTAGCGCTCAACAAAACCCTAACCCTAGGTCCAATCCTATCCCTAATCATTTATCTAAAACTAGCCCTAAACATAACACGAACCCTAGGTACAATCCTAACCCGAACCATCTCTCTAACCTTAGCCCTCAACATAACCCTAACCCTAGGTCCAATCCTAACCCTAATTGTAGACGTAACGCTAGCCCTCAACATAACCCTAACCCTAGGTCCCATCCTAAACCTACTCGTCTATCTAACCCTAGCCCTAAACATAACCCTAACCCTAGGTCCAATCCTAACCCTAAATGTCTATGTAACCCTAGCCCTCAACATAACCCTACCCCTAGCTCCAATCCTAAACCTAATCGTCTACCTAACCTTAGCCCTCAACACAACCATAACCCTAGGTCCAATCCTAACACGAACCGTCTCCCTAACCCTAGCCCTCAACATACCCCTAATCCTAGGTCCACTCCTAACCCTAATCATCTCTCTAACCCTAGCCCTCAACATAACCCTAACCTTAGGTACAATCCTAACAATAATCGTCTATCTAAACCTAGCCCTAAACATAACCCTAACACTAGGTCCAATCCTATCCTTAACCGTCTACCTAACTCTAGGCCTCAACATAACCCTAACCCTAGCACCAATCCTAACCCTAATCGTCCCTCGAACCTTAGCCTCAACATAACCCTAACCTTGGCTCCAATCCTAACCCTATCGTCTCTCTAATCCTAGCCCTCAATATAACCTTACCCTAGGTCCAATCCAAACCAAATCCGTCTCTCTAACCCTAGCTCTCAACATAACCCTAACCCTAGCTCCAATCCTAACCCTAATCGTCTCTCTACCCCTAGCCCTCAACATAACCCTAAACCTAGGTCCAATCATAACCCTAATCGTCTATCTAATCCTAGCCCTAAACATAACCCTAACCCTAGTTCCAATCCAAACCCAAATAGTCTATCTAACCCTAGCCGTAAAAATAACACTAACCCTAGGCCCAATCCTAACCCTTATACTGTTTCTAACCCTAGCCCTCATCATAACCATAACCCTACATCCAATCCTAATCCGAAAGGTCTCTCTAACCCTAGCACTCAACATAACCCTAACCCTAGCTCCAATCCTAACCTATTTGTCCCTCTAACTCTAGCCCTCAACGTAACCCTAACGCTAGGTCCAATTATAACCCTAATCGAATCTCTAACCGTAGTCCTCAACATAATCCTAACCCTAGGTCCAATCCTAACCTGAACCGTCTCTCTAAACCTAGCCCTCAACATCACCCTAACCCTAGGTCCAATTTTAACCAGAACATTCTCTCTAACCGTAGCCCTCAACATAACCATATTCCTACGTCCAATCCTAACCCTAATCGTCTACCTAACCCTAGCCCTCCACATAACCCTAACCCTAGCTCAAAACCTAACCCTAATCGTCTCTATAACCCTAGCCATCAACATTAGCCTAACCCTAGGTCCAATCCTACCCTAATCGTCTATCTAACCATAGCCCAAAACATAACCCTACCCCTAGGTCCAATCCTAACCAGAACCGTCTCTCTAACCCTAGCCCTTCACATAACCCTAACCCTAGGTACAATCCAAATACTAAACTTTTATCTAACCCTAGCCCTAAACATAACTTTAACCCTAGGTCCAATAATCACCCTAATCTCCTGTCTGACCCTAGCCCTCAACATAACCCTAACCCTAGGTCCAATCCTAACTCTAATCGTCTATCTAACCCTAGCCCTCAGCATAACCCTAACCCTCGGTCCAATCCTAACCCGAACCTTCTCTCTAACCCTAGCCCTAAACATAACCATAACCCTAGGTCCATTCATAAACCCTAATTGTCTACCTAGCCCTAGCCCTCAACATAACGCTAACCCTAGCTCCAATCCTAACCCTAACCGTCTCTCTAACCCTAGCCCTCAACATAACCCTAACCCCAGGTCCAATCCTTACCCGAACTGTCTTTCTAACCCTAGCCCTCAACCTAAACCTAACCCTAGGTCCAATCCTAACCCTAATCTTCTCTCTAACCCTAGCCCTCAACATAACCATAACACTAGGTCCAATCCTAACCCGAACCGTCTCTCTAACCCTAGCCCTCAACATAAACCTATCCCTAGGTCCAGTCCTAACCCTAATCGTGTATCCAACACTAGCCCTCAACATAACCCTAACCCTCGGTCCAATCCTAACCCGAACCTTCTCTCTAACCCTAGCCCTCAACATAACCATAACCCTCAACATAAACTTAACCCTAGGGCCAATCCTAACCCTAATCGTCCACCTAACCCTAGCCCTCAACAAAACCCTAACCCTATGGTCCAGTCCTAACCCCAATAGTGTATCTAACCCTAGCGCTAAACATAACCATAACCCAAGTCCAATCCTAACCCTAATCGTCTATCTAACCCTAGCCCTGAACATAACTCTAACACTAGCTCCAATGCTATCCCTAATCGACAACCGAATCCTAATCGACTCTCTAATCCTAGCCCTCAATATAACCTTAACCCTAGGACCAATCCTAACCCAACGTGTGTATTCACTGCTGGAATAAGTTTTGGGATGCATTGTTTCAATCTCTTGCAAGCCTCATGTTGTTTTTAGAGAATATGGAAAAACAAAGGGTATGTTTCCCAAATCACTTGTAATCCAGAAAAAGGCACACTGCATCACTCTTGCTGAAACACGCTCTTTCTCATAATGTTTTGAGAACATTCAAGAAACCCTAAGAGAAGTGCATTTTGCAGTGAAATTCAGACGGGTATGTTCCAAAGGACATTTCTATTGGTTGCAGAGTGCAAAAGCACGATTGCCTTCACGTTCTCCATGACACCCTTACATTTCCAACTGACCTGCAGTAGGACTTTCACAAAAAGATATGTTTGCGGGTCTGTGGTTAAAGGAGCTCTAAGTTGTGTATTCAGTGCTGGAGAGTGACACACTCTACGTAGGTTACACAGCATTTTGAGAGCAGCAACATGCTTCAAACTGAAACTGCTACAATGTGTGTTGCATGCAGAAAGAAGGCTTGTCATTTCAAAGAAAGAAGACGAAACCAAAATCCAGGTAGTTAAACGAGCACAAAAGTATGGGAGATGTGCATGTGGACAGTTTCAAGCAGCAGCTCTTTGTGGACACTTGGGAACAGCGCTGTGAAAAAATTTCGTACGAAGCAGGATTTGTCCAAAGTTGAAAGACCTTCCAAAACCAGCCCTAAAGAACTTAGCCAATCAATGAATGTTGCAATAAGCTCCTGCAGGAAAGGTGCTTCTATGACACAACCCCCGAGCAGGTAGCTACATTCTGCACAGTACAAAATGCAAATGAATTCCAGGCTGAAAATTCTCCACAGAAGAATGAAATGCATGTGTTTCTCTCTGAAAGAACACTCAGCCACTAGGCTTTTGCTTTCTCCTTCAAAGTCTTTGTACAAACGTGTGTTTTCACTGCTGGAATACGTTGTGGGATCCATCGTTTCAATCTCTTGCAAGCCTCATGTTGTTTCTTAGACAATGTGGAAAAACAGAGTATGTTTCCCAAATCACTTGTAATCCAGAAAAAGGCACACTGCATCACTCTTGCTGAAACGCGCTCTTTCTCCTAATGTTTTGAGAACATTCAAGAAACCAGAAAAGAAGTGCATTTTGCAGTGAAATTCAAACGGGTATGTTCAAAAGGACATTTCTATTGGTTGCAGAGTGCAAAAGCACGATTGCCTTCATGTTCTCCATGACACCCTTATATTTCCAACTGACCTGCAGTAGGACTTTCCCAAAAAGATGTGTTTGCGTGTCTGTGGTGAAAGGAGCTCTCCGTTGTGTATTCAGTGCTGGAGAGTGACACACTCTACGTAGGTTACACAGCGTTTTGAGAGCAGCAACATGCTTCAAACTGAAACTGTTACAGGTGTGTGTATCATGCAGAAAGAAGACTTGTCATTTCAAAGAAAGAAGAGTAAACCAAAATCCAGGTAGTGAAACGAGCACACCAGTATGGGAGATGTGCATGTGGACAGTTTCAAGCAGCAGCTCCTTCTGGACACTTGGAAACAGCAATGTAAAAACATTTCGTTCGAAGCGGGATTTGTCCAACGTTGAAAGACCTTCCAAAACCAACCCTAAAGAACTTAGCCAAACAATGAATGTTGCAATAAGCTCCTGTAGGAAAGGTGCTTCTATGACACAACCCCCGAGCAGGTAGCTACATTCTGCACAGTACAAAATGCATATGAATTCCAGGCTGAAAACGCACTCCAGAAGGAGAAATGCGTGTGTTTCTCTCTAAAAGAACACTCAGCCACTATTCTTTTGCTTGCTCCTTCAAAGTCTTTGTAGAAACGTGTGTTTTCACTGTTGGAATACGTTTTGGGATGCATTGTTTCAATCTCTTGCAAGCCTCATGTTGTTTCTTAGACAATGTGAAAAAACAAGGAGTATGTTTCCCAAATCACTTGTAATCCAGAGGAACGCACACTGCATCACTCTTGCTCAAACACGCTCTTTCTCCTAATGTGTTGAGAACATTCAAGAAAGCAGAAAAGAAGGGCATTTTGCAGTGAAATTCAGACGGGTATGTTCAATAGGAGTTTCTATTGGTTGCAGAGTGCAAAAGGAAGATTGACTTCATGTTCTAGATGACACCCTTACATTTCAAAGTGACCTGAAGTAGGACTTTCACAAAAAGATGTGTTTGGGTGTCTGTGGCGAAAGGAACTCTAAGTTGTGTATTCAGTGCAGGGGAGTGACACACTCTACGTAGATTACACAGCGTTTTAAGAACAGCAACATGCTTCAAACTGAAACTGCTACAAGGTGTGTGTAGCATGCAGAAAGAAGGCTTGTCATTTCAAAAAGAGAAGCAGAAACCAAAATACAGGTAGTTAAACGAACACAAAAGTATGGGAGATGTGCATGTGGACAGTTTCAAGCAGCAGCTCTTTGTGGACACTTGGGAACAGCGCTGTGAAAATATTTCGTACGAAGCGGGTTTTGCCAAAGTTGAAAGACTTGCGAAATGCAACCCTAAAGGACTTAGCCAAACAATGAATGTTGCAATAAGCTCCTGCAGGAAAGGTGCTTCAATGACACAACTCCTGAGCAGGTAGGTACATTCTGCACAGTACAAAATGCATATGAATTCCTGGCTGGAAACTCACTCCAGAAGGAAGGAATGAGTGTGTTTCTCTCTGAAAGAACACTCAGCCACTAGGCTTTTGCTTTCTCCTTCAAAGTCTTTGTACAAACGTGTGTTTTCACTGTTGGAATACGTTTTGGGATGCATTGTTTCAATCTCTTGCAAGCCTCATGTTGTTTCTTAAACAATGTGGAAAAACAAAGAGTATGTTTCCCAAATCACTTGTAATCCAGAGAAACGCACACTGCATCACTCTTGCCTAAGCACGCTCTTTCTCCTTATGTGTTGAGAACATTCAAGAAATGAGAAAAGAAGGGCATTTTGCAGTGAAATTCAGACGGGTATGTTCAAAACGACATTTCTATTGGTAGCAGAGTGCAAAAGCACGATTGACGTCATGTTCTCGATGACACCCTTACTTTTCCAAGTGACCTGAAGTAGGACTTTCACAAAAAGATGTCTTTGCGTGTCTGTGGTGAAAGTAGCTCTTAGTTGAGTATTAAGTGCTGGAGAGTGACACACTCTACGAAGCTTACACAGCGTTTTGAGAGCAGCAACATGTTTCAAACTGAAACTGCTACAAGGTGTGCGTAGCATGCAGGAAGAAGGCTTGTCATTTCAAAGAAGGAAGAGGAAACCAAAATCCAGGTAGTGAAACGAGCACACCAGTATGGGAGATGTGCATGTGGACAGTTTCAAGCAGCAGCTCCTTCTGGACACTTGGAAACAGCAATGTAAAAACATTTCGTTCGAAGCGGGATTTGTCCAAAGTTGAAAGACCTTCCAACACCAACCCTAAAGAACTTAGCCAAACAATGAATGTTGCAATAAGCTCCTGCAGGAAAGGTGCTTCTATGACACAACCCCCGAGCAGGTAGCTACATTCTGCACAGTACAAAATGCATATGAATTCCAGGCTGAAAACTCACTCCAGAAGGAAGAAATGCGTGTGTTTCTCTCTGAAACAACACTCAGCCACTATTCTTTTGCTTGCTCCTTCAAAGTCTTTGTAGAAACGTGTGTTTACACTGCTGAAATACGTTTTGGGATGCATTGTTTCAATCTCTTGCAAGCCTCATGTTCTTTCTTAGACGATGTGGAAAAACAAGGAGTATGTTTCCCAAATCACTAGCAATCCAGAAAAACACACAGTGCATCACTCTTGCCCAAACATGCTCTTTCTCCTAATGCGTTGAGAACATTCAAGAAAGCAGAAAGGAAGAGCATTTTGCAGTGAAATTCAGACTGGCATGTACAAAAAGCCATTTCTTTCGGTTGCAGGGTGTAAAAGCATGATGGTCTTCATGTTGTCGATGAAACCCTTACATTTCCAAGTGACCTCAATTAGGACATTCCCCAAAAATTGTGTTTGCGTGTCTGTAGCGAAAGGAGCTCTAAGTTGTGTATTCAGTGCTGGAGAGTGACACAGTCTACATAGGTTTAACAGCGTTTTAAGAGCACCAACATGCTCAAAGGTGAAACTGCTACAAGGTGTGTGTAGCATGCAGAAAGAGGGCTTGTCCTTTCAAAGAAAGAAGAGGAAACCAAAATCCAGGTACTGAAACGAGCACACCAGTATGGGAGATGTGCATGTGGACAGTTTCAAGCACCCCATCCTTCTGGACACTTGGAAACAGCAATGTAAAAACATTTCGTTCGAAGTGGGATTTGGCCAAGTTGAAAGACCTTCCAACACCAACCCTAAAGAACTTAGCCAAACAATGAATGTTGCAATAAGCTCCTGTAGGAAAGGCGCTTCTATGACACAAACCCCAAACAGGTAGCTACATTCTGCACAGTACAAATGCATATGAATTCCAGGCTGAAAACTCACTCCAGAAGGAAGAAATGCGTGTGTTTCTCTCTGAAAGAACACTCAGCCACTATTCTTTTGCTTGCTCCTTCAAAGTCTTTGTAGAAACGTGTGTTTTCACTGGTGGAATACGTTTTGGGATGCATTGTTTCAATCTCTTCCAATCCTCATGTTGTTTCTTAGACAATGTGGAAAAACGCGGATTATGTTTCCCAAATCACTTGAAATCCAGAAAATCGCAACCTGCATCACTCTTGCTCAAACACGCTCTTTCACCTAATGCGTTGAGAACATTCAAGAAAGCAGAAAAGAAGGGCCTTTTGCAGTGAATTTCACACTGGTATGTACAAAAAGCCATTTATTTCGGTTGCAGAGTGCAAAAGCATGATTGACTTCATGTTCTCAATGAAACCCTGACATTTCCAAGTGACCTGAAGTAGGACTTTCACAAAAACATGCGTTTGCGTGTCTGTGGTGAAAGGAGATTTAAGTTGTGTATTCAGTGCTGGAGAGTGACACACTCTACACAGGTTAGACAGCGTTCTTAGAGCACCAACATGCTTAAAATACAAACTACTACAAGATGTGTGTAGCATGCTGAATGAAGGCTTGTCATTTCAAAGAAAGAAGAGGAAACCAAATTCCAGGTAGTGAAATGACCATGCCAGTGTGGGAGATGTGCATGTGGACAGTTTCAAGCAGCAGCTCTTTGTGGACACTTGGAAGCAGCGCTGTGAAAAAATTTCGTAGGAAGCGGGATTTGGCCAAAGTTCAAAGACCTTCCAAAACCAATCCTAAAGGACTTAGCCAAACAATGAATGTTGCAATAAGCCCCTGCAGGAAAGGTGCTTCAATGACACAACTCCCGAGCAGGTAGTTACATTCCGCACAGTACAAAATGCATATGAATTCCTGGCTGGAGACTCACTCCAGAAGGAAGAAATGCGTGTGTTTCTCACTGAAACAACACTCAGCCACTATTCTTTTGCTTGCTCCTTCAAAGTCTTTGTAGAAACGTGTGTTTTCACAGCTGGAATACGTTTTGGGATGAATTGTTTCAATCTCTTGCAAGCCTCATGTTCTTTCTTACACAATGTGGAAAAACGCGGATTATGTTTCACCTAATGCATTGAGAACATTCAAGAAAGCAGAAAAGAAGGGCCCTAAACCTAGGTCCAATCCTATCCCTAATCGTTTATCTAAAACTAGCCCTGAACATAACCCTAACCCTAGGTCCAATCCTAACCCTAACCGTCTCTCTAACCCTAGCCCTCAACATAACCCTAACCCTAGGTCTAATCCTAACCCTAACCGTCTCTCTGAACCTAGCCCTCAACATAACCCTAACCCTAGGTCCAATCCTAACCCTAACCGTCTCTCCAACCCTAGCCCTCAACATAACCCTAATCCTAGGTCCAATCCTAACCCTAACTGTCTCTTTAAACCTAGCCCTCAGTATAACACTAACCCAAGGTCCAATCCTAACCCTAACCGTCTCTCTAACCCTAGCCCTCAACATAACCCTAACCCTAGGTCCAATCCTAACCCTAACCGTCTCTCCAACCCTAGCCCTCAACATAACCCTAACCCTAGGTCCAATCCTAACCCTAACCGTCTCTCTAACCCTAGCCCTCAACATAACCCTAACCCTAGGTCCAATCCTAACCCTAAACGTCTCTCTAACCCTATCCCTCAACATAACCGTAATCCTAGGTCCAATGCTAACCCTAACTGTCTCTCTAACCCTAGCCGTCAACATAACCCTAACCCTAGGTCCAATCCTAACCCTATCTGTCTCTCCAAACCTAGCCCTCAACATAACCCTAACCCTAGGTCCAATCCTCACCCTAACCGTCTCTCTAACCCTAGCCCTCAACATTACCCTAACCCTAGGTCCAAATCTAACCCTAACCGTCTCTCTAACTGTAGCCCTCAACCTAACCCTAACCCTAGGTCCAAACCTAACCCTAACTGTCTCTCTAACCCTAGCCCTCAACATAACCCTAACCCTAGGTCCAATCCTAACCCTAACCGTCTCTCTAACCCTAGTCCTCAACATAACCCTAAGACTCGGTCCAATCCTAACCCTAACCGTCTCTCTAACCTTAGCCCACAACATAACCCTAACCCTACGTCCAATCAAACCCTAACCGTCTCTCTAACCCTAGCCCTCAAATAACCAGAACCCTAGGTCCAATCCTAACCCTAACCGTCTCTCTAACCCTAGCCCTCAACATAACCCTAAGCCTAAGTCCAATCCTAACCCTAACAGCCTCTCTAACCCTAGCCCTGAACATAACCCTAACCCAAGTCCAATCCTAACCCTAACCGTGTCTCTAACACTTGCCCTCAACATAACCCTAACCCTAGGTCCAATCCTAACCCTAACTGTCTCTCTAACCCTAGCCCTCAACATAACCCTAACCCTAGGTCCAATCCTAACCCTAACCGTTTCTCTAACCATAGCCCTCAACATAACCCTAACCCTAGGTCCAATCCTAACCCTAACCGTCTCTCTAACCCTAGCCCTCAACATAACCCTAACCCTAGGTCCAATCCTAACATTCACCGTCTCTCTGACGCTAGCCCTCAACATAACCCTAACCCTAGGTCCAATCCTAACCCTAACCGTCTCCTAACCCTAGCCTTCAACATAACCCTAACGCTAGGTACAATCCAAACCCTAACCGTCTCTCTAACCCTAGCCCTCAACATAGCCCTAACCCTAGGTCCAATCCTAACCCTAACCGTCTCTCTAACCCTAGAACTCAAAATAACCCTAACCCTAGGTCCAATCCTAACCGTAACCGTCTCTCTAAACCTAGCCCTCAACATAACCCTAACCCTAGGTCCAATCCTATCCCTAACCGTCTCTCTAACCCTAGCCCTCAACATAGCCCTAACCCTAGATCCAATCCTAACCATAAACGTCTCTCTAACCCTAGCCCTCAACATAACCCTAACCCTACGTCCAATCCTAACCCTAACCGCCTCTCTGACCCTAGCCCTGAACATAACCCTAACCCTAGGTCCAATCCTAACCCTAACCGTCTCTCTAACCCTAGCCCTCAACATAACCCTAACGCTAGGTCTAATCCTAACCCTAACCGTCTCTCTGACCCTAGCCCTCAACATAACCCTAAACCTAGGTCCAATCCTAACCCTAACTGTCCCTCTGACCCTAGCCCTCAACATAACCCTAAACCTAGCTCCAATCTAACCCTAACCGTCTCTCTCACCCTAGCCCTCAACATAACAATAAACCTAGGTCCAATCCTCACCCTAACGGTCTCTCTAACCCTAGCCCTCAACATAACCTTAACCCTAGGTCCAATCCTAACCCTAAACGTCTCTCTAACCCTAGCCCTCAACATAACAATAACCCAAGGTCCAATCCTCACCCTAACCGTCTCTCTAACCCTAGCCCTCAAATAACCCGAACCCTAGGTCCAATCCTAACCCTAACCATCTCTGTAAACCTAGCCCTCAACATAACCCTAACCCTAAGTCCAATCCTACCCCTAACCGTCTCTCCAACACTAGCCCTCAACATAACCCTAACGCTAGGTCCAATCCTAACCCTAACTGTCTCTCTAACCCTAGCCCTCAATATAACCCTAACCCTAGGTCCAATCCTAACCCTAACCGTCTCTCTAACCCTAGCCCTCAACATAAACCTAACCCTAGGTCCAATCCTAACCCTAACCGTCTCTCCAACCCTAGCCCTCAACATAACCCTAACCCTAGGTCCAATCCTAACCCTAACAGTCTCTCTAACCCTAGCCCTCAACATAACCCTAACCCTAGGTCCAATCCTAACCCTAACCGTCTCTCCAACCCTAGCCCTCAACATAACCCTAACCCTAGGTCCAATCCTAACCCTAACTGTCTCTCTAAACCTAGCCCTCAGTATAACACTAACCCTAGGTCCAATCCTAACCCTAACCGTCTCTCTAACCCTAGCCCTCAACATAACCCTAACCCTAGGTCCAATCCTAACCCTAACCGTCTCTCCAACCCTAGCCATCAACATAACCCTAACCCTAGGTCCAATCCTAACCCTAACCGTCTCTCCAACCCTAGCCCTCAACATAACCCTAACCCTAGGTCCAATCCTAACCCTAACTGTCTCTCTAACCCTAGCCCTCAATATAACCCTAACCCTAGGTCCAATCCTAACCCTAACCGTCTCTCTAACCCTAGCCCTCAACAACCCTCACCCTAGGTGCAATCCTAACCATAAACGTCTCTCTCACCCTAGACCTCAACATAACCCTAACCCTAGGTCCAATCCTAACCATAACCGTCTCTCTAACCCGAGCCCTCAACATAACCCTAACCCTAGGTCCAATCCTAACCCTAACCGTCTCTCTAACCCTAGCCCTCAACATGACCCTAACCCTTGGTCCAATCCTAACCCTAACCGTCTCTCCAACCCTAGCTCTCAACATAACCCTAACCCTAGGTCCAATCCTAACCCTAACTGTCTCTCTAACCCTAGCCCTCAATATAACCCTAACCCTAGGTCCAATCCTAACCCTAACCATCTCTCTAACCCTAGCCCTCAACATAACCCTAACCCTAGGTCCAATCCTCACCCTAACCGTCTTTCTAACCCTAGCCCTCAACATAACCCTAACCCTAGCTGCAATCCTAACCCTAACCGTCTCTCTAACCCTAGCCCTCAACATAACCCTAACCCTAGGTCCAATCCTAACCCTAACCGTCTCTAACCTTAGAACTCAACATAACCCTAACCCTAGGTCGAATGCTAACCCTAACCATCTCTCTAACACTAGCCCTCAACATAACCCTAACCCTAGGTCCAATCCTCACCCTAACCGTCTCTCTAACCCTAGCCCTCAACATAACCCTAACCCTAGGTCCAATCCTAACCCTAACCGTCTCTCTAAACCTACCCCTCAACATAACCCTAACCCTAGGTCCAATCCTAACCCTAACCGTCTCTCTAACCCTAGCCCTCAACATAACCCTAACCCTAGGTCCAATCCTAACCCTAACCGTCTCACTAACCCTAGCCCTCAACATAACCCTAACCCTAGGTCCAATCCTAACCCTAACCTGCTCTCTAACCCTAGCCCTCAACATAACACTAACCCTAGGTCCAATCCTAACCCTAACCGTCTCTCTAACCCTAGCCCTCAATATAACCCTAACCCTAGGTCCAATCCTCACCATAACCGTCTCTCTAACCCTAGCCCTCAACATAACCCTAACCCTAGGTCCAATCCTAACCCTAAACGTCTCTCTAACCCTAGCCCTCAATATAAACCTAAGCCTAGGTCCAATCCTAACCCTAACCGTCTCTCTAAACCTAGCCCTCAACATAACCCTAACCCTAGGTCCAATCCTAACCCTAACCGTCTCTCTAACCCTAGCCCTCAATGTAACAATAACCCTAGGTCCAATCTTAACCCTAACCGTCTCTCTAACCCTAGCCCTCAACATAACCCTACCCCCAGGTCCAATCCTCACCCTAACGGTCTCTCTAACACTAGCCCTCAACATAACCCTAACCATAGGTGCAATCCTCACCCTAACCGTCTCTCTAAACCTAGCCCTCAAGATAACCCTAACCCTAGGTCCAATCCTAACCCTAACCGTCTCTAAACTTAGCCCTCAACATAACCCTAACCCTAGGTCCAATGCTAACCCTAACCGTCTCTCTAACCCTAGCCCTCAACATAACCCTAACCCTAGGTCGAATGCTAACCCTAACCGTCTCTCTAACTCTAGCCCTGAACATAACCCTAACCCTAGGTCCAATCTTAACAATAACCGTCTCTCTAACCCTAGCCCTCAACATGACCCTAACCCTAGGTGCAAGCCTAACCCTAACTGTCTCTCTAACCCTAGCCCTCAACATAACCCTAACCCTAGGCCAAATCTAACCGTAACCTTCGCTATAACCCTAGCCCTCAACATAACCCTAACCCTAGGTCGAATGCTAACCCTAACCGTCTCTCTAACCCTAGCCCTCAATATAAACCTAAGCCTAGGTCCAATCCTAACCCTAACCGTCTCTCTAAACCTAGCCCTCAACATAACCCTAACCCTAGGTCCAATCCTAACCCTAACCGTCTCTCTAACCCTAGCCCTCAATGTAACAATAACCCTAGGTCCAATCTTAACCCTAACCGTCTCTCTAACCCTAGCCCTCAACATAACCCTACCCCCAGGTCCAATCCTCACCCTAACGGTCTCTCTAACACTAGCCCTCAACATAACCCTAACCATAGGTGCAATCCTCACCCTAACCGTCTCTCTAACCCTAGCCCTCAACATAACCCTAACCCTAGGTCCAAACCTAACCCTAACGGTCTCTCTAATCCTAGCCCTCAACCGAACCCTAGCCCTAGGTCCAATCCTAACCCTAACCGTCTCTCTAACCCTAGCCCTCAACATAACCCTAACCCAAGGTCCAATCCTCACCCTAACCGTCTCTCTAACCCTAGCCCTCAACATAAGCCTAACCCTAGGTCCAATCCTCACCCTAACCGTCTCTCTAACCCTAGCCCTCAACATAACCCTAACCCTAGGTCCAATCCTAACCCTAACCGTCTCTCTAACTCTAGCCCTCAAAATAACCCTAACCCCAGGTCTAATCCTCACCCTAACCGTCTCTCTAACCCTAGCCCTCAACATAACACTACCCCCTGGTCCAATCCTCACCCTAACCGTCTCTCTAACACTAGCCCTCAACATAACCCTAACCCTAGGTCCAATCCTCACCCTAACCGTCTCTCTAACCCTAGCCCTCAACATTACCGTAACCCTAGGTCCAATCCTAACCCTAACTGTCTGTCTAACCCTAGCCCTCAACATAACCCTAACCCTAAGTCTCAATCCTAACCCTAACCGTATATCTAACCCTAGCCTTCCACATAACCCTAACCCTAGGTCCAATCCTAACCCTAACCGTCTCTCTAAAACTAGCCCTCAACATAACCCTAACCCTAGGTCCAATCCTAAACCGAACCGTCTCTCTAACCCTAGCCCTCAACATAACCCTATCCCTAGGTCCAGTACTAACCCTAATCGTCTACCTAACCCTATCCCTCAACATAACCCTAACCCTAGGTCCAGTCCTAACCCTAATAGTATCTCTAACCCTAGCGCTCAACAAAACCCTAACCCTAGGTCCAATCCTATCCCTAATCATTTATCTAAAACTAGCCCTAAACATAACACGAACCCTAGGTACAATCCTAACCCGAACCATCTCTCTAACCTTAGCCCTCAACATAACCCTAACCCTAGGTCCAATCCTAACCCTAATTGTAGACGTAACGCTAGCCCTCAACATAACCCTAACCCTAGGTCCCATCCTAAACCTACTCGTCTATCTAACCCTAGCCCTAAACATAACCCTAACCCTAGGTCCAATCCTAACCCTAAATGTCTATGTAACCCTAGCCCTCAACATAACCCTACCCCTAGCTCCAATCCTAAACCTAATCGTCTACCTAACCTTAGCCCTCAACACAACCATAACCCTAGGTCCAATCCTAACACGAACCGTCTCCCTAACCCTAGCCCTCAACATACCCCTAATCCTAGGTCCACTCCTAACCCTAATCATCTCTCTAACCCTAGCCCTCAACATAACCCTAACCTTAGGTACAATCCTAACAATAATCGTCTATCTAAACCTAGCCCTAAACATAACCCTAACACTAGGTCCAATCCTATCCTTAACCGTCTACCTAACTCTAGGCCTCAACATAACCCTAACCCTAGCACCAATCCTAACCCTAATCGTCCCTCGAACCTTAGCCTCAACATAACCCTAACCTTGGCTCCAATCCTAACCCTATCGTCTCTCTAATCCTAGCCCTCAATATAACCTTACCCTAGGTCCAATCCAAACCAAATCCGTCTCTCTAACCCTAGCTCTCAACATAACCCTAACCCTAGCTCCAATCCTAACCCTAATCGTCTCTCTACCCCTAGCCCTCAACATAACCCTAAACCTAGGTCCAATCATAACCCTAATCGTCTATCTAATCCTAGCCCTAAACATAACCCTAACCCTAGTTCCAATCCAAACCCAAATAGTCTATCTAACCCTAGCCGTAAAAATAACACTAACCCTAGGCCCAATCCTAACCCTTATACTGTTTCTAACCCTAGCCCTCATCATAACCATAACCCTACATCCAATCCTAATCCGAAAGGTCTCTCTAACCCTAGCACTCAACATAACCCTAACCCTAGCTCCAATCCTAACCTATTTGTCCCTCTAACTCTAGCCCTCAACGTAACCCTAACGCTAGGTCCAATTATAACCCTAATCGAATCTCTAACCGTAGTCCTCAACATAATCCTAACCCTAGGTCCAATCCTAACCTGAACCGTCTCTCTAAACCTAGCCCTCAACATCACCCTAACCCTAGGTCCAATTTTAACCAGAACATTCTCTCTAACCGTAGCCCTCAACATAACCATATTCCTACGTCCAATCCTAACCCTAATCGTCTACCTAACCCTAGCCCTCCACATAACCCTAACCCTAGCTCAAAACCTAACCCTAATCGTCTCTATAACCCTAGCCATCAACATTAGCCTAACCCTAGGTCCAATCCTACCCTAATCGTCTATCTAACCATAGCCCAAAACATAACCCTACCCCTAGGTCCAATCCTAACCAGAACCGTCTCTCTAACCCTAGCCCTCCACATAACCCTAACCCTAGGTACAATCCAAACACTAAACTTTTATCTAACCCTAGCCCTAAACATAACTTTAACCCTAGGTCCAATAATCACCCTAATCTCCTGTCTGACCCTAGCCCTCAACATAACCCTAACCCTAGGTCCAATCCTAACTCTAATCGTCTATCTAACCCTAGCCCTCAGCATAACCCTAACCCTCGGTCCAATCCTAACCCGAACCTTCTCTCTAACCCTAGCCCTAAACATAACCATAACCCTAGGTCCATTCATAAACCCTAATTGTCTACCTAGCCCTAGCCCTCAACATAACGCTAACCCTAGCTCCAATCCTAACCCTAACCGTCTCTCTAACCCTAGCCCTCAACATAACCCTAACCCCAGGTCCAATCCTTACCCGAACTGTCTTTCTAACCCTAGCCCTCAACCTAAACCTAACCCTAGGTCCAATCCTAACCCTAATCTTCTCTCTAACCCTAGCCCTCAACATAACCATAACACTAGGTCCAATCCTAACCCGAACCGTCTCTCTAACCCTAGCCCTCAACATAAACCTATCCCTAGGTCCAGTCCTAACCCTAATCGTGTATCCAACACTAGCCCTCAACATAACCCTAACCCTCGGTCCAATCCTAACCCGAACCTTCTCTCTAACCCTAGCCCTCAACATAACCATAACCCTCAACATAAACTTAACCCTAGGGCCAATCCTAACCCTAATCGTCCACCTAACCCTAGCCCTCAACAAAACCCTAACCCTATGGTCCAGTCCTAACCCCAATAGTGTATCTAACCCTAGCGCTAAACATAACCATAACCCAAGTCCAATCCTAACCCTAATCGTCTATCTAACCCTAGCCCTGAACATAACTCTAACACTAGCTCCAATGCTATCCCTAATCGACAACCGAATCCTAATCGACTCTCTAATCCTAGCCCTCAATATAACCTTAACCCTAGGACCAATCCTAACCCAACGTGTGTATTCACTGCTGGAATAAGTTTTGGGATGCATTGTTTCAATCTCTTGCAAGCCTCATGTTGTTTTTAGAGAATATGGAAAAACAAAGGGTATGTTTCCCAAATCACTTGTAATCCAGAAAAAGGCACACTGCATCACTCTTGCTGAAACACGCTCTTTCTCATAATGTTTTGAGAACATTCAAGAAACCCTAAGAGAAGTGCATTTTGCAGTGAAATTCAGACGGGTATGTTCCAAAGGACATTTCTATTGGTTGCAGAGTGCAAAAGCACGATTGCCTTCACGTTCTCCATGACACCCTTACATTTCCAACTGACCTGCAGTAGGACTTTCACAAAAAGATATGTTTGCGGGTCTGTGGTTAAAGGAGCTCTAAGTTGTGTATTCAGTGCTGGAGAGTGACACACTCTACGTAGGTTACACAGCATTTTGAGAGCAGCAACATGCTTCAAACTGAAACTGCTACAATGTGTGTTGCATGCAGAAAGAAGGCTTGTCATTTCAAAGAAAGAAGACGAAACCAAAATCCAGGTAGTTAAACGAGCACAAAAGTATGGGAGATGTGCATGTGGACAGTTTCAAGCAGCAGCTCTTTGTGGACACTTGGGAACAGCGCTGTGAAAAAATTTCGTACGAAGCAGGATTTGTCCAAAGTTGAAAGACCTTCCAAAACCAGCCCTAAAGAACTTAGCCAATCAATGAATGTTGCAATAAGCTCCTGCAGGAAAGGTGCTTCTATGACACAACCCCCGAGCAGGTAGCTACATTCTGCACAGTACAAAATGCAAATGAATTCCAGGCTGAAAATTCTCCACAGAAGAATGAAATGCATGTGTTTCTCTCTGAAAGAACACTCAGCCACTAGGCTTTTGCTTTCTCCTTCAAAGTCTTTGTACAAACGTGTGTTTTCACTGCTGGAATACGTTGTGGGATCCATCGTTTCAATCTCTTGCAAGCCTCATGTTGTTTCTTAGACAATGTGGAAAAACAGAGTATGTTTCCCAAATCACTTGTAATCCAGAAAAAGGCACACTGCATCACTCTTGCTGAAACGCGCTCTTTCTCCTAATGTTTTGAGAACATTCAAGAAACCAGAAAAGAAGTGCATTTTGCAGTGAAATTCAAACGGGTATGTTCAAAAGGACATTTCTATTGGTTGCAGAGTGCAAAAGCACGATTGCCTTCATGTTCTCCATGACACCCTTATATTTCCAACTGACCTGCAGTAGGACTTTCCCAAAAAGATGTGTTTGCGTGTCTGTGGTGAAAGGAGCTCTCCGTTGTGTATTCAGTGCTGGAGAGTGACACACTCTACGTAGGTTACACAGCGTTTTGAGAGCAGCAACATGCTTCAAACTGAAACTGTTACAGGTGTGTGTATCATGCAGAAAGAAGACTTGTCATTTCAAAGAAAGAAGAGTAAAC
Source organism: Miniopterus schreibersii (assembly GCF_964146895.1). Taxonomy (NCBI): domain Eukaryota; kingdom Metazoa; phylum Chordata; class Mammalia; order Chiroptera; family Miniopteridae; genus Miniopterus; species Miniopterus schreibersii. The sequence continues at coordinate 780,610 of NW_027669844.1, forward strand.
CAAAATCCAGGTAGTGAAACGAGCACACCAGTATGGGAGATGTGCATGTGGACAGTTTCAAGCAGCAGCTCCTTCTGGACACTTGGAAACAGCAATGTAAAAACATTTCGTTCGAAGCGGGATTTGTCCAACGTTGAAAGACCTTCCAAAACCAACCCTAAAGAACTTAGCCAAACAATGAATGTTGCAATAAGCTCCTGTAGGAAAGGTGCTTCTATGACACAACCCCCGAGCAGGTAGCTACATTCTGCACAGTACAAAATGCATATGAATTCCAGGCTGAAAACGCACTCCAGAAGGAGAAATGCGTGTGTTTCTCTCTAAAAGAACACTCAGCCACTATTCTTTTGCTTGCTCCTTCAAAGTCTTTGTAGAAACGTGTGTTTTCACTGTTGGAATACGTTTTGGGATGCATTGTTTCAATCTCTTGCAAGCCTCATGTTGTTTCTTAGACAATGTGAAAAAACAAGGAGTATGTTTCCCAAATCACTTGTAATCCAGAGGAACGCACACTGCATCACTCTTGCTCAAACACGCTCTTTCTCCTAATGTGTTGAGAACATTCAAGAAAGCAGAAAAGAAGGGCATTTTGCAGTGAAATTCAGACGGGTATGTTCAATAGGAGTTTCTATTGGTTGCAGAGTGCAAAAGGAAGATTGACTTCATGTTCTAGATGACACCCTTACATTTCAAAGTGACCTGAAGTAGGACTTTCACAAAAAGATGTGTTTGGGTGTCTGTGGCGAAAGGAACTCTAAGTTGTGTATTCAGTGCAGGGGAGTGACACACTCTACGTAGATTACACAGCGTTTTAAGAACAGCAACATGCTTCAAACTGAAACTGCTACAAGGTGTGTGTAGCATGCAGAAAGAAGGCTTGTCATTTCAAAAAGAGAAGCAGAAACCAAAATACAGGTAGTTAAACGAACACAAAAGTATGGGAGATGTGCATGTGGACAGTTTCAAGCAGCAGCTCTTTGTGGACACTTGGGAACAGCGCTGTGAAAATATTTCGTACGAAGCGGGTTTTGCCAAAGTTGAAAGACTTGCGAAATGCAACCCTAAAGGACTTAGCCAAACAATGAATGTTGCAATAAGCTCCTGCAGGAAAGGTGCTTCAATGACACAACTCCTGAGCAGGTAGGTACATTCTGCACAGTACAAAATGCATATGAATTCCTGGCTGGAAACTCACTCCAGAAGGAAGGAATGAGTGTGTTTCTCTCTGAAAGAACACTCAGCCACTAGGCTTTTGCTTTCTCCTTCAAAGTCTTTGTACAAACGTGTGTTTTCACTGTTGGAATACGTTTTGGGATGCATTGTTTCAATCTCTTGCAAGCCTCATGTTGTTTCTTAAACAATGTGGAAAAACAAAGAGTATGTTTCCCAAATCACTTGTAATCCAGAGAAACGCACACTGCATCACTCTTGCCTAAGCACGCTCTTTCTCCTTATGTGTTGAGAACATTCAAGAAATGAGAAAAGAAGGGCATTTTGCAGTGAAATTCAGACGGGTATGTTCAAAACGACATTTCTATTGGTAGCAGAGTGCAAAAGCACGATTGACGTCATGTTCTCGATGACACCCTTACTTTTCCAAGTGACCTGAAGTAGGACTTTCACAAAAAGATGTCTTTGCGTGTCTGTGGTGAAAGTAGCTCTTAGTTGAGTATTAAGTGCTGGAGAGTGACACACTCTACGAAGCTTACACAGCGTTTTGAGAGCAGCAACATGTTTCAAACTGAAACTGCTACAAGGTGTGCGTAGCATGCAGGAAGAAGGCTTGTCATTTCAAAGAAGGAAGAGGAAACCAAAATCCAGGTAGTGAAACGAGCACACCAGTATGGGAGATGTGCATGTGGACAGTTTCAAGCAGCAGCTCCTTCTGGACACTTGGAAACAGCAATGTAAAAACATTTCGTTCGAAGCGGGATTTGTCCAAAGTTGAAAGACCTTCCAACACCAACCCTAAAGAACTTAGCCAAACAATGAATGTTGCAATAAGCTCCTGCAGGAAAGGTGCTTCTATGACACAACCCCCGAGCAGGTAGCTACATTCTGCACAGTACAAAATGCATATGAATTCCAGGCTGAAAACTCACTCCAGAAGGAAGAAATGCGTGTGTTTCTCTCTGAAACAACACTCAGCCACTATTCTTTTGCTTGCTCCTTCAAAGTCTTTGTAGAAACGTGTGTTTACACTGCTGAAATACGTTTTGGGATGCATTGTTTCAATCTCTTGCAAGCCTCATGTTCTTTCTTAGACGATGTGGAAAAACAAGGAGTATGTTTCCCAAATCACTAGCAATCCAGAAAAACACACAGTGCATCACTCTTGCCCAAACATGCTCTTTCTCCTAATGCGTTGAGAACATTCAAGAAAGCAGAAAGGAAGAGCATTTTGCAGTGAAATTCAGACTGGCATGTACAAAAAGCCATTTCTTTCGGTTGCAGGGTGTAAAAGCATGATGGTCTTCATGTTGTCGATGAAACCCTTACATTTCCAAGTGACCTCAATTAGGACATTCCCCAAAAATTGTGTTTGCGTGTCTGTAGCGAAAGGAGCTCTAAGTTGTGTATTCAGTGCTGGAGAGTGACACAGTCTACATAGGTTTAACAGCGTTTTAAGAGCACCAACATGCTCAAAGGTGAAACTGCTACAAGGTGTGTGTAGCATGCAGAAAGAGGGCTTGTCCTTTCAAAGAAAGAAGAGGAAACCAAAATCCAGGTACTGAAACGAGCACACCAGTATGGGAGATGTGCATGTGGACAGTTTCAAGCACCCCATCCTTCTGGACACTTGGAAACAGCAATGTAAAAACATTTCGTTCGAAGTGGGATTTGGCCAAGTTGAAAGACCTTCCAACACCAACCCTAAAGAACTTAGCCAAACAATGAATGTTGCAATAAGCTCCTGTAGGAAAGGCGCTTCTATGACACAAACCCCAAACAGGTAGCTACATTCTGCACAGTACAAATGCATATGAATTCCAGGCTGAAAACTCACTCCAGAAGGAAGAAATGCGTGTGTTTCTCTCTGAAAGAACACTCAGCCACTATTCTTTTGCTTGCTCCTTCAAAGTCTTTGTAGAAACGTGTGTTTTCACTGGTGGAATACGTTTTGGGATGCATTGTTTCAATCTCTTCCAATCCTCATGTTGTTTCTTAGACAATGTGGAAAAACGCGGATTATGTTTCCCAAATCACTTGAAATCCAGAAAATCGCAACCTGCATCACTCTTGCTCAAACACGCTCTTTCACCTAATGCGTTGAGAACATTCAAGAAAGCAGAAAAGAAGGGCCTTTTGCAGTGAATTTCACACTGGTATGTACAAAAAGCCATTTATTTCGGTTGCAGAGTGCAAAAGCATGATTGACTTCATGTTCTCAATGAAACCCTGACATTTCCAAGTGACCTGAAGTAGGACTTTCACAAAAACATGCGTTTGCGTGTCTGTGGTGAAAGGAGATTTAAGTTGTGTATTCAGTGCTGGAGAGTGACACACTCTACACAGGTTAGACAGCGTTCTTAGAGCACCAACATGCTTAAAATACAAACTACTACAAGATGTGTGTAGCATGCTGAATGAAGGCTTGTCATTTCAAAGAAAGAAGAGGAAACCAAATTCCAGGTAGTGAAATGACCATGCCAGTGTGGGAGATGTGCATGTGGACAGTTTCAAGCAGCAGCTCTTTGTGGACACTTGGAAGCAGCGCTGTGAAAAAATTTCGTAGGAAGCGGGATTTGGCCAAAGTTCAAAGACCTTCCAAAACCAATCCTAAAGGACTTAGCCAAACAATGAATGTTGCAATAAGCCCCTGCAGGAAAGGTGCTTCAATGACACAACTCCCGAGCAGGTAGTTACATTCCGCACAGTACAAAATGCATATGAATTCCTGGCTGGAGACTCACTCCAGAAGGAAGAAATGCGTGTGTTTCTCACTGAAACAACACTCAGCCACTATTCTTTTGCTTGCTCCTTCAAAGTCTTTGTAGAAACGTGTGTTTTCACAGCTGGAATACGTTTTGGGATGAATTGTTTCAATCTCTTGCAAGCCTCATGTTCTTTCTTACACAATGTGGAAAAACGCGGATTATGTTTCACCTAATGCATTGAGAACATTCAAGAAAGCAGAAAAGAAGGGCCCTAAACCTAGGTCCAATCCTATCCCTAATCGTTTATCTAAAACTAGCCCTGAACATAACCCTAACCCTAGGTCCAATCCTAACCCTAACCGTCTCTCTAACCCTAGCCCTCAACATAACCCTAACCCTAGGTCTAATCCTAACCCTAACCGTCTCTCTGACCCTAGCCCTCAACATAACCCTAACCCTAGGTCCAATCCTAACCCTAACCGTCTCTCCAACCCTAGCCCTCAACATAACCCTAATCCTAGGTCCAATCCTAACCCTAACTGTCTCTCTAAACCTAGCCCTCAGTATAACACTAACCCAAGGTCCAATCCTAACCCTAACCGTCTCTCTAACCCTAGCCCTCAACATAACCCTAACCCTAGGTCCAATCCTAACCCTAACCGTCTCTCCAACCCTAGCCCTCAACATAACCCTAACCCTAGGTCCAATCCTAACCCTAACCGTCTCTCTAACCCTAGCCCTCAACATAACCCTAACCCTAGGTCCAATCCTAACCCTAAACGTCTCTCTAACCCTATCCCTCAACATAACCGTAATCCTAGGTCCAATGCTAACCCTAACTGTCTCTCTAACCCTAGCCGTCAACATAACCCTAACCCTAGGTCCAATCCTAACCCTATCTGTCTCTCCAAACCTAGCCCTCAACATAACCCTAACCCTAGGTCCAATCCTCACCCTAACCGTCTCTCTAACCCTAGCCCTCAACATTACCCTAACCCTAGGTCCAAATCTAACCCTAACCGTCTCTCTAACTGTAGCCCTCAACCTAACCCTAACCCTAGGTCCAAACCTAACCCTAACTGTCTCTCTAACCCTAGCCCTCAACATAACCCTAACCCTAGGTCCAATCCTAACCCTAACCGTCTCTCTAACCCTAGTCCTCAACATAACCCTAAGACTCGGTCCAATCCTAACCCTAACCGTCTCTCTAACCTTAGCCCACAACATAACCCTAACCCTACGTCCAATCAAACCCTAACCGTCTCTCTAACCCTAGCCCTCAAATAACCAGAACCCTAGGTCCAATCCTAACCCTAACCGTCTCTCTAACCCTAGCCCTCAACATAACCCTAAGCCTAAGTCCAATCCTAACCCTAACAGCCTCTCTAACCCTAGCCCTGAACATAACCCTAACCCAAGTCCAATCCTAACCCTAACCGTGTCTCTAACACTTGCCCTCAACATAACCCTAACCCTAGGTCCAATCCTAACCCTAACTGTCTCTCTAACCCTAGCCCTCAACATAACCCTAACCCTAGGTCCAATCCTAACCCTAACCGTTTCTCTAACCATAGCCCTCAACATAACCCTAACCCTAGGTCCAATCCTAACCCTAACCGTCTCTCTAACCCTAGCCCTCAACATAACCCTAACCCTAGGTCCAATCCTAACATTCACCGTCTCTCTGACGCTAGCCCTCAACATAACCCTAACCCTAGGTCCAATCCTAACCCTAACCGTCTCCTAACCCTAGCCTTCAACATAACCCTAACGCTAGGTACAATCCAAACCCTAACCGTCTCTCTAACCCTAGCCCTCAACATAGCCCTAACCCTAGGTCCAATCCTAACCCTAACCGTCTCTCTAACCCTAGCCCTCAAAATAACCCTAACCCTAGGTCCAATCCTAACCGTAACCGTCTCTCTAAACCTAGCCCTCAACATAACCCTAACCCTAGGTCCAATCCTATCCCTAACCGTCTCTCTAACCCTAGCCCTCAACATAGCCCTAACCCTAGATCCAATCCTAACCATAAACGTCTCTCTAACCCTAGCCCTCAACATAACCCTAACCCTACGTCCAATCCTAACCCTAACCGCCTCTCTGACCCTAGCCCTGAACATAACCCTAACCCTAGGTCCAATCCTAACCCTAACCGTCTCTCTAACCCTAGCCCTCAACATAACCCTAACCCTAGGTCTAATCCTAACCCTAACCGTCTCTCTGACCCTAGCCCTCAACATAACCCTAAACCTAGGTCCAATCCTAACCCTAACTGTCCCTCTGACCCTAGCCCTCAACATAACCCTAAACCTAGCTCCAATCTAACCCTAACCGTCTCTCTCACCCTAGCCCTCAACATAACAATAAACCTAGGTCCAATCCTCACCCTAACGGTCTCTCTAACCCTAGCCCTCAACATAACCTTAACCCTAGGTCCAATCCTAACCCTAAACGTCTCTCTAACCCTAGCCCTCAACATAACAATAACCCAAGGTCCAATCCTCACCCTAACCGTCTCTCTAACCCTAGCCCTCAAATAACCCGAACCCTAGGTCCAATCCTAACCCTAACCATCTCTGTAAACCTAGCCCTCAACATAACCCTAACCCTAAGTCCAATCCTACCCCTAACCGTCTCTCCAACACTAGCCCTCAACATAACCCTAACGCTAGGTCCAATCCTAACCCTAACTGTCTCTCTAACCCTAGCCCTCAATATAACCCTAACCCTAGGTCCAATCCTAACCCTAACCGTCTCTCTAACCCTAGCCCTCAACATAAACCTAACCCTAGGTCCAATCCTAACCCTAACCGTCTCTCCAACCCTAGCCCTCAACATAACCCTAACCCTAGGTCCAATCCTAACCCTAACAGTCTCTCTAACCCTAGCCCTCAACATAACCCTAACCCTAGGTCCAATCCTAACCCTAACCGTCTCTCCAACCCTAGCCCTCAACATAACCCTAACCCTAGGTCCAATCCTAACCCTAACTGTCTCTCTAAACCTAGCCCTCAGTATAACACTAACCCTAGGTCCAATCCTAACCCTAACCGTCTCTCTAACCCTAGCCCTCAACATAACCCTAACCCTAGGTCCAATCCTAACCCTAACCGTCTCTCCAACCCTAGCCATCAACATAACCCTAACCCTAGGTCCAATCCTAACCCTAACCGTCTCTCCAACCCTAGCCCTCAACATAACCCTAACCCTAGGTCCAATCCTAACCCTAACTGTCTCTCTAACCCTAGCCCTCAATATAACCCTAACCCTAGGTCCAATCCTAACCCTAACCGTCTCTCTAACCCTAGCCCTCAACAACCCTCACCCTAGGTGCAATCCTAACCCTAACCGTCTCTCTAACCCTAGCCCTCAACATAACCCTAACCCTAGGTCCAATCCTAACCCTAACCGTCTCTGTAAACCTAGCCCTCAACACAACCCTAACCCTAGGTCCAATCCTAACCCTAACCGTCCCTGTAAACCTAGCCCTCAACATAACCCTAACCCTAGGTGCAATCCTAACCCTAACCGTCTCTCTAACCCTAGCCCTCAACATAACCCTAACCCTACGTCCAATCCTAACCCTAACCGCCTCTCTGACCCTAGCCCTGAACATAACCCTAACCCTAGGTCCAATCCTAACCCTAACAGTCTCTCTAACCCTAGCCCTCAACATAACCCTAACCCTAGGTCTAATCCTAACCCTAACCGTCTCTCTGACCCTAGCCCTCAACATAACCCTAACCCTAGGTCCAATCCTAACCCTAACCGTCTCTCTAACCCTAGCCCTCAACTTAACCCGAACAATATGTCCAATCCTAACCCTAACCATCCCTCTAAACCTAGCCGTCAACATAACCCTAACCCTAAGTCCAATCCTACCCCTAACCTCCTCTCTAACCCTAGCCCTGAACATAACCCTAACCCTAGGTCCAATCCTAACCCTAACAGTCTCTCTAACCCTAGCCCTCAACATAACCCTAACCCTAGGTCCAATCCTAACCATAAACGTCTCTCTCACCCTAGACCTCAACATAACCCTAACCCTAGGTCCAATCCTAACCATAAACATCTCTCTAACCCGAGCCCTCAACATAACCCTAACCCTAGGTCCAATCCTAACCCTAACCGTCTCTCTAATCCTAGCCCTCAACATAACCCTAACCCTAAGTCCAATCCTACCCCTAACCGCCTCTCTAACCCTAGCCCTGAACATAACCCTAACCCTTGGTCCAATCCTAACCCTAACCGTCTCTCCAACCCTAGCCCTCAACATAACCCTAACCCTAGGTCCAATCCTAACCCTAACTGTCTCTCTAACCCTAGCCCTCAACGTAACCCTAACCCTAGGTCCAATCCTCACCCTAACCGTCTCTCTAACCCTAGCCCTCAAAATAACCCTAACCCTAGGTCCAATCCTAACCCTAACCGTCTCTCTAAAACTAGCCCTCAACATAACCCTAACCCTAGGTCCAATCCTAACCCTAACCGTCTCTCTAACCCTAGCCCTCAACATAACCCTAACCCTAGGTCCAATCCTAACCATAAACATCTCTCTAACCCGAGCCCTCAACATAACCCTAACCCTAGGTCCAATCCTAACCCTAACTGTCTCTCTAACCCTAGCCCTCAATATAACCCTAACCCTAGGTCCAATCCTAACCCTAACCGTCTCTCTAACCCTAGCCCTCAACATAACCCTAACCCTAGGTCCAATCCTAACCCTAACCGTATCTCCAACCCTAGCCCTCAACATAACCCTAACCCTAGGTCCAATCCTAACCCTAACTGTCTCTCTAACCCTAGCCCTCAATATAACCCTAACCCTAGGTCCAATCGTAACCCTAACCATCACTCTAACCCTAGCCCTCAACATAACACTAAACCTAGCTCCAATCTAACCCTAACCGTCTCTCTCACCCTAGCCCTCAACATAACAATAAACCTAGGTCCAATCCTCACCCTAACGGTCTCTCTAACCCTAGCCCTCAACATAACCTTAACCCTAGGTCCAATCCTAACCCTAAACGTCTCTCTAACCCTAGCCCTCAACATAACAATAACCCAAGGTCCAATCCTCACCCTAACCGTCTCTCTAACCCTAGCCCTCAACATAACCCTAACCCTAGGTCCAATCCTAACCCTAACCGTCTCTCTAACCTTAGCCCTCAACATAACCCTAACACTAGGTCCAATGCTAACCCTAACCGTCTCTCTAACCCTAGCCCTCAACATAACCTTAACCCTAGGTCCAATCCTAACCCTAAACGTCTCTCTAACCCTAGCCCTCAACATAACAATAACCCAAGGTCCAATCCTCACCCTAACCGTCTCTCTAACCCTAACCCTCAAATAACCCGAACCCTAGGTCCAATCCTAACCCTAACCATCTCTGTAAACCTAGCCCTCAACATAACCCTAACCCTAAGTCCAATCCTACCCCTAACCGTCTCTCCAACCCTAGCCCTCAACATAACCCTAACCCTAGGTCCAATCCTAACCCTAACTGTCTCTCTAACCCTAGCCCTCAATATAACCCTAACCCTAGGTCCAATCCTAACCCTAACCGTCTCTCTAACCCTAGCCCTCAACATAAACCTAACCCTAGGTCCAATCCTAACCCTAACCGTCTCTCCAACCCTAGCCCTCAACATAACCCTAACCCTAGGTCCAATCCTAACCCTAACAGTCTCTCTAACCCTAGCCCTCAACATAACCCTAACCCTAGGTCCAATCCTAACCCAAACCGTCTCTCCAACCCTAGCCCTCAACATAACCCTAACCCTAGGTCCAATCCTAACCCTAACTGTCTCTCTAAACCTAGCCCTCAGTATAACACTAACCCTAGGTCCAATCCTAACCCTAACCGTCTCTCTAACCCTAGCCCTCAACATAACCCTAACCCTAGGTCCAATCCTAACCCTAACCGTCTCTCCAACCCTAGCCCTCAACATAACCCTAACCCTAGGTCCAATCCTAACCCTAACCGTCTCTCCAACCCTAGCCCTCAACATAACCCTAACCCTAGGTCCAATCCTAACCCTAACTGTCTCTCTAACCCTAGCCCTCAATATAACCCTAACCCTAGGTCCAATCCTAACCCTAACCGTCTCTCTAACCCTAGCCCTCAACAACCCTCACCCTAGGTGCAATCCTAACCCTAACCGTCTCTCTAACCCTAGCCCTCAACATAACCCTAACCCTAGGTCCAATCCTAACCCTAACCGTCTCTGTAAACCTAGACCTCAACACAACCCTAACCCTAGGTCCAATCCTAACCCTAACCGTCCCTGTAAACCTAGCCCTCAACATAACCCTAACCCTAGGTCCAATCCTAACCCTAACCGTCTCTCTAACCCTAGCCCTCAACTTAACCCGAACAATATGTCCAATCCTAACCCTAACCATCCCTCTAAACCTAGCCGTCAACATAACCCTAACCCTAAGTCCAATCCTACCCCTAACCTCCTCTCTAACCCTAGCCCTGAACATAACCCTAACCCTAGGTCCAATCCTAACCCTAACCGTCTCTCTAACCCTAGCCCTCAACATAACCCTAACCCTAGGTCCAATCCTAACCATAAACGTCACTCTCACCCTAGACCTCAACATAACCCTAACCCTAGGTCCAATCCTAACCATAAACATCTCTCTAACCCGAGCCCTCAACATAACCCTAACCCTAGGTCCAATCCTAACCCTAACCGTCTCTCTAATCCTAGCCCTCAACATAACCCTAACCCTAAGTCCAATCCTACCCCTAACCGCCTCTCTAACCCTAGCCCTGAACATAACCCTAACCCTTGGTCCAATCCTAACCCTAACCGTCTCTCCAACCCTAGCCCTCAACATAACCCTAACCCTAGGTCCAATTCTAACCCTAACTGTCTCTCTAACACTAGCCCTCAACGTAACCCTAACCCTAGGTCCAATCCTCACCCTAACCGTCTCTCTAACCCTAGCCCTCAAAATAACCCTAACCCTAGGTCCAATCCTAACCCTAACCGTCTCTCTAAAACTAGCCCTCAATATAACCCTAACCCTAGGTCCAATCCTAACCCTAACCGTCTCTCTAACCCTAGCCCTCAACATAACCCTAACCCTAGGTCCAATCCTAACCATAAACATCTCTCTAACCCGAGCCCTCAACATAACCCTAACCCTAGGTCCAATCCTAACCCTAACTGTCTCTCTAACCCTAGCCCTCAATATAACCCTAACCCTAGGTCCAATCCTAACCCTAACCGTCTCTCTAACCCTAGCCCTCAACATAACCCTAACCCTAGGTCCAATCCTAACCCTAACCGTATCTCCAACCCTAGCCCTCAACATAACCCTAACCCTAGGTCCAATCCTAACCCTAACTGTCTCTCTAACCCTAGCCCTCAATATAACCCTAACCCTAGGTCCAATCCTAACCCTAACCATCACTCTAACCCTAGCCCTCAACATGACCCTAAACCTAGCTCCAATCTAACCCTAACCGTCTCTCTCACCCTAGCCCTCAACATAACAATAAACCTAGGTCCAATCCTCACCCTAACGGTCTCTCTAACCCTAGCCCTCAACATAACCTTAACCCTAGGTCCAATCCTAACCCTAAACGTCTCTCTAACCCTAGCCCTCAACATAACAATAACCCAAGGTCCAATCCTCACCCTAACAGTCTCTCTAACCCTAGCCCTCAACATAACCCTAACCCTAGGTCCAATCCTAACCCTAACCGTCTCTCTAACCTTAGCCCTCAACATAACCCTAACACTAGGTCCAATGCTAACCCTAACCGTCTCTCTAACCCTAGCCCTCAACATAACCTTAACCCTAGGTCCAATCCTAACCCTAAACGTCTCTCTAACCCTAGCCCTCAACATAACAATAACCCAAGGTCCAATCCTCACCCTAACCGTCTCTCTAACCCTAGCCCTCAAATAACCCGAACCCTAGGTCCAATCCTAACCCTAACCATCTCTGTAAACCTAGCCCTCAACATAACCCTAACCCTAAGTCCAATCCTACCCCTAACCGTCTCTCCAACCCTAGCCCTCAACATAACCCTAACCCTAGGTCCAATCCTAACCCTAACTGTCTCTCTAACCCTAGCCCTCAATATAACCCTAACCCTAGGTCCAATCCTAACCCTAACCGTCTCTCTAACCCTAGCCCTCAACATAAACCTAACCCTAGGTCCAATCCTAACCCTAACCGTCTCTCCAACCCTAGCCCTCAACATAACCCTAACCCTAGGTCCAATCCTAACCCTAACAGTCTCTCTAACCCTAGCCCTCAACATAACCCTAACCCTAGGTCCAATCCTAACCCTAACCGTCTCTCCAACCCTAGCCCTCAACATAACCCTAACCCTAGGTCCAATCCTAACCCTAACTGTCTCTCTAAACCTAGCCCTCAGTATAACACTAACCCTAGGTCCAATCCTAACCCTAACCGTCTCTCTAACCCTAGCCCTCAACATAACCCTAACCCTAGGTCCAATCCTAACCCTAACCGTCTCTCCAACCCTAGCCCTCAACATAACCCTAACCCTAGGTCCAATCCTAACCCTAACCGTCTCTCCAACCCTAGCCCTCAACATAACCCTAACCCTAGGTCCAATCCTAACCCTAACTATCTCTCTAACCCTAGCCCTCAATATAACCCTAACCCTAGGTCCAATCCTAACCCTAACCGTCTCTCTAACCCTAGCCCTCAACAACCCTCAACCTAGGTGCAATCCTAACCCTAACCGTCTCTCTAACCCTAGCCCTCAACATAACCCTAACCCTAGGTCCAATCCTAACCCTAACCGTCTCTGTAAACCTAGACCTCAACACAACCCTAACCCTAGGTCCAATCCTAACCCTAACCGTCCCTGTAAACCTAGCCCTCAACATAACCCTAACCCTAGGTCCAATCCTAACCCTAACCGTCTCTCTAACCCTAGCCCTCAACTTAACCCGAACAATATGTCCAATCCTAACCCTAACCATCCCTCTAAACCTAGCCGTCAACATAACCCTAACCCTAAGTCCAATCCTACCCCTAACCTCCTCTCTAACCCTAGCCCTGAACATAACCCTAACCCTAGGTCCAATCCTAACCCTAACCGTCTCTCTAACCCTAGCCCTCAACATAACCCTAACCCTAGGTCCAATCCTAACCATAAACGTCACTCTCACCCTAGACCTCAACATAACCCTAACCCTAGGTCCAATCCTAACCATAAACATCTCTCTAACCCGAGCCCTCAACATAACCCTAACCCTAGGTCCAATCCTAACCCTAACCGTCTCTCTAATCCTAGCCCTCAACATAACCCTAACCCTAAGTCCAATCCTACCCCTAACCGCCTCTCTAACCCTAGCCCTGAACATAACCCTAACCCTTGGTCCAATCCTAACCCTAACCGTCTCTCCAACCCTAGCCCTCAACATAACCCTAACCCTAGGTCCAATTCTAACCCTAACTGTCTCTCTAACACTAGCCCTCAACGTAACCCTAACCCTAGGTCCAATCCTCACCCTAACCGTCTCTCTAACCCTAGCCCTCAAAATAACCCTAACCCTAGGTCCAATCCTAACCCTAACCGTCTCTCTAAAACTAGCCCTCAATATAACCCTAACCCTAGGTCCAATCCTAACCCTAACCGTCTCTCTAACCCTAGCCCTCAACATAACCCTAACCCTAGGTCCAATCCTAACCATAAACATCTCTCTAACCCGAGCCCTCAACATAACCCTAACCCTAGGTCCAATCCTAACCCTAACTGTCTCTCTAACCCTAGCCCTCAATATAACCCTAACCCTAGGTCCAATCCTAACCCTAACCGTCTCTCTAACCCTAGCCCTCAACATAACCCTAACCCTAGGTCCAATCCTAACCCTAACCGTATCTCCAACCCTAGCCCTCAACATAACCCTAACCCTAGGTCCAATCCTAACCCTAACTGTCTCTCTAACCCTAGCCCTCAATATAACCCTAACCCTAGGTCCAATCCTAACCCTAACCATCACTCTAACCCTAGCCCTCAACATGACCCTAAACCTAGCTCCAATCTAACCCTAACCGTCTCTCTCACCCTAGCCCTCAACATAACAATAAACCTAGGTCCAATCCTCACCCTAACGGTCTCTCTAACCCTAGCCCTCAACATAACCTTAACCCTAGGTCCAATCCTAACCCTAAACGTCTCTCTAACCCTAGCCCTCAACATAACAATAACCCAAGGTCCAATCCTCACCCTAACAGTCTCTCTAACCCTAGCCCTCAACATAACCCTAACCCTAGGTCCAATCCTAACCCTAACCGTCTCTCTAACCTTAGCCCTCAACATAACCCTAACACTAGGTCCAATGCTAACCCTAACCGTCTCTCTAACCCTAGCCCTCAACATAACCTTAACCCTAGGTCCAATCCTAACCCTAAACGTCTCTCTAACCCTAGCCCTCAACATAACAATAACCCAAGGTCCAATCCTCACCCTAACCGTCTCTCTAACCCTAGCCCTCAAATAACCCGAACCCTAGGTCCAATCCTAACCCTAACCATCTCTGTAAACCTAGCCCTCAACATAACCCTAACCCTAAGTCCAATCCTACCCCTAACCGTCTCTCCAACCCTAGCCCTCAACATAACCCTAACCCTAGGTCCAATCCTAACCCTAACTGTCTCTCTAACCCTAGCCCTCAATATAACCCTAACCCTAGGTCCAATCCTAACCCTAACCGTCTCTCTAACCCTAGCCCTCAACATAAACCTAACCCTAGGTCCAATCCTAACCCTAACCGTCTCTCCAACCCTAGCCCTCAACATAACCCTAACCCTAGGTCCAATCCTAACCCTAACAGTCTCTCTAACCCTAGCCCTCAACATAACCCTAACCCTAGGTCCAATCCTAACCCTAACCGTCTCTCCAACCCTAGCCCTCAACATAACCCTAACCCTAGGTCCAATCCTAACCCTAACTGTCTCTCTAAACCTAGCCCTCAGTATAACACTAACCCTAGGTCCAATCCTAACCCTAACCGTCTCTCTAACCCTAGCCCTCAACATAACCCTAACCCTAGGTCCAATCCTAACCCTAACCGTCTCTCCAACCCTAGCCCTCAACATAACCCTAACCCTAGGTCCAATCCTAACCCTAACCGTCTCTCCAACCCTAGCCCTCAACATAACCCTAACCCTAGGTCCAATCCTAACCCTAACTGTCTCTCTAACCCTAGCCCTCAATATAACCCTAACCCTAGGTCCAATCCAAACCCTAACCGTCTCTCTAACCCTAGCCCTCAACAACCCTCACCCTAGGTGCAATCCTAACCCTAACCGTCTCTCTAACCCTAGCCCTCAACATAACCCTAACCCTAGGTCCAATCCTAACCCTAACCGTCTCTGTAAACCTAGCCCTCAACACAACCCTAACCCTAGGTCCAATCCTAACCCTAACCGTCCCTGTAAACCTAGCCCTCAACATAACCCTAACCCTAGGTCCAATCTTAACCCTAACCGTCTCTCTAACCCTAGCCCTCAACATGACCCTAACCCTAGGTGCAATCCTAACCCTAACCGTCTCTCTAACCCTAGCCCTCAACATAACCCTAACCCTAGGTCCAATCCTAACCCTAACAGTCTCTCTAACCCTAGCCCTCAATATAACCCTAACCCTAGGTCCAATCCTAACCCTAACCGTCTCTCTAACCCTAGCCCTCAACATAACCCTAACCCTAGGTCCAATCCTAACCCTAACCGTCTCTCCAACCCTAGCCCTCAACATAACCCTAACCCTAGGTCCAATCCTAACCCTAACTGTCTCTCTAAACCTAGCCCTCAGTATAACACTAACCCTAGGTCCAATCCTAACCCTAACCGTCTCTCTAACCCTAGCCCTCAACATAACCCTAACCCTAGGTCCAATCCTAACCCTAACCGTCTCTCCAACCCTAGCCCTCAACATAACCCTAACCCTAGGTCCAATCCTAACCCTAACCGTCTCTCCAAACCTAGCCCTCAACATAACCCTAACCCTAGGTCCAATCCTAACCCTAACTGTCTCTCTAACCCTAGCCCTCAATATAACCCTAACCCTAGGTCCAATCCTAACCCTAACCGTCTCTCTAACCCTAGCCCTCAACAACCCTCACCCTAGGTGCAATCCTAACCCTAACCGTCTCTCTAACCCTAGCCCTCAATATAAACCTAAGCCTAGGTCCAATCCTAACCCTAACCGTCTCTCTAAACCTAGCCCTCAACATAACCCTAACCCTAGGTCCAATCCTAACCCTAACCGTCTCTCTAACCCTAGCCCTCAATGTAACAATAACCCTAGGTCCAATCCTAACCCTAACCGTCTCTCTAACCCTAGCCCTCAACATAACCCTACCCCCAGGTCCAATCCTCACCCTAACGGTCTCTCTAACACTAGCCCTCAACATAACCCTAACCATAGGTGCAATCCTCACCCTAACCGTCTCTCTAACCCTAGCCCTCAACATAACCCTAACCCTAGGTCCAAACCTAACCCTAACGGTCTCTCTAATCCTAGCCCTCAACCGAACCCTAGCCCTAGGTCCAATCCTAACCCTAACCGTCTCTCTAACCCTAGCCCTCAACATAACCCTAACCCAAGGTCCAATCCTCACCCTAACCGTCTCTCTAACCCTAGCCCTCAACATAAGCCTAACCCTAGGTCCAATCCTCACCCTAACCGTCTCTCTAACCCTAGCCCTCAACATAACCCTAACCCTAGGTCCAATCCTAACCCTAACCGTCTCTCTAACTCTAGCCCTCAAAATAACCCTAACCCCAGGTCTAATCCTCACCCTAACCGTCTCTCTAACCCTAGCCCTCAACATAACCCTACCCCCTGGTCCAATCCTCACCCTAACCGTCTCTCTAACACTAGCCCTCAACATAACCCTAACCCTAGGTCCAATCCTCACCCTAACCGTCTCTCTAACCCTAGCCCTCAACATTACCGTAACCCTAGGTCCAATCCTAACCCTAACTGTCTGTCTAACCCTAGCCCTCAACATAACCCTAACCCTAAGTCTCAATCCTAACCCTAACCGTATATCTAACCCTAGCCTTCCACATAACCCTAACCCTAGGTCCAATCCTAACCCTAACCGTCTCTCTAAAACTAGCCCTCAACATAACCCTAACCCTAGGTCCAACCCTAAACCGAACCGTCTCTCTAACCCTAGCCCTCAACATAACCCTATCCCTAGGTCCAGTACTAACCCTAATCGTCTACCTAACCCTATCCCTCAACATAACCCTAACCCTAGGTCCAGTCCTAACCCTAATAGTATCTCTAACCCTAGCGCTCAACAAAACCCTAACCCTAGGTCCAATCCTATCCCTAATCATTTATCTAAAACTAGCCCTAAACATAACACGAACCCTAGGTACAATCCTAACCCGAACCATCTCTCTAACCTTAGCCCTCAACATAACCCTAACCCTAGGTCCAATCCTAACCCTAATTGTAGACGTAACGCTAGCCCTCAACATAACCCTAACCCTAGGTCCCATCCTAAACCTACTCGTCTATCTAACCCTAGCCCTAAACATAACCCTAACCCTAGGTCCAATCCTAACCCTAAATGTCTATGTAACCCTAGCCCTCAACATAACCCTACCCCTAGCTCCAATCCTAAACCTAATTGTCTACCTAACCTTAGCCCTCAACACAACCATAACCCTAGGTCCAATCCTAACACGAACCGTCTCCCTAACCCTAGCCCTCAACATACCCCTAATCCTAGGTCCACTCCTAACCCTAATCATCTCTCTAACCCTAGCCCTCAACATAACCCTAACCTTAGGTACAATCCTAACAATAATCGTCTATCTAAACCTAGCCCTAAACATAACCCTAACACTAGGTCCAATCCTATCCTTAACCGTCTACCTAACTCTAGGCCTCAACATAACCCTAACCCTAGCACCAATCCTAACCCTAATCGTCCCTCGAACCTTAGCCTCAACATAACCCTAACCTTGGCTCCAATCCTAACCCTATCGTCTCTCTAATCCTAGCCCTCAATATAACCTTACCCTAGGTCCAATCCAAACCAAATCCGTCTCTCTAACCCTAGCTCTCAACATAACCCTAACCCTAGCTCCAATCCTAACCCTAATCGTCTCTCTACCCCTAGCCCTCAACATAACCCTAAACCTAGGTCCAATCATAACCCTAATCGTCTATCTAATCCTAGCCCTAAACATAACCCTAACCCTAGTTCCAATCCAAACCCAAATAGTCTATCTAACCCTAGCCGTAAAAATAACACTAACCCTAGGCCCAATCCTAACCCTTATACTGTTTCTAACCCTAGCCCTCATCATAACCATAACCCTACATCCAATCCTAATCCGAAAGGTCTCTCTAACCCTAGCACTCAACATAACCCTAACCCTAGCTCCAATCCTAACCTATTTGTCCCTCTAACTCTAGCCCTCAACGTAACCCTAACGCTAGGTCCAATTATAACCCTAATCGAATCTCTAACCGTAGTCCTCAACATAATCCTAACCCTAGGTCCAATCCTAACCTGAACCGTCTCTCTAAACCTAGCCCTCAACATCACCCTAACCCTAGGTCCAATTTTAACCAGAACATTCTCTCTAACCGTAGCCCTCAACATAACCATATTCCTACGTCCAATCCTAACCCTAATCGTCTACCTAACCCTAGCCCTCCACATAACCCTAACCCTAGCTCAAAACCTAACCCTAATCGTCTCTATAACCCTAGCCATCAACATTAGCCTAACCCTAGGTCCAATCCTACCCTAATCGTCTATCTAACCATAGCCCAAAACATAACCCTACTCCTAGGTCCAATCCTAACCAGAACCGTCTCTCTAACCCTAGCCCTCCACATAACCCTAACCCTAGGTACAATCCAAACACTAAACTTTTATCTAACCCTAGCCCTAAACATAACTTTAACCCTAGGTCCAATAATCACCCTAATCTCCTGTCTGACCCTAGCCCTCAACATAACCCTAACCCTAGGTCCAATCCTAACTCTAATCGTCTATCTAACCCTAGCCCTCAGCATAACCCTAACCCTCGGTCCAATCCTAACCCGAACCTTCTCTCTAACCCTAGCCCTAAACATAACCATAACCCTAGGTCCATTCATAAACCCTAATTGTCTACCTAGCCCTAGCCCTCAACATAACGCTAACCCTAGCTCCAATCCTAACCCTAACCGTCTCTCTAACCCTAGCCCTCAACATAACCCTAACCCCAGGTCCAATCCTTACCCGAACTGTCTTTCTAACCCTAGCCCTCAACCTAAACCTAACCCTAGGTCCAATCCTAACCCTAATCTTCTCTCTAACCCTAGCCCTCAACATAACCATAACACTAGGTCCAATCCTAACCCGAACCGTCTCTCTAACCCTAGCCCTCAACATAAACCTATCCCTAGGTCCAGTCCTAACCCTAATCGTGTATCCAACACTAGCCCTCAACATAACCCTAACCCTCGGTCCAATCCTAACCCGAACCTTCTCTCTAACCCTAGCCCTCAACATAACCATAACCCTCAACATAAACTTAACCCTAGGGCCAATCCTAACCCTAATCGTCCACCTAACCCTAGCCCTCAACAAAACCCTAACCCTATGGTCCAGTCCTAACCCCAATAGTGTATCTAACCCTAGCGCTAAACATAACCATAACCCAAGTCCAATCCTAACCCTAATCGTCTATCTAACCCTAGCCCTGAACATAACTCTAACACTAGCTCCAATGCTATCCCTAATCGACAACCGAATCCTAATCGACTCTCTAATCCTAGCCCTCAATATAACCTTAACCCTAGGACCAATCCTAACCCAACGTGTGTATTCACTGCTGGAATAAGTTTTGGGATGCATTGTTTCAATCTCTTGCAAGCCTCATGTTGTTTTTAGAGAATATGGAAAAACAAAGGGTATGTTTCCCAAATCACTTGTAATCCAGAAAAAGGCACACTGCATCACTCTTGCTGAAACACGCTCTTTCTCATAATGTTTTGAGAACATTCAAGAAACCCTAAGAGAAGTGCATTTTGCAGTGAAATTCAGACGGGTATGTTCCAAAGGACATTTCTATTGGTTGCAGAGTGCAAAAGCACGATTGCCTTCACGTTCTCCATGACACCCTTACATTTCCAACTGACCTGCAGTAGGACTTTCACAAAAAGATATGTTTGCGGGTCTGTGGTTAAAGGAGCTCTAAGTTGTGTATTCAGTGCTGGAGAGTGACACACTCTACGTAGGTTACACAGCATTTTGAGAGCAGCAACATGCTTCAAACTGAAACTGCTACAATGTGTGTTGCATGCAGAAAGAAGGCTTGTCATTTCAAAGAAAGAAGACGAAACCAAAATCCAGGTAGTTAAACGAGCACAAAAGTATGGGAGATGTGCATGTGGACAGTTTCAAGCAGCAGCTCTTTGTGGACACTTGGGAACAGCGCTGTGAAAAAATTTCGTACGAAGCAGGATTTGTCCAAAGTTGAAAGACCTTCCAAAACCAGCCCTAAAGAACTTAGCCAATCAATGAATGTTGCAATAAGCTCCTGCAGGAAAGGTGCTTCTATGACACAACCCCCGAGCAGGTAGCTACATTCTGCACAGTACAAAATGCAAATGAATTCCAGGCTGAAAATTCTCCACAGAAGAATGAAATGCATGTGTTTCTCTCTGAAAGAACACTCAGCCACTAGGCTTTTGCTTTCTCCTTCAAAGTCTTTGTACAAACGTGTGTTTTCACTGCTGGAATACGTTGTGGGATCCATCGTTTCAATCTCTTGCAAGCCTCATGTTGTTTCTTAGACAATGTGGAAAAACAGAGTATGTTTCCCAAATCACTTGTAATCCAGAAAAAGGCACACTGCATCACTCTTGCTGAAACGCGCTCTTTCTCCTAATGTTTTGAGAACATTCAAGAAACCAGAAAAGAAGTGCATTTTGCAGTGAAATTCAAACGGGTATGTTCAAAAGGACATTTCTATTGGTTGCAGAGTGCAAAAGCACGATTGCCTTCATGTTCTCCATGACACCCTTATATTTCCAACTGACCTGCAGTAGGACTTTCCCAAAAAGATGTGTTTGCGTGTCTGTGGTGAAAGGAGCTCTCCGTTGTGTATTCAGTGCTGGAGAGTGACACACTCTACGTAGGTTACACAGCGTTTTGAGAGCAGCAACATGCTTCAAACTGAAACTGTTACAGGTGTGTGTATCATGCAGAAAGAAGACTTGTCATTTCAAAGAAAGAAGAGTAAACCAAAATCCAGGTAGTGAAACGAGCACACCAGTATGGGAGATGTGCATGTGGACAGTTTCAAGCAGCAGCTCCTTCTGGACACTTGGAAACAGCAATGTAAAAACATTTCGTTCGAAGCGGGATTTGTCCAACGTTGAAAGTCCTTCCAAAACCAACCCTAAAGAACTTAGCCAAACAATGAATGTTGCAATAAGCTCCTGTAGGAAAGGTGCTTCTATGACACAACCCCCGAGCAGGTAGCTACATTCTGCACAGTACAAAATGCATATGAATTCCAGGCTGAAAACGCACTCCAGAAGGAGAAATGCGTGTGTTTCTCTCTAAAAGAACACTCAGCCACTATTCTTTTGCTTGCTCCTTCAAAGTCTTTGTAGAAACGTGTGTTTTCACTGTTGGAATACGTTTTGGGATGCATTGTTTCAATCTCTTGCAAGCCTCATGTTGTTTCTTAGACAATGTGAAAAAACAAGGAGTATGTTTCCCAAATCACTTGTAATCCAGAGGAACGCACACTGCATCACTCTTGCTCAAACACGCTCTTTCTCCTAATGTGTTGAGAACATTCAAGAAAGCAGAAAAGAAGGGCATTTTGCAGTGAAATTCAGACGGGTATGTTCAATAGGAGTTTCTATTGGTTGCAGAGTGCAAAAGGAAGATTGACTTCATGTTCTAGATGACACCCTTACATTTCAAAGTGACCTGAAGTAGGACTTTCACAAAAAGATGTGTTTGGGTGTCTGTGGCGAAAGGAACTCTAAGTTGTGTATTCAGTGCAGGGGAGTGACACACTCTACGTAGATTACACAGCGTTTTAAGAACAGCAACATGCTTCAAACTGAAACTGCTACAAGGTGTGTGTAGCATGCAGAAAGAAGGCTTGTCATTTCAAAAAGAGAAGCAGAAACCAAAATACAGGTAGTTAAACGAACACAAAAGTATGGGAGATGTGCATGTGGACAGTTTCAAGCAGCAGCTCTTTGTGGACACTTGGGAACAGCGCTGTGAAAATATTTCGTACGAAGCGGGTTTTGCCAAAGTTGAAAGACTTGCGAAATGCAACCCTAAAGGACTTAGCCAAACAATGAATGTTGCAATAAGCTCCTGCAGGAAAGGTGCTTCAATGACACAACTCCTGAGCAGGTAGGTACATTCTGCACAGTACAAAATGCATATGAATTCCTGGCTGGAAACTCACTCCAGAAGGAAGGAATGAGTGTGTTTCTCTCTGAAAGAACACTCAGCCACTAGGCTTTTGCTTTCTCCTTCAAAGTCTTTGTACAAACGTGTGTTTTCACTGTTGGAATACGTTTTGGGATGCATTGTTTCAATCTCTTGCAAGCCTCATGTTGTTTCTTAAACAATGTGGAAAAACAAAGAGTATGTTTCCCAAATCACTTGTAATCCAGAGAAACGCACACTGCATCACTCTTGCCTAAGCACGCTCTTTCTCCTTATGTGTTGAGAACATTCAAGAAACGAGAAAAGAAGGGCATTTTGCAGTGAAATTCAGACGGGTATGTTCAAAACGACATTTCTATTGGTAGCAGAGTGCAAAAGCACGATTGACGTCATGTTCTCGATGACACCCTTACTTTTCCAAGTGACCTGAAGTAGGACTTTCACAAAAAGATGTCTTTGCGTGTCTGTGGTGAAAGTAGCTCTTAGTTGAGTATTAAGTGCTGGAGAGTGACACACTCTACGAAGCTTACACAGCGTTTTGAGAGCAGCAACATGTTTCAAACTGAAACTGCTACAAGGTGTGCGTAGCATGCAGGAAGAAGGCTTGTCATTTCAAAGAAGGAAGAGGAAACCAAAATCCAGGTAGTGAAACGAGCACACCAGTATGGGAGATGTGCATGTGGACAGTTTCAAGCAGCAGCTCCTTCTGGACACTTGGAAACAGCAATGTAAAAACATTTCGTTCGAAGCGGGATTTGTCCAAAGTTGAAAGACCTTCCAACACCAACCCTAAAGAACTTAGCCAAACAATGAATGTTGCAATAAGCTCCTGCAGGAAAGGTGCTTCTATGACACAACCCCCGAGCAGGTAGCTACATTCTGCACAGTACAAAATGCATATGAATTCCAGGCTGAAAACTCACTCCAGAAGGAAGAAATGCGTGTGTTTCTCTCTGAAACAACACTCAGCCACTATTCTTTTGCTTGCTCCTTCAAAGTCTTTGTAGAAACGTGTGTTTACACTGCTGAAATACGTTTTGGGATGCATTGTTTCAATCTCTTGCAAGCCTCATGTTCTTTCTTAGACGATGTGGAAAAACAAGGAGTATGTTTCCCAAATCACTAGCAATCCAGAAAAACACACAGTGCATCACTCTTGCCCAAACATGCTCTTTCTCCTAATGCGTTGAGAACATTCAAGAAAGCAGAAAGGAAGAGCATTTTGCAGTGAAATTCAGACTGGCATGTACAAAAAGCCATTTCTTTCGGTTGCAGGGTGTAAAAGCATGATGGTCTTCATGTTGTCGATGAAACCCTTACATTTCCAAGTGACCTCAATTAGGACATTCCCCAAAAATTGTGTTTGCGTGTCTGTAGCGAAAGGAGCTCTAAGTTGTGTATTCAGTGCTGGAGAGTGACACAGTCTACATAGGTTTAACAGCGTTTTAAGAGCACCAACATGCTCAAAGGTGAAACTGCTACAAGGTGTGTGTAGCATGCAGAAAGAGGGCTTGTCCTTTCAAAGAAAGAAGAGGAAACCAAAATCCAGGTACTGAAACGAGCACACCAGTATGGGAGATGTGCATGTGGACAGTTTCAAGCACCCCATCCTTCTGGACACTTGGAAACAGCAATGTAAAAACATTTCGTTCGAAGTGGGATTTGGCCAAGTTGAAAGACCTTCCAACACCAACCCTAAAGAACTTAGCCAAACAATGAATGTTGCAATAAGCTCCTGTAGGAAAGGCGCTTCTATGACACAAACCCCAAACAGGTAGCTACATTCTGCACAGTACAAATGCATATGAATTCCAGGCTGAAAACTCACTCCAGAAGGAAGAAATGCGTGTGTTTCTCTCTGAAAGAACACTCAGCCACTATTCTTTTGCTTGCTCCTTCAAAGTCTTTGTAGAAACGTGTGTTTTCACTGGTGGAATACGTTTTGGGATGCATTGTTTCAATCTCTTCCAATCCTCATGTTGTTTCTTAGACAATGTGGAAAAACGCGGATTATGTTTCCCAAATCACTTGAAATCCAGAAAATCGCAACCTGCATCACTCTTGCTCAAACACGCTCTTTCACCTAATGCGTTGAGAACATTCAAGAAAGCAGAAAAGAAGGGCCTTTTGCAGTGAATTTCACACTGGTATGTACAAAAAGCCATTTATTTCGGTTGCAGAGTGCAAAAGCATGATTGACTTCATGTTCTCAATGAAACCCTGACATTTCCAAGTGACCTGAAGTAGGACTTTCACAAAAACATGCGTTTGCGTGTCTGTGGTGAAAGGAGATTTAAGTTGTGTATTCAGTGCTGGAGAGTGACACACTCTACACAGGTTAGACAGCGTTCTTAGAGCACCAACATGCTTAAAATACAAACTACTACAAGATGTGTGTAGCATGCTGAATGAAGGCTTGTCATTTCAAAGAAAGAAGAGGAAACCAAATTCCAGGTAGTGAAATGACCATGCCAGTGTGGGAGATGTGCATGTGGACAGTTTCAAGCAGCAGCTCTTTGTGGACACTTGGAAGCAGCGCTGTGAAAAAATTTCGTAGGAAGCGGGATTTGGCCAAAGTTCAAAGACCTTCCAAAACCAATCCTAAAGGACTTAGCCAAACAATGAATGTTGCAATAAGCCCCTGCAGGAAAGGTGCTTCAATGACACAACTCCCGAGCAGGTAGTTACATTCCGCACAGTACAAAATGCATATGAATTCCTGGCTGGAGACTCACTCCAGAAGGAAGAAATGCGTGTGTTTCTCACTGAAACAACACTCAGCCACTATTCTTTTGCTTGCTCCTTCAAAGTCTTTGTAGAAACGTGTGTTTTCACAGCTGGAATACGTTTTGGGATGAATTGTTTCAATCTCTTGCAAGCCTCATGTTCTTTCTTACACAATGTGGAAAAACGCGGATTATGTTTCACCTAATGCATTGAGAACATTCAAGAAAGCAGAAAAGAAGGGCCCTAAACCTAGGTCCAATCCTATCCCTAATCGTTTATCTAAAACTAGCCCTAAACATAACACTAACCCTAGGTACAATCCTAACCCTAATTGTAGACGTAACCCTAGCCCTCAACATAACCTTAACCCTAGGTCCAATCCTAAACCTACTCGTCTATCTAACCCTGGCCCTCAACATAACCCTACCCCTAGCTCCAATCCTAACCCTAATCGTCTACCTCAACTTAGCCCTCAACACAACCATAACCCTAGGTCCAATCGTAACCCAAATCGACCCTCTAACCGTAGCCCTCAACATAACCCTAACGCTAGGTCCACTCCTAACCCTAATCATCTCTCTAACCCTAGCCCTCAACATAACCCTAACCTTAGGTCCAATCCTAACAATAATCGTCTATCTAAACCTAGCCCTCAACATAACCCTAACCCTAGGTCCAATCCAACCCTAACCTTCTCTCTAACCCTAGCCCTCAACATAACCCTAACCCTAGGTCCAATCCTAACCCTAATCGTCCCTCTAACCTTAGCCCTCAACCTAACCATAACCCTAGGTCCAATCCTCATACTAACCGTCTCTCTAACCATAGCCCTCAACCTAACCCTAACCCTAACCCTAGGTCCAATCCTAGCACTAACCGTCTCTCTAACCCTAGCCCTCAACATAACCCTAACCCTAGGTCCAATCCTAACCCTAACCGTCTCTCTAACCTTAGCCCTCAACATAACCATTACCCTAGGTGCAATACTAACCCTAACCGTCTCTCTAACCTTAGCCCTCAACATAACTCTAACCCTAGGTCCAATCCTCACCCTAACTGTCTCTCTAACCCTAGCCCTCAACCTAACCCTAACCCTAGGTCCAATCCTAACCCTAACCGTCTTTCTAACCCTAGCCCTCAATGTAACCCTAACCCTAGGTCCAATCTTAACCCTAACCGTCTCTCTAAACCTAGCCCTCAACATAATCCTAAGCCTAGGTCCAATGGTAACCCTAACCGTCTCTCTAACCCTAGCCCTCAACGTAACTATAACCGTAGGTCCAATCCTAACCCTAAACGTCTCTCTAACCCTAGACCTCAATATAAACCTAAGCCTAGGTCCAATCCTAACCCTAACCGTCTCTCTAAACCTAGCCCACAACATAACCCTAACCCTAGGTCCAATCCTAAACCTAACCGTCTCTCTAACCTTAGCCCTCAACGTAACAATAACCCTAGGTCCAATCTTAACCCTAACCGTCTCTCTAACCCTAGCCCTCAACATAACCCTAACTCTAGGTCCAATCGTAACCCTAACGGTCTCTCTAAACCTAGCACTCAACATAACCCTAACCCTAGGTCCAATCCTAACCCTAACCGTCTCACTAACCCTAGCCCTCAACATAACCCTAACCCTAGGTCCAATCCTAACCCTAACCGTCTCTCTAATCCTAGCCCTCAACATAACCCTAACCCTAGGTCCAATCCTAACCCTAACCATCTCTCTAACCCTAGCCCTCAATATAACCCAAACCCTAGGTCCAATCCTCACCGTAACCATGTCTCTATCCCTAGCCCTCAACATATTCCTAACCCAAGGTCCAATCCAACCCTAACCTTCTCTCTAACCTTATCCTTCAACATAACCCTAAACCTAGGTCCAATCCTAACCCTAACCGTCTCTATAACCCTAGCCCTCAACCTAACCAAAACCCTAGGTCAAATCTTCACCCTAACCGTCTCTCTAACCATAGCCCTCAACCTAACCCTAACCCTAGGTCCAATCCTAGCCCTAACGGTCTCTCTAACCCTAGCCCTCAACAGAACCCTAACCCTAGTTCCAATCCTAACCCTAACTGTCTCTCTGACCCTAGCCCTCAACAGAACCCTAACCCTAGGTCCAATCCTAACCCTAACTGTCTCTCTGACCCTAGCCCTCAACATAACCCTAACCCTAAGTGCAAACCTAACCCTAACGGTCTCTCTAATCCTAGCCCTCAACCTAACCCTGGGCCTAGGTCCAATCCTAACCCTAACCGTCTCTCTAACCCTAGCCCTCAATATAACCCTAACCCAAGGTCCAATCCTCACCCTAACCGTCTCTCTAACCCTAGCACTCAACATAAGCCTAACCCGAGGTCCAATCCTCACCCTAACTGTCTCTCTAACCCTAGCCCTCAACATAACCCTAACCCTAGGTCCAATCCTAACCATAACCGTCTCTCTAAGTCTAGCCCTTAAAATAACCCTACCCCCAGGTCCAATCCTCACCCTAACCGTCTCTCTAACCCTAGCCCTCAACATAACCCTACCCCAGGTCCAATCCTCACCCTAACCGTCTCTCTAACACTAGCCCTCAACATAACCTTAACCATAGGTCCAATCCTCACCCTAAACGTCTCTCTAACACTAGCCCTCAACATAACCCTAACCCTAGGTCCAAACCTAACCCTAACGGTCTCTCTAATCTTAGCCCTCAACCTAACCCTAGGCTAGGTCCAATCCTAACCCTAACCGTCTCTCTAACCCTAGCCCTCAACATAACCCTAACCCTAGGTCCAATCCTCACCCTAACCGTCTCTCTAACCCTAGCCCTCAACATAACCCTATCCCCAGGTCCAATTCTCACCCTAACCGTCTCTCTAACACTAGCCCTCAACATAACCCTAACCCTAGGTCCAATCCTCACCCTAACCGTCTCTCTAACCCTAACCCTCAACATAACCCTAACCCTAGGTCCAATCCTAACCCTAACCGTCTCTCTAACCCTAGCCTTCAACATAACCCTAACCCTAGGTTAAATCCTAACCCTAACCGTCTCTCTAAAACTAGCCCTCAACATAACCCTAACCCTAGGTCCAATCCTAACCCTAACCGTCTCTCTAACCCTACCCCTCAACATAACCCTAACCCTAGGTCCAATCCTAACCCTAACCGTCTCCCTAACTCTAGCCCTCAACATAACCCTACCCCTAAGGCCAATCCTCACCCTAACCGTCTCTCTAACCCTAGCCCTCAACATAACCCTAACCCCAGGTCCAATCCTCACCCTAACCGTCTGTCTAACACTAGCCCTCAACATAGCCCTTACCCTAAGTCCAATCCTCACCCTAACAGTCTCTCTAACACTAGCCTTCAACATTACCCTAACCCTAGGTCCAATCCTAACACTAACCGTCTCTCTAAACCTAGCCCTCAACGTAACCCTAACCCTAGGTCCAATCCTACCCCTAACCGTCTCTCTAACCTTAGCCCTCAACATAACCATTACCCTAGGTGCAATCCTAACCCTAACCGTCTCTCTAACCCTAGCCCTCAACATAACTCTAACCCTAGGTCCAATCCTCACCCTAACTGTCTCTCTAACCCTAGCCCTCAACCTAACCCTAACCCTAGGTCCAATCCTAACCCTAACCGTTTTTCTAACCCTAGCCCTCAATGTAACCCTAACCCTAGGTCCAATCTTAACCCTAACCGTCTCTCTAAACCTAGCCCTCAACATAATCCTAAGCCTAGGTCCAATGGTAACCCTAACCGTCTCTCTAACCCTATCCCTCAACATAACCATAACCGTAGGTCCAATCCTAACCCTAACCGTCTCTCTAACCCTAGCCCTCATCATAACCCTAACCCTAGGTCCAATCCTAACCCTAAACGTCTCTCTAACCCTAGCCCTCAATATAAACCTAAGCCTAGGTCCAATCCTAACCCTAACCGTATCTCTAAACCTAGCCCTCAACATAACCCTAACCCTAGGTCCAATCCTAACCCTAACCGTCTCTCTAACCCTAGCCCTCAATGTAACAATAACCCTACGTCCAATCTTAACCCTAACCGTCTCTCTAACCCTAGCCCTCAACATAACCCTACCCCCAGGTCCAATCCTCACCCTAACCGTCTCTCTAACACTAGCCCTCAACATAACCCTAACCATAGGTGCAATCCTCACCCTAACAGTCTCTCTAACCCTAGCCCTCAACATAACCCTAACCCTAGGTCCAAACCTAACCCTAACGGTCTCTCTAACGCTAGCCCTCAACCTAACCCTAGCCCTAGGTCCAATCCTAACCCTAACCGTCTTTCTAACCCTAGCCCTCAACATAACCCTAAACCCAGGTTCAATCCTCACCCTAACCGTCTCTCTAACCCTAGCCCTCAACATAAGCCTAACCCTAGGTCCAATCCTCACCCTAACCGTCTCTCTAACCCTAGCCCTCAACATAACCCTAACCCTAGGTCCAATCCTAACCCTAACCGTCTCTCTAACTCTAGCCCTCAAAATAACCCTACCCCCAGGTCCAATCCTCACCCTAACCTCTGTCTAACCCTAGCCCTCAACATAACCCTACCCCCAGGTCCAATCCTCACCCTAACCGTCTCTCTAACACTAGCCCTCAACATAACCCTAACCCTAGGTCCAGTCCTCACCCTAACCGTCTCTCTAACCCTAGCCCTCAACATAACCGTAACCCTAGGTCCAATCCTAACCCTAACCGTCTCTCTAACCCTAGCCCTCAACATAACCCTAACCCTAAGTCCAATCCTAACCCTAACCGTATATCAAACCCTAGCCTTCCACATAACCCTAACCCTAGGTCCTTCCTAACCCTCACCGTCTCTCTAAAACTAGCCCTCAACATAACCCTAACCCTAGGTCCAATCCTAACCCTAACCGTCTCTCTAACCCTAGCCCTCAACATAACCCTAACCCTAGGTCCAATCCTAACCCTAACCGTCTCTCTAACTCTAGCCCTCAACATAACCCTACCCCTAAGTCCAATCCTCACCCTAACCGTCTCTCTAACCCTAGCCCTCAACATAAGCCTAACCCCAGGTCCAATCCTCACCCTAACCGTCTCTCTAACACTAGCCCTCAACATAACCCTAACCCTAGGTCCAATCCTCACCCTAACCGTCTCTCTAACCCTAGCCCTCAACATAACCCTAACCCTAGGTCCAATCCTAACCCTAACCGTCTCTCTAAACCTACCCCTCAACATAACCCTAACCCTAGGTCCAATCCTAACCCTAAACGTCTCTCTAACCCTAGCCCTCAATATAAACCTAAGCCTAGGTCCAATCCTAACCCTAACCGTATCTCTAAACCTAGCCCTCAACATAACCCTAACCCTAGGTCCAATCCTAACCCTAACCGTCTTTCTAACCCTAGCCCTCAACATAACCCTAAACCCAGGTTCAATCCTCACCCTAACCGTCTCTCTAACCCTAGCCCTCAATGTAACAATAACCCTACGTCCAATCTTAACCCTAACCGTCTCTCTAACCCTAGCCCTCAACATAACCCTACCCCCAGGTCCAATCCTCACCCTAACCGTCTCTCTAACACTAGCCCTCAACATAACCCTAACCATAGGTGCAATCCTCACCCTAACAGTCTCTCTAACCCTAGCCCTCAACATAACCCTAACCCTAGGTCCAAACCTAACCCTAACGGTCTCTCTAACGCTAGCCCTCAACCTAACCCTAGCCCTAGGTCCAATCCTAACCCTAACCGTCTTTCTAACCCTAGCCCTCAACATAACCCTAAACCCAGGTTCAATCCTCACCCTAACCGTCTCTCTAACCCTAGCCCTCAACATAAGCCTAACCCTAGGTCCAATCCTCACCCTAACCGTCTCTCTAACCCTAGCCCTCAACATAACCCTAACCCTAGGTCCAATCCTAACCCTAACCGTCTCTCTAACTCTAGCCCTCAAAATAACCCTACCCCCAGGTCCAATCCTCACCCTAACCGTCTCTCTAACCCTAGCCCTCAACATAACCCTACCCCCAGGTCCAATCCTCACCCTAACCGTCTCTCTAACACTAGCCCTCAACATAACCCTAACCCTAGGTCCAGTCCTCACCCTAACCGTCTCTCTAACCCTAGCCCTCAACATAACCGTAACCCTAGGTCCAATCCTAACCCTAACCGTCTCTCTAACCCTAGCCCTCAACATAACCCTAACCCTAAGTCCAATCCTAACCCTAACCGTATATCAAACCCTAGCCTTCCACATAACCCTAACCCTAGGTCCAATCCTAACCCTCACCGTCTCTCTAAAACTAGCCCTCAACGTAACCCTAACCCTAGGTCCAATCCTAACCCTAACCGTCTCTCTAACCCTAGCCCTCAACATAACCCTAACCCTAGGTCCAATCCTAACCCTAACCGTCTCTCTAACTCTAGCCCTCAACATAACCCTACCCCTAAGTCCAATCCTCACCCTAACCGTCTCTCTAACCCTAGCCCTCAACATAAGCCTAACCCCAGGTCCAATCCTCACCCTAACCGTCTCTCTAACACTAGCCCTCAACATAACCCTAACCCTAGGTCCAATCCTCACCCTAACCGTCTCTCTAACCCTAGCCCTCAACATAACCATAACCCTAGGTCCAATCCTAACCCTAACCGTCTCTCTAAACCTACCCCTCAACATAACCCTAACCCTAGGTCCAATCCTAACCCTAACCGTCTCTCTAACCCTAGCCCTCAACATAACCCTAACCTTAGGTCCAATCCTAACCCTAACCGTCTCACTAACCCTAGCCCTCAACATAACCCTAACCCTAGGTCCAATCCTAACCCTAACCGGCTCTCTAACCCTAGCCCTCAACATAACACTAACCCTAGGTCCAATCCTAACCCTAACCGTCTCTCTAACCCTAGCCCTCAATATAACCCTAACCCTAGGTCCAATCCTCACCATAACCGTCTCTCTAACCCTAGCCCTCAACATAACCCTAACCCTAGGTCCAATCCTAACCCTAAACGTCTCTCTAACCCTAGCCCTCAATATAAACCTAAGCCTAGGTCCAATCCTAACCCTAACCGTCTCTCTAAACCTAGCCCTCAACATAACCCTAACCCTAGGTCCAATCCTAACCCTAACCGTCTCTCTAACCCTATCCCTCAATGTAACAATAACCCTAGGTCCAATCTTAACCCTAACCGTCTCTCTAACCCTAGCCCTCAACATAACCCTACCCCCAGGTCCAATCCTCACCCTAACAGTCTCTCTAACACTAGCCCTCAACATAACCCTAACCATAGGTGCAATCCTCACCCTAACCGTCTCTCTAACCCTAGCCCTCAACATAACCCTAACCCTAGGTCCAAACCTAACCCTAACGGTCTCTCTAATCCTAGCCCTCAACCGAACCCTAGCCCTAGGTCCAATCCTAACCCTAACCGTCTCTCTAACCCTAGCCCTCAACATAACCCTAACCCAAGGTCCAATCCTCACCCTAACCGTCTCTCTAACCCTAGCCCTCAACATACGCCTAACCCCAGGTCCAATCCTCACCCTAACCGTCTCTCTAACACTAGCACTCAACATAACCCTAACCCTAGGTCCAATCCTCACCCTAACCGTCTCTCTAACCCTAGCCCTCAACATAACCCTAACCCTAGGTCCAATCCTAACCCTAACCGTCTCTCTAAACCTACCCCTCAACATAACCCTAACCCTAGGTCCAATCCTAACCCTAACCGTCTCTCTAACCCTAGCCCTCAACATAACCCTAACCCTAGGTCCAATCCTAACCCTAACCGTCTCACTAACCCTAGCCCTCAACATAACCCTAACCCTAGGTCCAATCCTAACCCTAACCGGCTCTCTAACCCTAGCCCTCAACATAACACTAACCCTAGGTCCAATCCTAACCCTAACCGTCTCTCTAACCCTAGCCCTCAATATAACCCTAACCCTAGGTCCAATCCTCACCATAACCGTCTCTCTAACCCTAGCCCTCAACATAACCCTAACCCTAGGTCCAATCCTAACCCTAAACGTCTCTCTAACCCTAGCCCTCAATATAAACCTAAGCCTAGGTCCAATCCTAACCCTAACCGTCTCTCTAAACCTAGCCTTCAACATAACCCAAACCCTAAGTCCAATCCTACCCCTAACCGCCTCTCTAACCCTAGCCCTGAACATAACCCTAACTCTAGGTCCAATCCTAACCATAACCGTCTCTCTAACCCTAGCCCTCAACATAACCCTAACCCTAGGTCCAATCCTAACCCTAACTGTCTCTCTAACCCTAGCCTCAATATAACCCTAACCCTAGGTCCAGTCCTAACCCTAACCGTCTCTCTAACCCTAGCCCTCAACATGACCCTAACCCTAGGTCCAATCCTAACCCTAACTGTCTCTCTAACCCTAGCCTCAATATAACCCTAACCCTAGGTCCAATCCTAACCCTAACCGTCTCTCCAAACCTAGCCCTCAACATAATCCTAACCCTAGGTCCAATCCTAACCCTAACCGTCTCTCCAACTCTAGCCCTCAACATAACCCTAACCCTAGGTCCAATCCTAACCCTAACCGTCTCTCCAAACCTAGCCCTCAACATAATCCTAACCCTAGTTCCAATCCTAACCCTAACTGTCTCTCTAACCCTAGCC
This sequence comes from Miniopterus schreibersii, assembly GCF_964146895.1. Classification (NCBI taxonomy): domain Eukaryota; kingdom Metazoa; phylum Chordata; class Mammalia; order Chiroptera; family Miniopteridae; genus Miniopterus; species Miniopterus schreibersii. Next base: position 814,302 of record NW_027669844.1, read on the forward strand.
CTCAATATAACCCTAACCCTAGGTCCAATCCTAACCCTAACCGTCTCTCCAACTCTAGCCCTCAACATAACCCTAACCCTAGGTCGAATCCTCACCCTAACCGTCTCTCTAACCCTAGCCCTCAACATAACCCTAACCCTAGGTCCAATCCTAACCATAAACGTCTCTCTCATCCTAGACCTCAACATAACCCTACCCTAGGTCCAATCCTAACCATAAACGTCTCTCTAACCCGAGCCCTCTACATAACCCTAACCCTAGGTCCAATCCTAACCCCAACCGTCTCTCTAACCCTAGCCCTCAACATAACCCTAACCCTAGGTCCAATCCTAACCATAAACGTCTCTCTCACCCTAGACCTCAACATAACCCTAACCCTAGGTCCAATCGTAACCATAAACGTCTCTCTAACCCTAGCCCTGAACATAACCCTAACCCAAGTCCAATCCTAACCCTAACCGTGTCTCAAACCCTTGCCCTCAACATAACCGTAACCTTAGGTCCAATCCTAACCCTAACCGTCTCTCTAACCCTAGCCCTCAACATAACCCTAACCCTAGGTCCAATCCTAACCATAAACGTCTCTCTAACCCGAGCCCTCAACATAACCCTAACCCTAGGTCCAATCCTAACCCTAACCGTCTCTCTAACCCTAGCCCTCAACATAACCCTAACCCTAGGTCTAATCCTAACCATAAACGTCTCTCTAACCCGAGCCCTCAACATAACCCTAACCCTAGGTCCAATCCTAACCCTAACCGTCTCTCTAACCCTAGCCCTCAACATAACCCGAACCCTAGGTCCAATCCTAACCCTAACCATCTCTGTAAACCTAGCCCTCAACATAACCCTAACCCTAAGTCCAATCCTACCCCTAACCGCCTCTCTAACCCTAGCCCTGAACATAACCCTAAGCCTAGGTCCAATCCTAACCCTAACCGTCTCTCTAACTCTAGGCCTCAACATAACCCTAACCCTAGGTCCAATCCTAACCCTAACTGTCTCTCTGACCCTAGCCCTCAACATAACCCTAACCCTAGGTCCAATCCTAACCCTAACCGTCTCTCTAACCCTAGCCCTCAAAATAACCCTAACACTCGGTCCAATCCTAACCCTAACCGTCTCTCTAACCTTAGCCCACAACATAACCCTAAGCCTACGTCCAATTTAACCCTAACCGTCTCTCAAACCCTAGCCCTCAAATAACCGGAACCCTAGGTCCAATCCTAACCCTAACGGTCTCTCTAACCCTAGCCCTGAACATAACCCTAACCCAAGTCCAATCCTAACACTAACCGTGTCTCAAACCCTTGCCCTCAACATAACCGTAACCCTAGGTCCAATCCTAACCCTAACCGTCTCTCTAACCCTAGCCCTCAACATAACCCTAACCCTAGGTGCAATCCTAACCCTAACCGTCTCTCTAACCCTAGCCCTCAACATAACCCGTACCCTAGGTCCAAACCTAACCCTAACCATCTCTCTAAACCTAGCCCTCAACATAACCCTAACCCTAAGTCCAATCCTTCCCCTAACCGCCTCTCTAACCCTAGCCCTGAACATAACCCTAACCCTAGGTCCAATCCTAACCCTAACCGTCTCTAACCCGAGCCCTCAACATAACCCTAACCCTAGGTCCAATCCTAACCATAACCGTCTCTCTAACCCTAGCCCTCAACATAACCCTAACCCTAGGTCCAATCCTAACCCTAACCGTCTCTCTAACCCTAGCCCTCAACATAACCCTAACCCTAGGTCCAATCCTAACCCTAACCGTCTCTCTAACCCTAGCCCTCAACATAACCCTAACCCTAGGTGCAATCCTAACCCTAACCGTCTCTCTAACCCTAGCCCTCAAAATAACCCTAACACTCGGTCCAATCCTAACCCTAACCGTCTCTCTAACCTTAGCCCACAACATAACGCTAAGCCTATGTCCAATCTAACCCTAACCGTCTCTCAAACCCTAGCCCTCAAATAACCGGAACCCTAGGTCCAATCCTAACCCTAACCGTCTCTCTAACCCTAGACCTCAACATAACCCTAACCCGTGGTCCAATCCTAACCCTAACCCGAGGTCCAATCCTAACCGCCTCTCTAACCCTAGCCCTGAACATAACCCTAACCCAAGTCCAATCCTAACCCTAACCGTCTCTCCAACCCTAGCCCTCAACATAACCCTAACCCTAGGTCCAATCCTAACCCTAACTGTCTCTCTAACCCTAGCCCTCAATATAACCCTAACCCTAGGTCCAGTCCTAACCCTAACCGTCTCTCTAACCCTAGCCCTCAACATATCCCTAATCCTAGGTCCAATCCTAACCCTAACAGTCTCTCCAACCCTAGCCCTCAACATAACCCTAACCCTAGGTCCAATCCTAACCCTAACTGTCTCTCTAACCCTAGCCCTCAATATAACCCTAACCCTAGGTCCAATCCTAACCCTAACCGTCTCTCTAACCTTAGCCCTCAACATAACCCTAACCCTAGGTCCAATCCTAACCCTAACCGTCTCTCCAAACCTAGCCCTCAACATAATCCTAACCCTAAGTCCAATCCTAACCCTAACTGTCTCTCTAACCCTAGCCCTCAATATAACCCTAACCCTAGGTCCAATCCTAACCCTAACCGTCTCTCTAACCCTAGCCCTCAACATAACCCGAACCCTAGGTCCAATCCTCACCCTAACCGTCTCTCTAACCCTAGCCCTCAACATAACCCTAACCCTAGGTCCAATCCTAACCATAAACGTCTCTCTCACCCTAGACCTCAACATAACCCTAACCCTAGGTCCAATCCTAACCCTAACCGTCTCTCTAACCCTAGCCCTCAACATAACCCGAACAATATGTCCAATCCTAACCCTAACCATCCCTCTAAACCTAGCCGTCAACATAACCCTAACCCTAAGTCCAATTTTACCCCTAACCTCCTCTCTAACCCTAGCCCTGAACATAACCCTAACCCTAGGTCCAATCCTAACCCTAACCGTCTCTCTAACCCTAGCCCTCAACATAACCCTAACCCTAGGTCCAATCCTAACCCTAACCGTCTCTCCAACCCTAGCCCTCAACATAACCCTAACCCTAGGTCCAATCCTAACCCTATCTGTCTCTCTAACCCTAGCCCTCAACATAACCCTAACCCGACGTCCAATCCTAACCCTAACCGTCTCTCTAACCCTAGCCCTCAACATAACCCTAACCCTTGGTCCAACCCTAACCCTAACCGTCTCTCCAACCCTAGCCCTCAACATAACCCTAACCCTAGGTCCAATCCTAACCCTAACCGTCTCTCTAACCCTAGCCCTCAACATAACCCTAACCCTAGGTCCAATCCTAACCCTAACTGTCTCTCTAACCCTAGCCCTAAATATAACCCTAACCCTAGGTCCAGTCCTAACCCTAACCGTCTCTCTAACCCTAGCCCTCAACATAACCCTAACCCTAGGTCCAATCCTAACCCTAACCGTCTCTCCAACCCTAGCCCTCAACATAACCCTAACCCTAGGTCCAATCCAAACCCTAACTGTCTCTCTAACCCTAGCCCTCAATATAAAACTAACCCTAGGTCCAATCCTAACCCGAACCATCTCTCTAACCCTAGCCCTCAACATAACCCTAACCCTAGGTCCAATCCTAACCCTAACCGTCTCTCTAACCCTAGCCCTCAACATAACCCTAACCCTAGGTCCAATCCTAACCATAAACGTCTCTCTCACCCTAGACCTCAACATAACCCTAACCCTAGGTCCAATCCTAACCATAAACATCTCTCTAACCCGAGCCCTCAACATAACCCTAACCCTAGGTCCAATCCTAACCCTAACCGTCTCTCTAACCCTAGCCCTCAACATAACCCTAACCCTAAGTCCAATCCTACCCCTAACCGCCTCTCTAACCCTAGCCCTGAACTTAACCCTAACCCTAGGTCCAATCCTAACCCTAACCGTCTCTCTAACCCTAGCCCTCAACATAACCCTAACCCTAGGACCAATCCTAACCCTAACCGTCTCTCCAACCCTAGCCCTCAACATAACCCTAACCCTAGGTCCAATCCTAACCCTAACTGTCTCTCTAACCCTAGCCCTCAATATAACCCTAACCCTAGGTCCAATCCTAACCCTAACCGTCTCTCTAACCCTAGCCCTCAACATAACCCTAACCCTTGGTCCAATCCTAACCCTAACCGTCTCTCCAAACCGAGCCCTCAACATAACCCTAACCCTAGGTCCAATCCTAACCCTAACTGTCTCTCTAACCCTAGCCCTCAATATAACCCTAACCCTAGGTCGAATCCTAACCCTAACCCTCTCTCTAACCCTAGCCCTCAACATAACCCTAACCCTAGGTCCTATCCTAACCCTAACCGTCTCTCCAACCCTATCCCTCAACATAACCCTAACCCTAGGTCCAATCCTAACCCTAACCGTCTCTCTAACCCTAGCCCTCAATATAACCCTAACCCTAGGTCCAATCCTAACCCTAACCGTCTCTCTAACCCTAGCCCTCAACATAACCCTAACCCTAGGTGCAATCCTAACCCTAACCGTCTCTAACCCTAGCCCTCAACATAACCCAAACCTAGGTCCAATCCTAACCCTAACCGTCTCTCTAACCCTAGCCCTGAACATAACCCTAACCCAAGTCCAATCCTAACACTAACCGTGTCTCAAACCCTTGCCCTCAACATAACCGTAACCCTAGGTCCAATCCTAACCCTAACCGTCTCTCTAACCCTAGCCCTCAACATAACCCTAACCCTAGGTGCAATCCTAACCCTAACCGTCTCTCTAACCCTAGCCCTCAACATAACCCGTACCCTAGGTCCAAACCTAACCCTAACCATCTCTCTAAACCTAGCCCTCAACATAACCCTAACCCTAAGTCCAATCCTTCCCCTAACCGCCTCTCTAACCCTAGCCCTGAACATAACCCTAACCCTAGGTCCAATCCTAACCCTAACCGTCTCTAACCCGAGCCCTCAACATAACCCTAACCCTAGGTCCAATCCTAACCATAACCGTCTCTCTAACCCTAGCCCTCAACATAACCCTAACCCTAGGTCCAATCCTAACCCTAACCGTCTCTGTAACCCTAGCCCTCAACATAACCCTAACCCTAGGTGCAATCCTAACCCTAACCGTCTCTAACCCTAGCCCTCAACATAACCCAAACCCTAGGTCCAATCCTAACCCTAACCGTCTCTCTAACCCTAGCCCTCAAAATAACCCTAACACTCGGTCCAATCCTAACCCTAACCGTCTCTCTAACCTTAGCCCACAACATAACGCTAAGCCTATGCCCAATCTAACCCTAACCGTCTCTCAAACCCTAGCCCTCAAATAACCGGAACCCTAGGTCCAATCCTAACCCTAACCGTCTCTCTAACCCTAGACCTCAACATAACCCTAACCCGTGGTCCAATCCTAACCCTAACCCGAGGTCCAATCCTAACCGCCTCTCTAACCCTAGCCCTGAACATAACCCTAACCCAAGTCCAATCCTAACCCTAACCGTCTCTCCAACCCTAGCCCTCAACATAACCCTAACCCTAGGTCCAATCCTAACCCTAACTGTCTCTCTAACCCTAGCCCTCAATATAACCCTAACCCTAGGTCCAGTCCTAACCCTAACCGTCTCTCTAACCCTAGCCCTCAACATATCCCTAATCCTAGGTCCAATCCTAACCCTAACAGTCTCTCCAACCCTAGCCCTCAACATAACCCTAACCCTAGGTCCAATCCTAACCCTAACTGTCTCTCTAACCCTAGCCCTCAATATAACCCTAACCCTAGGTCCAATCCTAACCCTAACCGTCTCTCTAACCTTAGCCCTCAACATAACCCTAACCCTAGGTCCAATCCTAACCCTAACCGTCTCTCCAAACCTAGCCCTCAACATAATCCTAACCCTAAGTCCAATCCTAACCCTAACTGTCTCTCTAACCCTAGCCCTCAATATAACCCTAACCCTAGGTCCAATCCTAACCCTAACCGTCTCTCTAACCCTAGCCCTCAACATAACCCGAACCCTAGGTCCAATCCTCACCCTAACCGTCTCTCTAACCCTAGCCCTCAACATAACCCTAACCCTAGGTCCAATCCTAACCATAAACGTCTCTCTCACCCTAGACCTCAACATAACCCTAACCCTAGGTCCAATCCTAACCCTAACCGTCTCTCTAACCCTAGCCCTCAACATAACCCGAACAATATGTCCAATCCTAACCCTAACCATCCCTCTAAACCTAGCCGTCAACATAACCCTAACCCTAAGTCCAATTTTACCCCTAACCTCCTCTCTAACCCTAGCCCTGAACATAACCCTAACCCTAGGTCCAATCCTAACCCTAACCGTCTCTCTAACCCTAGCCCTCAACATAACCCTAACCCTAGGTCCAATCCTAACCCTAACCGTCTCTCCAACCCTAGCCCTCAACATAACCCTAACCCTAGGTCCAATCCTAACCCTATCTGTCTCTCTAACCCTAGCCCTCAACATAACCCTAACCCTACGTCCAATCCTAACCCTAACCGTCTCTCTAACCCTAGCCCTCAACATAACCCTAACCCTTGGTCCAACCCTAACCCTAACCGTCTCTCCAACCCTAGCCCTCAACATAACCCTAACCCTAGGTCCAATCCTAACCCTAACCGTCTCTCTAACCCTAGCCCTCAACATAACCCTAACCCTAGGTCCAATCCTAACCCTAACTGTCTCTCTAACCCTAGCCCTAAATATAACCCTAACCCTAGGTCCAGTCCTAACCCTAACCGTCTCTCTAACCCTAGCCCTCAACATAACCCTAACCCTAGGTCCAATCCTAACCCTAACCGTCTCTCCAACCCTAGCCCTCAACATAACCCTAACCCTAGGTCCAATCCAAACCCTAACTGTCTCTCTAACCCTAGCCCTCAATATAAAACTAACCCTAGGTCCAATCCTAACCCGAACCATCTCTCTAACCCTAGCCCTCAACATAACCCTAACCCTAGGTCCAATCCTAACCCTAACCGTCTCTCTAACCCTAGCCCTCAACATAACCCTAACCCTAGGTCCAATCCTAACCATAAACGTCTCTCTCACCCTAGACCTCAACATAACCCTAACCCTAGGTCCAATCCTAACCATAAACATCTCTCTAACCCGAGCCCTCAACATAACCCTAACCCTAGGTCCAATCCTAACCCTAACCGTCTCTCTAACCCTAGCCCTCAACATAACCCTAACCCTAAGTCCAATCCTACCCCTAACCGCCTCTCTAACCCTAGCCCTGAACATAACCCTAACCCTAGGTCCAATCCTAACCCTAACCGTCTCTCTAACCCTAGCCCTCAACATAACCCTAACCCTAGGACCAATCCTAACCCTAACCGTCTCTCCAACCCTAGCCCTCAACATAACCCTAACCCTAGGTCCAATCCTAACCCTAACTGTCTCTCTAACCCTAGCCCTCAATATAACCCTAACCCTAGGTCCAATCCTAACCCTAACCGTCTCTCTAACCCTAGCCCTCAACATAACCCTAACCCTTGGTCCAATCCTAACCCTAACCGTCTCTCCAAACCTAGCCCTCAACATAACCCTAACCCTAGGTCCAATCCTAACCCTAACTGTCTCTCTAACCCTAGCCCTCAATATAACCCTAACCCTAGGTCGAATCCTAACCCTAACCCTCTCTCTAACCCTAGCCCTCAACATAACCCTAACCCTAGGTCCTATCCTAACCCTAACCGTCTCTCCAACCCTATCCCTCAACATAACCCTAACCCTAGGTCCAATCCTAACCCTAACTGTCTCTCTAACCCTAGCCCTCAATATAACCCTAACCCTAGGTCCAATCCTAACCCTAACCGTCTCTCTAACCCTAGCCCTCAACATAACCCTAACCCTAGGTGCAATCCTAACCCTAACCGTCTCTAACCCTAGCCCTCAACATAACCCAAACCTAGGTCCAATCCTAACCCTAACCGTCTCTCTAACCCTAGCCCTCAAAATAACCCTAACACTCGGTCCAATCCTAACCCTAACCGTCTCTCTAACCTTAGCCCACAACATAACGCTAAGCCTATGTCCAATCTAACCCTAACCGTCTCTCAAACCCTAGCCCTCAAATAACCGGAACCCTAGGTCCAATCCTAACCCTAACCGTCTCTCTAACCCTAGACCTCAACATAACCCTAACCCGTGGTCCAATCCTAACCCTAACCCGAGGTCCAATCCTAACCGCCTCTCTAACCCTAGCCCTGAACATAACCCTAACCCAAGTCCAATCCTAACCCTAACCGTCTCTCCAACCCTAGCCCTCAACATAACCCTAACCCTAGGTCCAATCCTAACCCTAACTGTCTCTCTAACCCTAGCCCTCAATATAACCCTAACCCTAGGTCCAGTCCTAACCCTAACCGTCTCTCTAACCCTAGCCCTCAACATATCCCTAACCCTAGGTCCAATCCTAACCCTAACCGTCTCTCCAACCCTAGCCCTCAACATAACCCTAACCCTAGGTCCAATCCTAACCCTAACCGTCTCTCTAACCCTAGCCCTCAATATAACCCTAACGCTAGGTCCAATCCTAACCCTAACCGTCTCTCTAACCTTAGCCCTCAACATAACCCTAACCCTAGGTCCAATCCTAACCCTAACCGTCTCTCCAAACCTAGCCCTCAACATAATCCTAACCCTAAGTCCAATCCTAACCCTAACTGTCTCTCTAACCCTAGCCCTCAATATAACCCTAACCCTAGGTCCAATCCTAACCCTAACCGTCTCTCTAACCCTAGCCCTAAACATAACCCGAACCCTAGGTCCAATCCTAACCCTAACCGTCTCTCTAACCCTAGCCCTCAACATAACCCTAACCCTAGGTCCAATCCTAACCATAAACGTCTCTCTCACCCTAGACCTCAACATAACCCTAACCCTAGGTCCAATCCTAACCCTAACCGTCTCTCTAACCCTAGCCCTCAACATAACCCGAACAATATGTCCAATCCTAACCCTAACCATCCCTTCAAACCTAGCCGTCAACATAACCCTAACCCTAAGTCCAATCCTACCCCTAACCTCCTCTCTAACCCTAGCCCTGAACATAACCCTAACCCTAGGTCCAATCCTAACCCTAACAGTCTCTCTAACCCTAGCCCTCAACATAACCCTAACCCTAGGTTAAATCCTAACCCTAACCGTCTCTCCAACCCTAGCCCTCAACATAACCCTAACCCTAGGTCCAATCCTAACCCTATCTGTCTCTCTAACCCTAGCCCTCAATATAACCCTAACCCTACGTCCAATCCTAACCCTAAACGTCTCTCTAACCCTAGCCCTCAACATAACCCTAACCCTTGGTCCAACCCTAACCCTAACCGTCTCTCCAACCCTAGCCCTCAACATAACCCTAACCCTATGTCCAATCCTAACCCTAACCGTCTCTCTAACCCTAGCCCTCAACATAACCCTAACCCTAGGTCCAATCCTAACCCTAACTGTCTCTCTAACCCTAGCCCTAAATATAACCCTAACCCTAGGTCCAGTCCTAACCCTAACCGTCTCTCTAACCCTAGCCCTCAACATAACCCTAACCCTAGGTCCAATCCTAACCCTAACCGTCTCTCCAACCCTAGCCCTCAACATAACCCTAACCCTAGGTCCGATCCAAACCCTAACTGTCTCTCTAACCCTAGCCCTCAATATAAAACTAACCCTAGGTCCAATCCTAACCCTAACCATCTCTCTAACCGTAGCCCTCAACATAACCCTAACCCTAGGTCCAATCCTAACCCTAACCGTCTCTCTAACCCTAGCCCTCAACATAACCCTAACCCTAGGTCCAATCCTAACCATAAACGTCTCTCTCACCCTAGACCTCAACATAACCCTAACCCTAGGTCCAATCCTAACCATAAACATCTCTCTAACCCGAGCCCTCAACATAACCCTAACCCTAGGTCCAATCCTAACCCTAACCGTCTCTCTAACCCTAGCCCTCAACATAACCCTAACCCTAAGTCCAATCCTACCCCTAACCGCCTCTCTAACCCTAGCCCTGAACATAACCCTAACCCTAGGTCCAATCCTAACCCTAACCGTCTCTCTAACCCTAGCCCTCAACATAACCCTAACCCTAGGACCAATCCTAACCCTAACCGTCTCTCCAACCCTAGCCCTCAACATAACCCTAACCCTAGGTCCAATCCTAACCCTAACTGTCTCTCTAACCCTATCCCTCAATATAACCCTAACCCTAGTTCCAATCCTAACCCTAACCGTCTCTCTAACCCTAGCCCTCAACATAACCCTAACCCTTGGTCCAATCCTAACCCTAACCGTCTCTCCAAACCTAGCCCTCAACATAACCCTAACCCTAGGTCCAATCCTAACCCTAACTGTCTCTCTAACCCTAGCCCTCAATATAACCCTAACCCTAGGTCGAATCCTAACCCTAACCCTCTCTCTAACCCTAGCCCTCAACATAACCCTAACCCTAGGTCCTATCCTAACCCTAACCGTCTCTCCAACCCTATCCCTCAACATAACCCTACCCCTAGGTCCAATCCTAACCCTAACTGTCTCTCTAACCCTAGCCCTCAATATAACCCTAACCCTAGGTCCAATCCTAACCCTAACCGTCTCTCTAACCCTAGCCCTCAACATAACCCTAACCCTAGGTCCAATCCTCACCCTAACCGTCTCTCTAAACCTAGCCCTCAACATAACCCTAACCTTAGGTGCAATCCTAACCCTAACCGTCTCTCTAACCCTAGCCCTCAACATATCCCTAACCCTAGGTCCAATCCTAACCCTAACCGTCTCTCTAACCCTAGCCCTCAAGATAACCCTAACCCTAGGTCCAATCCTAACCCTAACCGTCTCTAAACTTAGCCCTCAACATAACCCTAACCCTAGGTCGAATGCTAACCCTAACCGTCTCTCTAACTCTAGCCCTGAACATAACCCTAACCCTAGGTCCAATCTTAACAATAACCGTCTCTCTAACCCTAGCCCTCAACATGACCCTAACCCTAGGTGCAAGCCTAACCCTAACTGTCTCTCTAACCCTAGCCCTCAACATAACCCTAACCCTAGGCCAAATCTAACCGTAACCTTCGCTATAACCCTAGCCCTCAACATAACCCTAACCCTAGGTCCAATCCTAACCCTAACCGTCTCTCTAACCCTAGCCCTCAACATAACCCTAACCCTAGGTCCAATCCTAACCCTAACTGTCTCTTTAACCCTAGCCCTCAACATAACCCTAAGCCTAGGTCCAATCCTAACCATAACCGTCTCTCTAACCCTAGCCCTCAACATAACCCTAACCCTAGGTCCAATCCTCACCCTAATATTCTCTCTAACCCTAGCCCTCAACGTAACCCTAACCCTAGGTCCAATCCTAACCCTAACCGTCTCTCTAACCCTAGCCCTCAACGTAACTCTAACCCTAGGTCCAATCCTAACCCTAACCATCTCTCTAACCCTAGCCCTCAACATAACCCTAACCCGTGGTCGAATCCTAACCCTAACCCGAGGTCCAATCCTAACCGCCTCTCTAACCCTAGCCCTGAACATAACCCTAACCCAAGTCCAATCCTAACCCTAACCGTCTCTCCAACCCTAGCCCTCAACATAACCCTAACCCTAGGTCCAATCCTAACCCTAACTGTCTCTCTAACCCTAGCCCTCAAAATAACCCTAACCCTAGGTCCAATCCTAACCCTAACCGTCTCTCTAAAACTAGCCCTCAACATAACCCTAACCCTAGGTCCAATCCTAACCCTAACCGTCTCTCTAACCCTAGCCCTCAACATAACCCTAATCCTAGGTCCAATCCTAACCCTCACCGTCTATCTGACCCTAGCCCTCTACATAACCCTAACCCTAGGTCCAATCCTAACCCTAACCGTCTCTCTAACCCTAGCCCTCAACATAACCCGAACAATATGTCCAATCCTAACCCTAACCATCCCTCTAAACCTAGCCCTCAACATAACCCTAACCCTAAGTCCAATTCTACCCCTAACCGCCTCTCTAACCCTAGCCCTGAACATAACCCTAACCCTAGGTCCAATCCTAACCCTAACCGTCTCTCTAACCCTAGCCCTCAACATAACCCTAACCCTAGGTCCAATCCTAACCCAAACCGTCTCTCCAACCCTAGCCCTCAACATAACCCTAACCCTAGGTCCAATCCTAACCCTAACTGTCTCTCTAACCCTAGCCCTCAATATAACCCTAACCCTAGGTCCAATCCTAACCCTAACCGTCTCTCTAACCCTAGCCCTCAACATAACCCTAACCCTTGGTCCAATCCTAACCCTAACCGTCTCTCCAACCCTAGCTCTCCACATAACCCTAACCCTAGGTCCAATCCTAACCCTAACTGTCTCTCTAACCCTAGCCCTCAATATAACCCTAACCCTAGGTCCAATCCTAACCCTAACCGTCTCTCTAACCCTAGCCCTCAACATAACCCTAACCCTAGGTCCAATCCTAACCCTAACCGTCTCTCCAACCCTAGCCCTCAACATAACCCTAACCCTAGGTCCAATCCTAACCCTAACTGTCTCTCTAACCCTAGCCCTCAATATAACCCTAACCCTAGGTCCAATCCTAACCCTAACCATCTCTCTAACCCTAGCCCTCAACATAACCCTAACCCTAGGTCCAATCCTCACCCTAACCGTCTTTCTAACCCTAGCCCTCAACATAACCCTAACCCTAGCTGCAATCCTAACCCTAACCGTCTCTCTAACCCTAGCCCTCAACATAACCCTAACCCTAGGTCCAATCCTAACCCTAACCGTCTCTAACCTTAGAACTCAACATAACCCTAACCCTAGGTCGAATGCTAACCCTAACCGTCTCTCTAACACTAGCCCTCAACATAACCCTAACCCTAGGTCCAATCCTCACCCTAACCGTATCTCTAATCCTAGCCCTCAACATAACCCTAACCCTAGGTCCAATCCTAACCCTAACCGTCTCTCTAAACCTACCCCTCAACATAACCCTAACCCTAGGTCCAATCCTAACCCTAACCGTCTCTCTAACCCTAGCCCTCAACATAACCCTAACCCTAGGTCCAATCCTAACCCTAACCGTCTCACTAACCCTAGCCCTCAACATAACCCTAACCCTAGGTCCAATCCTAACCCTAACCGGCTCTCTAACCCTAGCCCTCAACATAACACTAACCCTAGGTCCAATCCTAACCCTAACCGTCTCTCTAACCCTAGCCCTCAATATAACCCTAACCCTAGGTCCAATCCTCACCATAACCGTCTCTCTAACCCTAGCCCTCAACATAACCCTAACCCTAGGTCCAATCCTAACCCTAAACGTCTCTCTAACCCTAGCCCTCAATATAAACCTAAGCCTAGGTCCAATCCTAACCCTAACCGTCTCTCTAAACCTAGCCCTCAACATAACCCTAACCCTAGGTCCAATCCTAACCCTAACCGTCTCTCTAACCCTAGCCCTCAATGTAACAATAACCCTAGGTCCAATCTTAACCCTAACCGTCTCTCTAACCCTAGCCCTCAACATAACCCTACCCCCAGGTCCAATCCTCACCCTAACGGTCTCTCTAACACTAGCCCTCAACATAACCCTAACCATAGGTGCAATCCTCACCCTAACCGTCTCTCTAACCCTAGCCCTCAACATAACCCTAACCCTAGGTCCAAACCTAACCCTAACGGTCTCTCTAATCCTAGCCCTCAACCGAACCCTAGCCCTAGGTCCAATCCTAACCCTAACCGTCTCTCTAACCCTAGCCCTCAACATAACCCTAACCCAAGGTCCAATCCTCACCCTAACCGTCTCTCTAACCCTAGCCCTCAACATAAGTCTAACCCTAGGTCCAATCCTCACCCTAACCGTCTCTCTAACCCTAGCCCTCAACATAACCCTAACCCTAGGTCCAATCCTAACCCTAACCGTCTCTCTAACTCTAGCCCTCAAAATAACCCTAACCCCAGGTCCAATCCTCACCCTAACCGTCTCTCTAACCCTAGCCCTCAACATAACCCTACCCCCAGGTCCAATCCTCACCCTAACCGTCTCTCTAACACTAGCCCTCAACATAACCCTAACCCTAGGTCCAATCCTCACCCTAACCGTCTCTCTAACCCTAGCCCTCAACATTACCGTAACCCTAGGTCCAATCCTAACCCTAACCGTCTGTCTAACCCTAGCCCTCAACATAACCCTAACCCTAAGTCTCAATCCTAACCCTAACCGTATATCTAACCCTAGCCTTCCACATAACCCTAACCCTAGGTCCAATCCTAACCCTAACCGTCTCTCTAAAACTAGCCCTCAACATAACCCTAACCCTAGGTCCAATCCTAAACCGAACCGTCTCTCTAACCCTAGCCCTCAACATAACCCTATCCCTAGGTCCAGTACTAACCGTAATCGTCTACCTAACCCTATCCCTCAACATAACCCTAACCCTAGGTCCAGTCCTAACCCTAATAGTATCTCTAACCCTAGCGCTCAACAAAACCCTAACCCTAGGTCCAATCCTATCCCTAATCATTTATCTAAAACTAGCCCTAAACATAACACGAACCCTAGGTACAATCCTAACCCGAACCGTCTCTCTAACCTTAGCCCTCAACATAACCCTAACCCTAGGTCCAATCCTAACCCTAATTGTAGACGTAACGCTAGCCCTCAACATAACCCTAACCCTAGGTCCAATCCTAAACCTACTCGTCTATCTAACCCTAGCCCTAAACATAACCCTAACCCTAGGTCCAATCCTAACCCTAAATGTCTATGTAACCCTAGCCCTCAACATAACCCTACCCCTAGCTCCAATCCTAAACCTAATCGTCTACCTAACCTTAGCCCTCAACACAACCATAACCCTAGGTCCAGTCGTGACCCTAATCGACTCTCTAACCGTAGCCCTCAACATAACCCTAAACCTAGGTCCAATCCTAACACGAACCGTCTCCCTAACCCTAGCCCTCAACATACCCCTAATCCTAGGTCCACTCCTAACCCTAATCATCTCTCTAACCCTAGCCCTCAACATAACCCTAACCTTAGGTACAATCCTAACAATAATCGTCTATCTAAACCTAGCCCTAAACATAACCCTAACCCTAGCTCCAATCCTAACCCTAATCGTCTCTCTACCCCTAGCCCTCAACATAACCCTAAACCTAGGTCCAATCATAACCCTAATCGTCTATCTAATCCTAGCCCTAAACATAACCCTAACCCTAGTTCCAATCCAAACCCAAATAGTCTATCTAACCCTAGCCCTAAAAATAACACTAACCCTAGGCCCAATCCTAACCCTTATACTGTATCTAACCCTAGCCCTCATCATAACCATAACCCTACATCCAATCCTAATCCGAAAGGTCTCTCTAACCCTAGCACTCAACATAACCCTAACCCTAGCTCCAATCCTAACCTATTTGTCCCTCTAACTCTAGCCCTCAACGTAACCCTAACGCTAGGTCCAATTATAACCCTAATCGAATCTCTAACCGTAGTCCTCAACATAATCCTAACCCTAGGTCCAATCCTAACCTGAACCGTCTCTCTAAACCTAGCCCTCAACATCACCCTAACCCTAGGTCCAATTTTAACCAGAACATTCTCTCTAACCGTAGCCCTCAACATAACCATATTCCTACGTCCAATCCTAACCCTAATCGTCTACCTAACCCTAGCCCTCCACATAACCCTAACCCTAGCTCAAAACCTAACCCTAATCGTCTCTATAACCCTAGCCATCAACATTAGCCTAACCCTAGGTCCAATCCTACCCTAATCGTCTATCTAACCATAGCCCAAAACATAACCCTACCCCTAGGTCCAATCCTAACCAGAACCGTCTCTCTAACCCTAGCCCTCCACATAACCCTAACCCTAGGTACAATCCAAACACTAAACGTTTATCTAACCCTAGCCCTAAACATAACTTTAACCCTAGGTCCAATAATCACCCTAATCTCCTCTCTGACCCTAGCCCTCAACATAACCCTAACCCTAGGTCCAATCCTAACTCTAATCGTCTATCTAACCCTAGCCCTCAGCATAACCCTAACCCTCGGTCCAATCCTAACCCGAACCTTCTCTCTAACCCTAGCCCTAAACATAACCATAACCCTAGGTCCATTCATAAACCCTAATTGTCTACCTAGCCCTAGCCCTCAACATAACGCTAACCCTAGCTCCAATCCTAACCCTAACCGTCTCTCTAACCCTAGCCCTAAACATAACCCTAACCCCAGGTCCAATCCTTACCCGAACTGTCTTTCTAACCCTAGCCCTCAACCTAAACCTAACCCTAGGTCCAATCCTAACCCTAATCGTCTCTCTAACCCTAGCCCTCAACATAACCATAACACTAGGTCCAATCCTAACCCGAACCGTCTCTCTAACCCTAGCCCTCAACATAAACCTATCCCTAGGTCCAGTCCTAACCCTAATCGTGTATCCAACACTAGCCCTCAACATAACCCTAACCCTCGGTCCAATCCTAACCCGAACCTTCTCTCTAACCCTAGCCCTCAACATAACCATAACCCTCAACATAAACTTAACCCTAGGGCCAATCCTAACCCTAATCGTCCACCTAACCCTAGCCCTCAACAAAACCCTAACCCTATGGTCCAGTCCTAACCCCAATAGTGTATCTAACCCTAGCGCTAAACATAACCATAACCCAAGTCCAATCCTAACCCTAATCGTCTATCTAACCCTAGCCCTGAACATAACTCTAACACTAGCTCCAATGCTATCCCTAATCGACAACCGAATCCTAATCGACTCTCTAATCCTAGCCCTCAATATAACCTTAACCCTAGGACCAATCCTAACCCAACGTGTGTATTCACTGCTGGAATAAGTTTTGGGATGCATTGTTTCAATCTCTTGCAAGGCTCATGTTGTTTTTAGAGAATATGGGAAAACAAAGAGTATGTTTCCCAAATCACTTGTAATCCAGAAAAAGGCACACTGCATCACTCTTGCTGAAACACGCTCTTTCTCATAATGTTTTGAGAACATTCAAGAAACCCTAAGAGAAGTGCATTTTGCAGTGAAATTCAGACGGGTATGTTCCAAAGGACATTTCTATTGGTTGCAGAGTGCAAAAGCACGATTGCCTTCACGTTCTCCATGACACCCTTACATTTCCAACTGACCTGCAGTAGGACTTTCACAAAAAGATGTGTTTGCGGGTCTGTGGTTAAAGGAGCTCTAAGTTGTGTATTCAGTGCTGGAGAGTGACACACTCTACGTAGGTTACACAGCATTTTGAGAGCAGCAACATGCTTCAAACTGAAACTGCTACAATGTGTGTTGCATGCAGAAAGAAGGCTTGTCATTTCAAAGAAAGAAGACGAAACCAAAATCCAGGTAGTTAAACGAGCACAAAAGTATGGGAGATGTGCATGTGGACAGTTTCAAGCAGCAGCTCTTTGTGGACACTTGGGAACAGCGCTGTGAAAAAATTTCGTACGAAGCAGGATTTGTCCAAAGTTGAAAGACCTTCCAAAACCAGCCCTAAAGAACTTAGCCAATCAATGAATGTTGCAATAAGCTCCTGCAGGAAAGGTGCTTCTATGACACAACCCCCGAGCAGGTAGCTACATTCTGCACAGTACAAAATGCAAATGAATTCCAGGCTGAAAATTCTCCACAGAAGAATGAAATGCATGTGTTTCTCTCTGAAAGAACACTCAGCCACTAGGCTTTTGCTTTCTCCTTCAAAGTCTTTGTACAAACGTGTGTTTTCACTGTTGGAATACGTTGTGGGATGCATTGTTTCAATCTCTTGCAAGCCTCATGTTGTTTCTTAGACAATGTGGAAAAACAAGGAGTATGTTTCCCAAATCACTTGTAATCCAGAGAAACGCACACTGCATCAGTCTTGTTCACACACGCTCTTTCTCCTAATGTGTTGATAACATTCAAGAAACCAGAAAAGAAGGGCATTTTGCAGTGAAATTCAGACGGGTATGTTCAAAACGACATTTCTATTGGTTGCAGTGCGCAAAAACACGATTGACTTCATGTTCTCCATGACACCCTTACATTTCAAAGTGACCTCAATTAGGACATTCCCCAAAAGATGTGTTTGCGTGTCTGTAGCGAAAGGAGCTCTAAGTTGTGTATTCAGTGCTGGAGAGTGACACAGTCTACATAGGTTTAACAGGGTTTTAAGAGCACCAACATGCTCAAAGGTGAAACTGCTACAAGGTGTGTGTAGCATGCAGAAAGAAGGCTTGTCATTTCAAAGAAAGAAGAGGAAACCAAAATCCAGGTAGTGAAACGAGCACACCAGTATGGGAGATGTGCATGTGGACAGTTTCAAGCAGCAGCTCTTTGTCAACGCTTGGGAACAGCGCTGTGAAAAAATTTAGTAGGAAGCGGGATTTGGCTAAAGTTGAAAGACCTTCCAACCAGCATTAAAGAACTTAGCCAAACAATGAATGTTGCAATAAGCTCCTGCAGGAAAGGTGCTTCTATGACACAACCCCCGAGCAGGAAGCTACATTCTGCACAGTACAAAATGCAAATGAATTCCAGGCTGAAAATTCTCCACAGTAGAATGAAATGCATGTGTTTCTCTCTGAAAGAACACTCAGCAACTAGGGTTTTGCTTGCTCCTTCAAAGTCTTTGTAGAAACGTGTGTTTTCACTGTTGGAATACGTTGTGGGATGCATTGTTTCAATCTCTTGCAAGCCTCATGTTGTTTCTTAGACAATGTGGAAAAACAGGGAGTATGTTTCCCAAATCACTTGTAATCCAGAGGAACGCACACTGCATCACACTTGCTCGAACACGCTCTTTCTCCTAATGTGTTGAGAATATACAAGAAATCAGAAAAGAAGGGCATTTTGCAGTGAAATTCAGACGGGTATGTTCAATAGGAATTTCTATTGGTTGCAGAGAGCAAAAGGACGATTGACTTCATGTTCTAGATGACACCCTTACTTTTCAAAGTGACCTGAAGTAGGACTTTCACAAAAAGATGTGTTTGGGTGTCTGTGGTGAAAGGAGCTCTAAGTTGTGTATTCAGTGCAGGGGAGTGACACACTCTACGTAGATTACACAGCGTTTTAAGAGCAGCAACATGCTTCAAACTGAAACTGCTACAAGGTGTGTGTAGCATGCAGAAAGAAGGCTTGTCATTTCAAAAAAAGAAGAGGAAACCAAAATACAGGTAGTTAAACGAGCACAAAAGTATGGGAGATGTGCATGTGGACAGTTTCAAGCAGCAGCTCTTTGTGGACACTTGGGAACAGCGCTGTGAAAAAATTTCGTATGAAGCAGGATTTGTCCAAAGTTGAAAGACCTTCCAAAACCAGCCCTAAAGAACTTAGCCAATCAATGAATGTTGCAATAGGCTCCTGCAGGAAAGGTGCTTCTATGACACAATCCCCGAGCAGGTAGCTACATTCTGCACAGTACAAAATGCATATGAATTCCTGGCTGAAAACTCACTCCAGAAGAATGAAATGCATGTGTTTCTCTCTGAAAGAACACTCAGCCACTAGTCTTTTGCTTTCTCCTTCAAAGTCTTTGTACAAACGTGTGTTTTCACTGTTGGAATACGTTGTGGGATGCATTGTTTCAGTCTCTTGCAAGCCTCATGTTGTTTCTTAGACAATGTGGAAAACAAAGAGTATGTTTCAAAAATCACTAGTAATCCAGAGAAACGCACACTGCATCACTCTTGCCAAAGCACGCTCTTTCTCCTAATGTGTTGAGAACATTCAAGAAACCTTAAAAGAAGGGATTTTGCAGTGAAATTCAGACGGGTATGTTCAAAAGGACATTTCTATTGGTAGCAGAGTGCAAAAGCACGATTGACGTCATGTTCTCGATGACACCCTTACTTTTCCAAGTGACCTGAAGTAGGACTTTCACAAAAAGATGTCTTTGCGTGTCTGTGGTGAAAGTAGCTCTTAGTTGAGTATTAAGTGCTGGAGAGTGACACACTCTACGTAGGTTACACAGCGTTTTGAGAGCAGCAACATGCTTCAAACTGAAACTGTTACAGGTGTGTGTAGCATGCAGGAAGAAGGCTTGTCATTTCAAAGAAGGGAGAGGAAACCAAAATCCAGGTAGTGAAATGAGCACACCAGTATGGGAGATGTGCATGTGGACAGTTTCAAGCAGCAGCTCCTTCTGGACACTTGGAAACAGCAATGTAAAAACATTTCGTTCGAAGCGGGATTTGTCCAAAGTTGAAAGACCTTCCAACACCAACCCTAAAGAACTTAGCCAAACAATGAATGTTGCAATAAGCTCCTGCAGGAAAGGTGCTTCTATGACACAACCCCCGAGCAGGTAGCTACATTCTGCACAGAACAAAATGCAAATGAATTCCAGGCTGAAAACTCTCCACAGAAGAATGAAATGCGTGTGTTTCCCTCTGAAAGAACACTCAGCCACTACGCTTTTGCTTGCTCCTTCAAAGTCTTTGCAGAAACGTCTGTTTTCACTGCTGGAATACGTTGTGGGATCCATCGTTTCAATCTCTTGCAAGCCTCATGTTGTTTCTTAGACAATGTGGAAAAACAGAGTATGTTTCCCAAATCACTTGTAATCCAGAAAAAGGCACACTGCATCACTCTTGCTGAAACGCGCTCTTTCTCCTAATGTTTTGAGAACATTCAAGAAACCAGAAAAGAAGTGCATTTTGCAGTGAAATTCAAACGGGTATGTTCAAAAGGACATTTCTATTGGTTGCAGAGTGCAAAAGCACGATTGCCTTCATGTTCTCCATGACACCCTTATATTTCCAACTGACCTGCAGTAGGACTTTCCCAAAAAGATGTGTTTGCGTGTCTGTGGTGAAAGGAGCTCTCCGTTGTGTATTCAGTGCTGGAGAGTGACACACTCTACGTAGGTTACACAGCGTTTTGAGAGCAGCAACATGCTTCAAACTGAAACTGTTACAGGTGTGTGTATCATGCAGAAAGAAGACTTGTCATTTCAAAGAAAGAAGAGTAAACCAAAATCCAGGTAGTGAAACGAGCACACCAGTATGGGAGATGTGCATGTGGACAGTTTCAAGCAGCAGCTCCTTCTGGACACTTGGAAACAGCAATGTAAAAACATTTCGTTCGAAGCGGGATTTGTCCAACGTTGAAAGTCCTTCCAAAACCAACCCTAAAGAACTTAGCCAAACAATGAATGTTGCAATAAGCTCCTGTAGGAAAGGTGCTTCTATGACACAACCCCCGAGCAGGTAGCTACATTCTGCACAGTACAAAATGCATATGAATTCCAGGCTGAAAACGCACTCCAGAAGGAGAAATGCGTGTGTTTCTCTCTAAAAGAACACTCAGCCACTATTCTTTTGCTTGCTCCTTCAAAGTCTTTGTAGAAACGTGTGTTTTCACTGTTGGAATACGTTTTGGGATGCATTGTTTCAATCTCTTGCAAGCCTCATGTTGTTTCTTAGACAATGTGAAAAAACAAGGAGTATGTTTCCCAAATCACTTGTAATCCAGAGGAACGCACACTGCATCACTCTTGCTCAAACACGCTCTTTCTCCTAATGTGTTGAGAACATTCAAGAAAGCAGAAAAGAAGGGCATTTTGCAGTGAAATTCAGACGGGTATGTTCAATAGGAGTTTCTATTGGTTGCAGAGTGCAAAAGGAAGATTGACTTCATGTTCTAGATGACACCCTTACATTTCAAAGTGACCTGAAGTAGGACTTTCACAAAAAGATGTGTTTGGGTGTCTGTGGCGAAAGGAACTCTAAGTTGTGTATTCAGTGCAGGGGAGTGACACACTCTACGTAGATTACACAGCGTTTTAAGAACAGCAACATGCTTCAAACTGAAACTGCTACAAGGTGTGTGTAGCATGCAGAAAGAAGGCTTGTCATTTCAAAAAGAGAAGCAGAAACCAAAATACAGGTAGTTAAACGAACACAAAAGTATGGGAGATGTGCATGTGGACAGTTTCAAGCAGCAGCTCTTTGTGGACACTTGGGAACAGCGCTGTGAAAATATTTCGTACGAAGCGGGTTTTGCCAAAGTTGAAAGACTTGCGAAATGCAACCCTAAAGGACTTAGCCAAACAATGAATGTTGCAATAAGCTCCTGCAGGAAAGGTGCTTCAATGACACAACTCCTGAGCAGGTAGGTACATTCTGCACAGTACAAAATGCATATGAATTCCTGGCTGGAAACTCACTCCAGAAGGAAGGAATGAGTGTGTTTCTCTCTGAAAGAACACTCAGCCACTAGGCTTTTGCTTTCTCCTTCAAAGTCTTTGTACAAACGTGTGTTTTCACTGTTGGAATACGTTTTGGGATGCATTGTTTCAATCTCTTGCAAGCCTCATGTTGTTTCTTAAACAATGTGGAAAAACAAAGAGTATGTTTCCCAAATCACTTGTAATCCAGAGAAACGCACACTGCATCACTCTTGCCTAAGCACGCTCTTTCTCCTTATGTGTTGAGAACATTCAAGAAACGAGAAAAGAAGGGCATTTTGCAGTGAAATTCAGACGGGTATGTTCAAAACGACATTTCTATTGGTAGCAGAGTGCACAAGCACGATTGACGTCATGTTCTCGATGACACCCTTACTTTTCCAAGTGACCTGAAGTAGGACTTTCACAAAAAGATGTCTTTGCGTGTCTGTGGTGAAAGTAGCTCTTAGTTGAGTATTAAGTGCTGGAGAGTGACACACTCTACGTAGGTTACACAGCGTTTTGAGAGCAGCAACATGCTTCAAACTGAAACTGTTACAGGTGTGTGTAGCATGCAGGAAGAAGGCTTGTCATTTCAAAGAAGGGAGAGGAAACCAAAATCCAGGTAGTGAAATGAGCACACCAGTATGGGAGATGTGCATGTGGACAGTTTCAAGCAGCAGCTCCTTCTGGACACTTGGAAACAGCAATGTAAAAACATTTCGTTCGAAGCGGGATTTGTCCAAAGTTGAAAGACCTTCCAACACCAACCCTAAAGAACTTAGCCAAACAATGAATGTTGCAATAAGCTCCTGCAGGAAAGGTGCTTCTATGACACAACCCCCGAGCAGGTAGCTACATTCTGCACAGAACAAAATGCAAATGAATTCCAGGCTGAAAACTCTCCACAGAAGAATGAAATGCGTGTGTTTCCCTCTGAAAGAACACTCAGCCACTACGCTTTTGCTTGCTCCTTCAAAGTCTTTGCAGAAACGTCTGTTTTCACTGCTGGAATACGTTGTGGGATCCATCGTTTCAATCTCTTGCAAGCCTCATGTTGTTTCTTAGACAATGTGGAAAAACAGAGTATGTTTCCCAAATCACTTGTAATCCAGAAAAAGGCACACTGCATCACTCTTGCTGAAACGCGCTCTTTCTCCTAATGTTTTGAGAACATTCAAGAAACCAGAAAAGAAGTGCATTTTGCAGTGAAATTCAAACGGGTATGTTCAAAAGGACATTTCTATTGGTTGCAGAGTGCAAAAGCACGATTGCCTTCATGTTCTCCATGACACCCTTATATTTCCAACTGACCTGCAGTAGGACTTTCCCAAAAAGATGTGTTTGCGTGTCTGTGGTGAAAGGAGCTCTCCGTTGTGTATTCAGTGCTGGAGAGTGACACACTCTACGTAGGTTACACAGCGTTTTGAGAGCAGCAACATGCTTCAAACTGAAACTGTTACAGGTGTGTGTATCATGCAGAAAGAAGACTTGTCATTTCAAAGAAAGAAGAGTAAACCAAAATCCAGGTAGTGAAACGAGCACACCAGTATGGGAGATGTGCATGTGGACAGTTTCAAGCAGCAGCTCCTTCTGGACACTTGGAAACAGCAATGTAAAAACATTTCGTTCGAAGCGGGATTTGTCCAACGTTGAAAGTCCTTCCAAAACCAACCCTAAAGAACTTAGCCAAACAATGAATGTTGCAATAAGCTCCTGTAGGAAAGGTGCTTCTATGACACAACCCCCGAGCAGGTAGCTACATTCTGCACAGTACAAAATGCATATGAATTCCAGGCTGAAAACGCACTCCAGAAGGAGAAATGCGTGTGTTTCTCTCTAAAAGAACACTCAGCCACTATTCTTTTGCTTGCTCCTTCAAAGTCTTTGTAGAAACGTGTGTTTTCACTGTTGGAATACGTTTTGGGATGCATTGTTTCAATCTCTTGCAAGCCTCATGTTGTTTCTTAGACAATGTGAAAAAACAAGGAGTATGTTTCCCAAATCACTTGTAATCCAGAGGAACGCACACTGCATCACTCTTGCTCAAACACGCTCTTTCTCCTAATGTGTTGAGAACATTCAAGAAAGCAGAAAAGAAGGGCATTTTGCAGTGAAATTCAGACGGGTATGTTCAATAGGAGTTTCTATTGGTTGCAGAGTGCAAAAGGAAGATTGACTTCATGTTCTAGATGACACCCTTACATTTCAAAGTGACCTGAAGTAGGACTTTCACAAAAAGATGTGTTTGGGTGTCTGTGGCGAAAGGAACTCTAAGTTGTGTATTCAGTGCAGGGGAGTGACACACTCTACGTAGATTACACAGCGTTTTAAGAACAGCAACATGCTTCAAACTGAAACTGCTACAAGGTGTGTGTAGCATGCAGAAAGAAGGCTTGTCATTTCAAAAAGAGAAGCAGAAACCAAAATACAGGTAGTTAAACGAACACAAAAGTATGGGAGATGTGCATGTGGACAGTTTCAAGCAGCAGCTCTTTGTGGACACTTGGGAACAGCGCTGTGAAAATATTTCGTACGAAGCGGGTTTTGCCAAAGTTGAAAGACTTGCGAAATGCAACCCTAAAGGACTTAGCCAAACAATGAATGTTGCAATAAGCTCCTGCAGGAAAGGTGCTTCAATGACACAACTCCTGAGCAGGTAGGTACATTCTGCACAGTACAAAATGCATATGAATTCCTGGCTGGAAACTCACTCCAGAAGGAAGGAATGAGTGTGTTTCTCTCTGAAAGAACACTCAGCCACTAGGCTTTTGCTTTCTCCTTCAAAGTCTTTGTACAAACGTGTGTTTTCACTGTTGGAATACGTTTTGGGATGCATTGTTTCAATCTCTTGCAAGCCTCATGTTGTTTCTTAAACAATGTGGAAAAACAAAGAGTATGTTTCCCAAATCACTTGTAATCCAGAGAAACGCACACTGCATCACTCTTGCCTAAGCACGCTCTTTCTCCTTATGTGTTGAGAACATTCAAGAAACGAGAAAAGAAGGGCATTTTGCAGTGAAATTCAGACGGGTATGTTCAAAACGACATTTCTATTGGTAGCAGAGTGCACAAGCACGATTGACGTCATGTTCTCGATGACACCCTTACTTTTCCAAGTGACCTGAAGTAGGACTTTCACAAAAAGATGTCTTTGCGTGTCTGTGGTGAAAGTAGCTCTTAGTTGAGTATTAAGTGCTGGAGAGTGACACACTCTACGTAGGTTACACAGCGTTTTGAGAGCAGCAACATGCTTCAAACTGAAACTGTTACAGGTGTGTGTAGCATGCAGGAAGAAGGCTTGTCATTTCAAAGAAGGGAGAGGAAACCAAAATCCAGGTAGTGAAATGAGCACACCAGTATGGGAGATGTGCATGTGGACAGTTTCAAGCAGCAGCTCCTTCTGGACACTTGGAAACAGCAATGTAAAAACATTTCGTTCGAAGCGGGATTTGTCCAAAGTTGAAAGACCTTCCAACACCAACCCTAAAGAACTTAGCCAAACAATGAATGTTGCAATAAGCTCCTGCAGGAAAGGTGCTTCTATGACACAACCCCCGAGCAGGTAGCTACATTCTGCACAGAACAAAATGCAAATGAATTCCAGGCTGAAAACTCTCCACAGAAGAATGAAATGCGTGTGTTTCCCTCTGAAAGAACACTCAGCCACTACGCTTTTGCTTGCTCCTTCAAAGTCTTTGCAGAAACGTCTGTTTTCACTGCTGGAATACGTTGTGGGATCCATCGTTTCAATCTCTTGCAAGCCTCATGTTGTTTCTTAGACAATGTGGAAAAACAGAGTATGTTTCCCAAATCACTTGTAATCCAGAAAAAGGCACACTGCATCACTCTTGCTGAAACGCGCTCTTTCTCCTAATGTTTTGAGAACATTCAAGAAACCAGAAAAGAAGTGCATTTTGCAGTGAAATTCAAACGGGTATGTTCAAAAGGACATTTCTATTGGTTGCAGAGTGCAAAAGCACGATTGCCTTCATGTTCTCCATGACACCCTTATATTTCCAACTGACCTGCAGTAGGACTTTCCCAAAAAGATGTGTTTGCGTGTCTGTGGTGAAAGGAGCTCTCCGTTGTGTATTCAGTGCTGGAGAGTGACACACTCTACGTAGGTTACACAGCGTTTTGAGAGCAGCAACATGCTTCAAACTGAAACTGTTACAGGTGTGTGTATCATGCAGAAAGAAGACTTGTCATTTCAAAGAAAGAAGAGTAAACCAAAATCCAGGTAGTGAAACGAGCACACCAGTATGGGAGATGTGCATGTGGACAGTTTCAAGCAGCAGCTCCTTCTGGACACTTGGAAACAGCAATGTAAAAACATTTCGTTCGAAGCGGGATTTGTCCAACGTTGAAAGTCCTTCCAAAACCAACCCTAAAGAACTTAGCCAAACAATGAATGTTGCAATAAGCTCCTGTAGGAAAGGTGCTTCTATGACACAACCCCCGAGCAGGTAGCTACATTCTGCACAGTACAAAATGCATATGAATTCCAGGCTGAAAACGCACTCCAGAAGGAGAAATGCGTGTGTTTCTCTCTAAAAGAACACTCAGCCACTATTCTTTTGCTTGCTCCTTCAAAGTCTTTGTAGAAACGTGTGTTTTCACTGTTGGAATACGTTTTGGGATGCATTGTTTCAATCTCTTGCAAGCCTCATGTTGTTTCTTAGACAATGTGAAAAAACAAGGAGTATGTTTCCCAAATCACTTGTAATCCAGAGGAACGCACACTGCATCACTCTTGCTCAAACACGCTCTTTCTCCTAATGTGTTGAGAACATTCAAGAAAGCAGAAAAGAAGGGCATTTTGCAGTGAAATTCAGACGGGTATGTTCAATAGGAGTTTCTATTGGTTGCAGAGTGCAAAAGGAAGATTGACTTCATGTTCTAGATGACACCCTTACATTTCAAAGTGACCTGAAGTAGGACTTTCACAAAAAGATGTGTTTGGGTGTCTGTGGCGAAAGGAACTCTAAGTTGTGTATTCAGTGCAGGGGAGTGACACACTCTACGTAGATTACACAGCGTTTTAAGAACAGCAACATGCTTCAAACTGAAACTGCTACAAGGTGTGTGTAGCATGCAGAAAGAAGGCTTGTCATTTCAAAAAGAGAAGCAGAAACCAAAATACAGGTAGTTAAACGAACACAAAAGTATGGGAGATGTGCATGTGGACAGTTTCAAGCAGCAGCTCTTTGTGGACACTTGGGAACAGCGCTGTGAAAATATTTCGTACGAAGCGGGTTTTGCCAAAGTTGAAAGACTTGCGAAATGCAACCCTAAAGGACTTAGCCAAACAATGAATGTTGCAATAAGCTCCTGCAGGAAAGGTGCTTCAATGACACAACTCCTGAGCAGGTAGGTACATTCTGCACAGTACAAAATGCATATGAATTCCTGGCTGGAAACTCACTCCAGAAGGAAGGAATGAGTGTGTTTCTCTCTGAAAGAACACTCAGCCACTAGGCTTTTGCTTTCTCCTTCAAAGTCTTTGTACAAACGTGTGTTTTCACTGTTGGAATACGTTTTGGGATGCATTGTTTCAATCTCTTGCAAGCCTCATGTTGTTTCTTAAACAATGTGGAAAAACAAAGAGTATGTTTCCCAAATCACTTGTAATCCAGAGAAACGCACACTGCATCACTCTTGCCTAAGCACGCTCTTTCTCCTTATGTGTTGAGAACATTCAAGAAACGAGAAAAGAAGGGCATTTTGCAGTGAAATTCAGACGGGTATGTTCAAAACGACATTTCTATTGGTAGCAGAGTGCACAAGCACGATTGACGTCATGTTCTCGATGACACCCTTACTTTTCCAAGTGACCTGAAGTAGGACTTTCACAAAAAGATGTCTTTGCGTGTCTGTGGTGAAAGTAGCTCTTAGTTGAGTATTAAGTGCTGGAGAGTGACACACTCTACGTAGGTTACACAGCGTTTTGAGAGCAGCAACATGCTTCAAACTGAAACTGTTACAGGTGTGTGTATCATGCAGAAAGAAGACTTGTCATTTCAAAGAAAGAAGAGTAAACCAAAATCCAGGTAGTGAAACGAGCACACCAGTATGGGAGATGTGCATGTGGACAGTTTCAAGCAGCAGCTCCTTCTGGACACTTGGAAACAGCAATGTAAAAACATTTCGTTCGAAGCGGGATTTGTCCAACGTTGAAAGTCCTTCCAAAACCAACCCTAAAGAACTTAGCCAAACAATGAATGTTGCAATAAGCTCCTGTAGGAAAGGTGCTTCTATGACACAACCCCCGAGCAGGTAGCTACATTCTGCACAGTACAAAATGCATATGAATTCCAGGCTGAAAACGCACTCCAGAAGGAGAAATGCGTGTGTTTCTCTCTAAAAGAACACTCAGCCACTATTCTTTTGCTTGCTCCTTCAAAGTCTTTGTAGAAACGTGTGTTTTCACTGTTGGAATACGTTTTGGGATGCATTGTTTCAATCTCTTGCAAGCCTCATGTTGTTTCTTAGACAATGTGAAAAAACAAGGAGTATGTTTCCCAAATCACTTGTAATCCAGAGGAACGCACACTGCATCACTCTTGCTCAAACACGCTCTTTCTCCTAATGTGTTGAGAACATTCAAGAAAGCAGAAAAGAAGGGCATTTTGCAGTGAAATTCAGACGGGTATGTTCAATAGGAGTTTCTATTGGTTGCAGAGTGCAAAAGGAAGATTGACTTCATGTTCTAGATGACACCCTTACATTTCAAAGTGACCTGAAGTAGGACTTTCACAAAAAGATGTGTTTGGGTGTCTGTGGCGAAAGGAACTCTAAGTTGTGTATTCAGTGCAGGGGAGTGACACACTCTACGTAGATTACACAGCGTTTTAAGAACAGCAACATGCTTCAAACTGAAACTGCTACAAGGTGTGTGTAGCATGCAGAAAGAAGGCTTGTCATTTCAAAAAGAGAAGCAGAAACCAAAATACAGGTAGTTAAACGAACACAAAAGTATGGGAGATGTGCATGTGGACAGTTTCAAGCAGCAGCTCTTTGTGGACACTTGGGAACAGCGCTGTGAAAATATTTCGTACGAAGCGGGTTTTGCCAAAGTTGAAAGACTTGCGAAATGCAACCCTAAAGGACTTAGCCAAACAATGAATGTTGCAATAAGCTCCTGCAGGAAAGGTGCTTCAATGACACAACTCCTGAGCAGGTAGGTACATTCTGCACAGTACAAAATGCATATGAATTCCTGGCTGGAAACTCACTCCAGAAGGAAGGAATGAGTGTGTTTCTCTCTGAAAGAACACTCAGCCACTAGGCTTTTGCTTTCTCCTTCAAAGTCTTTGTACAAACGTGTGTTTTCACTGTTGGAATACGTTTTGGGATGCATTGTTTCAATCTCTTGCAAGCCTCATGTTGTTTCTTAAACAATGTGGAAAAACAAAGAGTATGTTTCCCAAATCACTTGTAATCCAGAGAAACGCACACTGCATCACTCTTGCCTAAGCACGCTCTTTCTCCTTATGTGTTGAGAACATTCAAGAAACGAGAAAAGAAGGGCATTTTGCAGTGAAATTCAGACGGGTATGTTCAAAACGACATTTCTATTGGTAGCAGAGTGCACAAGCACGATTGACGTCATGTTCTCGATGACACCCTTACTTTTCCAAGTGACCTGAAGTAGGACTTTCACAAAAAGATGTCTTTGCGTGTCTGTGGTGAAAGTAGCTCTTAGTTGAGTATTAAGTGCTGGAGAGTGACACACTCTACGTAGGTTACACAGCGTTTTGAGAGCAGCAACATGCTTCAAACTGAAACTGTTACAGGTGTGTGTAGCATGCAGGAAGAAGGCTTGTCATTTCAAAGAAGGGAGAGGAAACCAAAATCCAGGTAGTGAAATGAGCACACCAGTATGGGAGATGTGCATGTGGACAGTTTCAAGCAGCAGCTCCTTCTGGACACTTGGAAACAGCAATGTAAAAACATTTCGTTCGAAGCGGGATTTGTCCAAAGTTGAAAGACCTTCCAACACCAACCCTAAAGAACTTAGCCAAACAATGAATGTTGCAATAAGCTCCTGCAGGAAAGGTGCTTCTATGACACAACCCCCGAGCAGGTAGCTACATTCTGCACAGAACAAAATGCAAATGAATTCCAGGCTGAAAACTCTCCACAGAAGAATGAAATGCGTGTGTTTCCCTCTGAAAGAACACTCAGCCACTACGCTTTTGCTTGCTCCTTCAAAGTCTTTGCAGAAACGTCTGTTTTCACTGCTGGAATACGTTGTGGGATCCATCGTTTCAATCTCTTGCAAGCCTCATGTTGTTTCTTAGACAATGTGGAAAAACAGAGTATGTTTCCCAAATCACTTGTAATCCAGAAAAAGGCACACTGCATCACTCTTGCTGAAACGCGCTCTTTCTCCTAATGTTTTGAGAACATTCAAGAAACCAGAAAAGAAGTGCATTTTGCAGTGAAATTCAAACGGGTATGTTCAAAAGGACATTTCTATTGGTTGCAGAGTGCAAAAGCACGATTGCCTTCATGTTCTCCATGACACCCTTATATTTCCAACTGACCTGCAGTAGGACTTTCCCAAAAAGATGTGTTTGCGTGTCTGTGGTGAAAGGAGCTCTCCGTTGTGTATTCAGTGCTGGAGAGTGACACACTCTACGTAGGTTACACAGCGTTTTGAGAGCAGCAACATGCTTCAAACTGAAACTGTTACAGGTGTGTGTATCATGCAGAAAGAAGACTTGTCATTTCAAAGAAAGAAGAGTAAACCAAAATCCAGGTAGTGAAACGAGCACACCAGTATGGGAGATGTGCATGTGGACAGTTTCAAGCAGCAGCTCCTTCTGGACACTTGGAAACAGCAATGTAAAAACATTTCGTTCGAAGCGGGATTTGTCCAACGTTGAAAGTCCTTCCAAAACCAACCCTAAAGAACTTAGCCAAACAATGAATGTTGCAATAAGCTCCTGTAGGAAAGGTGCTTCTATGACACAACCCCCGAGCAGGTAGCTACATTCTGCACAGTACAAAATGCATATGAATTCCAGGCTGAAAACGCACTCCAGAAGGAGAAATGCGTGTGTTTCTCTCTAAAAGAACACTCAGCCACTATTCTTTTGCTTGCTCCTTCAAAGTCTTTGTAGAAACGTGTGTTTTCACTGTTGGAATACGTTTTGGGATGCATTGTTTCAATCTCTTGCAAGCCTCATGTTGTTTCTTAGACAATGTGAAAAAACAAGGAGTATGTTTCCCAAATCACTTGTAATCCAGAGGAACGCACACTGCATCACTCTTGCTCAAACACGCTCTTTCTCCTAATGTGTTGAGAACATTCAAGAAAGCAGAAAAGAAGGGCATTTTGCAGTGAAATTCAGACGGGTATGTTCAATAGGAGTTTCTATTGGTTGCAGAGTGCAAAAGGAAGATTGACTTCATGTTCTAGATGACACCCTTACATTTCAAAGTGACCTGAAGTAGGACTTTCACAAAAAGATGTGTTTGGGTGTCTGTGGCGAAAGGAACTCTAAGTTGTGTATTCAGTGCAGGGGAGTGACACACTCTACGTAGATTACACAGCGTTTTAAGAACAGCAACATGCTTCAAACTGAAACTGCTACAAGGTGTGTGTAGCATGCAGAAAGAAGGCTTGTCATTTCAAAAAGAGAAGCAGAAACCAAAATACAGGTAGTTAAACGAACACAAAAGTATGGGAGATGTGCATGTGGACAGTTTCAAGCAGCAGCTCTTTGTGGACACTTGGGAACAGCGCTGTGAAAATATTTCGTACGAAGCGGGTTTTGCCAAAGTTGAAAGACTTGCGAAATGCAACCCTAAAGGACTTAGCCAAACAATGAATGTTGCAATAAGCTCCTGCAGGAAAGGTGCTTCAATGACACAACTCCTGAGCAGGTAGGTACATTCTGCACAGTACAAAATGCATATGAATTCCTGGCTGGAAACTCACTCCAGAAGGAAGGAATGAGTGTGTTTCTCTCTGAAAGAACACTCAGCCACTAGGCTTTTGCTTTCTCCTTCAAAGTCTTTGTACAAACGTGTGTTTTCACTGTTGGAATACGTTTTGGGATGCATTGTTTCAATCTCTTGCAAGCCTCATGTTGTTTCTTAAACAATGTGGAAAAACAAAGAGTATGTTTCCCAAATCACTTGTAATCCAGAGAAACGCACACTGCATCACTCTTGCCTAAGCACGCTCTTTCTCCTTATGTGTTGAGAACATTCAAGAAACGAGAAAAGAAGGGCATTTTGCAGTGAAATTCAGACGGGTATGTTCAAAACGACATTTCTATTGGTAGCAGAGTGCACAAGCACGATTGACGTCATGTTCTCGATGACACCCTTACTTTTCCAAGTGACCTGAAGTAGGACTTTCACAAAAAGATGTCTTTGCGTGTCTGTGGTGAAAGTAGCTCTTAGTTGAGTATTAAGTGCTGGAGAGTGACACACTCTACGTAGGTTACACAGCGTTTTGAGAGCAGCAACATGCTTCAAACTGAAACTGTTACAGGTGTGTGTAGCATGCAGGAAGAAGGCTTGTCATTTCAAAGAAGGGAGAGGAAACCAAAATCCAGGTAGTGAAATGAGCACACCAGTATGGGAGATGTGCATGTGGACAGTTTCAAGCAGCAGCTCCTTCTGGACACTTGGAAACAGCAATGTAAAAACATTTCGTTCGAAGCGGGATTTGTCCAAAGTTGAAAGACCTTCCAACACCAACCCTAAAGAACTTAGCCAAACAATGAATGTTGCAATAAGCTCCTGCAGGAAAGGTGCTTCTATGACACAACCCCCGAGCAGGTAGCTACATTCTGCACAGAACAAAATGCAAATGAATTCCAGGCTGAAAACTCTCCACAGAAGAATGAAATGCGTGTGTTTCCCTCTGAAAGAACACTCAGCCACTACGCTTTTGCTTGCTCCTTCAAAGTCTTTGCAGAAACGTCTGTTTTCACTGCTGGAATACGTTGTGGGATCCATCGTTTCAATCTCTTGCAAGCCTCATGTTGTTTCTTAGACAATGTGGAAAAACAGAGTATGTTTCCCAAATCACTTGTAATCCAGAAAAAGGCACACTGCATCACTCTTGCTGAAACGCGCTCTTTCTCCTAATGTTTTGAGAACATTCAAGAAACCAGAAAAGAAGTGCATTTTGCAGTGAAATTCAAACGGGTATGTTCAAAAGGACATTTCTATTGGTTGCAGAGTGCAAAAGCACGATTGCCTTCATGTTCTCCATGACACCCTTATATTTCCAACTGACCTGCAGTAGGACTTTCCCAAAAAGATGTGTTTGCGTGTCTGTGGTGAAAGGAGCTCTCCGTTGTGTATTCAGTGCTGGAGAGTGACACACTCTACGTAGGTTACACAGCGTTTTGAGAGCAGCAACATGCTTCAAACTGAAACTGTTACAGGTGTGTGTATCATGCAGAAAGAAGACTTGTCATTTCAAAGAAAGAAGAGTAAACCAAAATCCAGGTAGTGAAACGAGCACACCAGTATGGGAGATGTGCATGTGGACAGTTTCAAGCAGCAGCTCCTTCTGGACACTTGGAAACAGCAATGTAAAAACATTTCGTTCGAAGCGGGATTTGTCCAACGTTGAAAGTCCTTCCAAAACCAACCCTAAAGAACTTAGCCAAACAATGAATGTTGCAATAAGCTCCTGTAGGAAAGGTGCTTCTATGACACAACCCCCGAGCAGGTAGCTACATTCTGCACAGTACAAAATGCATATGAATTCCAGGCTGAAAACGCACTCCAGAAGGAGAAATGCGTGTGTTTCTCTCTAAAAGAACACTCAGCCACTATTCTTTTGCTTGCTCCTTCAAAGTCTTTGTAGAAACGTGTGTTTTCACTGTTGGAATACGTTTTGGGATGCATTGTTTCAATCTCTTGCAAGCCTCATGTTGTTTCTTAGACAATGTGAAAAAACAAGGAGTATGTTTCCCAAATCACTTGTAATCCAGAGGAACGCACACTGCATCACTCTTGCTCAAACACGCTCTTTCTCCTAATGTGTTGAGAACATTCAAGAAAGCAGAAAAGAAGGGCATTTTGCAGTGAAATTCAGACGGGTATGTTCAATAGGAGTTTCTATTGGTTGCAGAGTGCAAAAGGAAGATTGACTTCATGTTCTAGATGACACCCTTACATTTCAAAGTGACCTGAAGTAGGACTTTCACAAAAAGATGTGTTTGGGTGTCTGTGGCGAAAGGAACTCTAAGTTGTGTATTCAGTGCAGGGGAGTGACACACTCTACGTAGATTACACAGCGTTTTAAGAACAGCAACATGCTTCAAACTGAAACTGCTACAAGGTGTGTGTAGCATGCAGAAAGAAGGCTTGTCATTTCAAAAAGAGAAGCAGAAACCAAAATACAGGTAGTTAAACGAACACAAAAGTATGGGAGATGTGCATGTGGACAGTTTCAAGCAGCAGCTCTTTGTGGACACTTGGGAACAGCGCTGTGAAAATATTTCGTACGAAGCGGGTTTTGCCAAAGTTGAAAGACTTGCGAAATGCAACCCTAAAGGACTTAGCCAAACAATGAATGTTGCAATAAGCTCCTGCAGGAAAGGTGCTTCAATGACACAACTCCTGAGCAGGTAGGTACATTCTGCACAGTACAAAATGCATATGAATTCCTGGCTGGAAACTCACTCCAGAAGGAAGGAATGAGTGTGTTTCTCTCTGAAAGAACACTCAGCCACTAGGCTTTTGCTTTCTCCTTCAAAGTCTTTGTACAAACGTGTGTTTTCACTGTTGGAATACGTTTTGGGATGCATTGTTTCAATCTCTTGCAAGCCTCATGTTGTTTCTTAAACAATGTGGAAAAACAAAGAGTATGTTTCCCAAATCACTTGTAATCCAGAGAAACGCACACTGCATCACTCTTGCCTAAGCACGCTCTTTCTCCTTATGTGTTGAGAACATTCAAGAAACGAGAAAAGAAGGGCATTTTGCAGTGAAATTCAGACGGGTATGTTCAAAACGACATTTCTATTGGTAGCAGAGTGCACAAGCACGATTGACGTCATGTTCTCGATGACACCCTTACTTTTCCAAGTGACCTGAAGTAGGACTTTCACAAAAAGATGTCTTTGCGTGTCTGTGGTGAAAGTAGCTCTTAGTTGAGTATTAAGTGCTGGAGAGTGACACACTCTACGTAGGTTACACAGCGTTTTGAGAGCAGCAACATGCTTCAAACTGAAACTGTTACAGGTGTGTGTAGCATGCAGGAAGAAGGCTTGTCATTTCAAAGAAGGGAGAGGAAACCAAAATCCAGGTAGTGAAATGAGCACACCAGTATGGGAGATGTGCATGTGGACAGTTTCAAGCAGCAGCTCCTTCTGGACACTTGGAAACAGCAATGTAAAAACATTTCGTTCGAAGCGGGATTTGTCCAAAGTTGAAAGACCTTCCAACACCAACCCTAAAGAACTTAGCCAAACAATGAATGTTGCAATAAGCTCCTGCAGGAAAGGTGCTTCTATGACACAACCCCCGAGCAGGTAGCTACATTCTGCACAGAACAAAATGCAAATGAATTCCAGGCTGAAAACTCTCCACAGAAGAATGAAATGCGTGTGTTTCCCTCTGAAAGAACACTCAGCCACTACGCTTTTGCTTGCTCCTTCAAAGTCTTTGCAGAAACGTCTGTTTTCACTGCTGGAATACGTTGTGGGATCCATCGTTTCAATCTCTTGCAAGCCTCATGTTGTTTCTTAGACAATGTGGAAAAACAGAGTATGTTTCCCAAATCACTTGTAATCCAGAAAAAGGCACACTGCATCACTCTTGCTGAAACGCGCTCTTTCTCCTAATGTTTTGAGAACATTCAAGAAACCAGAAAAGAAGTGCATTTTGCAGTGAAATTCAAACGGGTATGTTCAAAAGGACATTTCTATTGGTTGCAGAGTGCAAAAGCACGATTGCATTCATGTTCTCCATGACACCCTTATATTTCCAACTGACCTGCAGTAGGACTTTCCCAAAAAGATGTGTTTGCGTGTCTGTGGTGAAAGGAGCTCTCCGTTGTGTATTCAGTGCTGGAGAGTGACACACTCTACGTAGGTTACACAGCGTTTTGAGAGCAGCAACATGCTTCAAACTGAAACTGTTACAGTTGTGTGTATCATGCAGAAAGAAGACTTGTCATTTCAAAGAAAGAAGAGTAAACCAAAATCCAGGTAGTGAAACGAGCACACCAGTATGGGAGATGTGCATGTGGACAGTTTCAAGCAGCAGCTCCTTCTGGACACTTGGAAACAGCAATGTAAAAACATTTCGTTCGAAGCGGGATTTGTCCAACGTTGAAAGACCTTCCAAAACCAACCCTAAAGAACTTAGCCAAACAATGAATGTTGCAATAAGCTCCTGTAGGAAAGGTGCTTCTATGACACAACCCCCGAGCAGGTAGCTACATTCTGCACAGTACAAAATGCATATGAATTCCAGGCTGAAAACGCACTCCAGAAGGAGAAATGCGTGTGTTTCTCTCTAAAAGAACACTCAGCCACTATTCTTTTGCTTGCTCCTTCAAAGTCTTTGTAGAAACGTGTGTTTTCACTGTTGGAATACGTTTTGGGATGCATTGTTTCAATCTCTTGCAAGCCTCATGTTGTTTCTTAGACAATGTGAAAAAACAAGGAGTATGTTTCCCAAATCACTTGTAATCCAGAGGAACGCACACTGCATCACTCTTGCTCAAACACGCTCTTTCTCCTAATGTGTTGAGAACATTCAAGAAAGCAGAAAAGAAGGGCATTTTGCAGTGAAATTCAGACGGGTATGTTCAATAGGAGTTTCTATTGGTTGCAGAGTGCAAAAGGAAGATTGACTTCATGTTCTAGATGACACCCTTACATTTCAAAGTGACCTGAAGTAGGACTTTCACAAAAAGATGTGTTTGGGTGTCTGTGGCGAAAGGAACTCTAAGTTGTGTATTCAGTGCAGGGGAGTGACACACTCTACGTAGATTACACAGCGTTTTAAGAACAGCAACATGCTTCAAACTGAAACTGCTACAAGGTGTGTGTAGCATGCAGAAAGAAGGCTTGTCATTTCAAAAAGAGAAGCAGAAACCAAAATACAGGTAGTTAAACGAACACAAAAGTATGGGAGATGTGCATGTGGACAGTTTCAAGCAGCAGCTCTTTGTGGACACTTGGGAACAGCGCTGTGAAAATATTTCGTACGAAGCGGGTTTTGCCAAAGTTGAAAGACTTGCGAAATGCAACCCTAAAGGACTTAGCCAAACAATGAATGTTGCAATAAGCTCCTGCAGGAAAGGTGCTTCAATGACACAACTCCTGAGCAGGTAGGTACATTCTGCACAGTACAAAATGCATATGAATTCCTGGCTGGAAACTCACTCCAGAAGGAAGGAATGAGTGTGTTTCTCTCTGAAAGAACACTCAGCCACTAGGCTTTTGCTTTCTCCTTCAAAGTCTTTGTACAAACGTGTGTTTTCACTGTTGGAATACGTTTTGGGATGCATTGTTTCAATCTCTTGCAAGCCTCATGTTGTTTCTTAAACAATGTGGAAAAACAAAGAGTATGTTTCCCAAATCACTTGTAATCCAGAGAAACGCACACTGCATCACTCTTGCCTAAGCACGCTCTTTCTCCTTATGTGTTGAGAACATTCAAGAAACGAGAAAAGAAGGGCATTTTGCAGTGAAATTCAGACGGGTATGTTCAAAACGACATTTCTATTGGTAGCAGAGTGCACAAGCACGATTGACGTCATGTTCTCGATGACACCCTTACTTTTCCAAGTGACCTGAAGTAGGACTTTCACAAAAAGATGTCTTTGCGTGTCTGTGGTGAAAGTAGCTCTTAGTTGAGTATTAAGTGCTGGAGAGTGACACACTCTACGTAGGTTACACAGCGTTTTGAGAGCAGCAACATGCTTCAAACTGAAACTGTTACAGGTGTGTGTAGCATGCAGGAAGAAGGCTTGTCATTTCAAAGAAGGGAGAGGAAACCAAAATCCAGGTAGTGAAATGAGCACACCAGTATGGGAGATGTGCATGTGGACAGTTTCAAGCAGCAGCTCCTTCTGGACACTTGGAAACAGCAATGTAAAAACATTTCGTTCGAAGCGGGATTTGTCCAAAGTTGAAAGACCTTCCAACACCAACCCTAAAGAACTTAGCCAAACAATGAATGTTGCAATAAGCTCCTGCAGGAAAGGTGCTTCTATGACACAACCCCCGAGCAGGTAGCTACATTCTGCACAGAACAAAATGCAAATGAATTCCAGGCTGAAAACTCTCCACAGAAGAATGAAATGCGTGTGTTTCCCTCTGAAAGAACACTCAGCCACTACGCTTTTGCTTGCTCCTTCAAAGTCTTTGCAGAAACGTCTGTTTTCACTGCTGGAATACGTTGTGGGATCCATCGTTTCAATCTCTTGCAAGCCTCATGTTGTTTCTTAGACAATGTGGAAAAACAGAGTATGTTTCCCAAATCACTTGTAATCCAGAAAAAGGCACACTGCATCACTCTTGCTGAAACGCGCTCTTTCTCCTAATGTTTTGAGAACATTCAAGAAA
This sequence comes from Miniopterus schreibersii, assembly GCF_964146895.1. Classification (NCBI taxonomy): domain Eukaryota; kingdom Metazoa; phylum Chordata; class Mammalia; order Chiroptera; family Miniopteridae; genus Miniopterus; species Miniopterus schreibersii. The sequence continues at coordinate 853,061 of NW_027669844.1, forward strand.
CCAGAAAAGAAGTGCATTTTGCAGTGAAATTCAAACGGGTATGTTCAAAAGGACATTTCTATTGGTTGCAGAGTGCAAAAGCACGATTGCATTCATGTTCTCCATGACACCCTTATATTTCCAACTGACCTGCAGTAGGACTTTCCCAAAAAGATGTGTTTGCGTGTCTGTGGTGAAAGGAGCTCTCCGTTGTGTATTCAGTGCTGGAGAGTGACACACTCTACGTAGGTTACACAGCGTTTTGAGAGCAGCAACATGCTTCAAACTGAAACTGTTACAGTTGTGTGTATCATGCAGAAAGAAGACTTGTCATTTCAAAGAAAGAAGAGTAAACCAAAATCCAGGTAGTGAAACGAGCACACCAGTATGGGAGATGTGCATGTGGACAGTTTCAAGCAGCAGCTCCTTCTGGACACTTGGAAACAGCAATGTAAAAACATTTCGTTCGAAGCGGGATTTGTCCAACGTTGAAAGACCTTCCAAAACCAACCCTAAAGAACTTAGCCAAACAATGAATGTTGCAATAAGCTCCTGTAGGAAAGGTGCTTCTATGACACAACCCCCGAGCAGGTAGCTACATTCTGCACAGTACAAAATGCATATGAATTCCAGGCTGAAAACGCACTCCAGAAGGAGAAATGCGTGTGTTTCTCTCTAAAAGAACACTCAGCCACTATTCTTTTGCTTGCTCCTTCAAAGTCTTTGTAGAAACGTGTGTTTTCACTGTTGGAATACGTTTTGGGATGCATTGTTTCAATCTCTTGCAAGCCTCATGTTGTTTCTTAGACAATGTGAAAAAACAAGGAGTATGTTTCCCAAATCACTTGTAATCCAGAGGAACGCACACTGCATCACTCTTGCTCAAACACGCTCTTTCTCCTAATGTGTTGAGAACATTCAAGAAAGCAGAAAAGAAGGGCATTTTGCAGTGAAATTCAGACGGGTATGTTCAATAGGAGTTTCTATTGGTTGCAGAGTGCAAAAGGAAGATTGACTTCATGTTCTAGATGACACCCTTACATTTCAAAGTGACCTGAAGTAGGACTTTCACAAAAAGATGTGTTTGGGTGTCTGTGGCGAAAGGAACTCTAAGTTGTGTATTCAGTGCAGGGGAGTGACACACTCTACGTAGATTACACAGCGTTTTAAGAACAGCAACATGCTTCAAACTGAAACTGCTACAAGGTGTGTGTAGCATGCAGAAAGAAGGCTTGTCATTTCAAAAAGAGAAGCAGAAACCAAAATACAGGTAGTTAAACGAACACAAAAGTATGGGAGATGTGCATGTGGACAGTTTCAAGCAGCAGCTCTTTGTGGACACTTGGGAACAGCGCTGTGAAAATATTTCGTACGAAGCGGGTTTTGCCAAAGTTGAAAGACTTGCGAAATGCAACCCTAAAGGACTTAGCCAAACAATGAATGTTGCAATAAGCTCCTGCAGGAAAGGTGCTTCAATGACACAACTCCTGAGCAGGTAGGTACATTCTGCACAGTACAAAATGCATATGAATTCCTGGCTGGAAACTCACTCCAGAAGGAAGGAATGAGTGTGTTTCTCTCTGAAAGAACACTCAGCCACTAGGCTTTTGCTTTCTCCTTCAAAGTCTTTGTACAAACGTGTGTTTTCACTGTTGGAATACGTTTTGGGATGCATTGTTTCAATCTCTTGCAAGCCTCATGTTGTTTCTTAAACAATGTGGAAAAACAAAGAGTATGTTTCCCAAATCACTTGTAATCCAGAGAAACGCACACTGCATCACTCTTGCCTAAGCACGCTCTTTCTCCTTATGTGTTGAGAACATTCAAGAAACGAGAAAAGAAGGGCATTTTGCAGTGAAATTCAGACGGGTATGTTCAAAACGACATTTCTATTGGTAGCAGAGTGCAAAAGCACGATTGACGTCATGTTCTCGATGACACCCTTACTTTTCCAAGTGACCTGAAGTAGGACTTTCACAAAAAGATGTCTTTGCGTGTCTGTGGTGAAAGTAGCTCTTAGTTGAGTATTAAGTGCTGGAGAGTGACACACTCTACGAAGCTTACACAGCGTTTTGAGAGCAGCAACATGTTTCAAACTGAAACTGCTACAAGGTGTGCGTAGCATGCAGGAAGAAGGCTTGTCATTTCAAAGAAGGAAGAGGAAACCAAAATCCAGGTAGTGAAACGAGCACACCAGTATGGGAGATGTGCATGTGGACAGTTTCAAGCAGCAGCTCCTTCTGGACACTTGGAAACAGCAATGTAAAAACATTTCGTTCGAAGCGGGATTTGTCCAAAGTTGAAAGACCTTCCAACACCAACCCTAAAGAACTTAGCCAAACAATGAATGTTGCAATAAGCTCCTGCAGGAAAGGTGCTTCTATGACACAACCCCCGAGCAGGTAGCTACATTCTGCACAGTACAAAATGCATATGAATTCCAGGCTGAAAACTCACTCCAGAAGGAAGAAATGCGTGTGTTTCTCTCTGAAACAACACTCAGCCACTATTCTTTTGCTTGCTCCTTCAAAGTCTTTGTAGAAACGTGTGTTTACACTGCTGAAATACGTTTTGGGATGCATTGTTTCAATCTCTTGCAAGCCTCATGTTCTTTCTTAGACGATGTGGAAAAACAAGGAGTATGTTTCCCAAATCACTAGCAATCCAGAAAAACACACAGTGCATCACTCTTGCCCAAACATGCTCTTTCTCCTAATGCGTTGAGAACATTCAAGAAAGCAGAAAGGAAGAGCATTTTGCAGTGAAATTCAGACTGGCATGTACAAAAAGCCATTTCTTTCGGTTGCAGGGTGTAAAAGCATGATGGTCTTCATGTTGTCGATGAAACCCTTACATTTCCAAGTGACCTCAATTAGGACATTCCCCAAAAATTGTGTTTGCGTGTCTGTAGCGAAAGGAGCTCTAAGTTGTGTATTCAGTGCTGGAGAGTGACACAGTCTACATAGGTTTAACAGCGTTTTAAGAGCACCAACATGCTCAAAGGTGAAACTGCTACAAGGTGTGTGTAGCATGCAGAAAGAGGGCTTGTCCTTTCAAAGAAAGAAGAGGAAACCAAAATCCAGGTACTGAAACGAGCACACCAGTATGGGAGATGTGCATGTGGACAGTTTCAAGCACCCCATCCTTCTGGACACTTGGAAACAGCAATGTAAAAACATTTCGTTCGAAGTGGGATTTGGCCAAGTTGAAAGACCTTCCAACACCAACCCTAAAGAACTTAGCCAAACAATGAATGTTGCAATAAGCTCCTGTAGGAAAGGCGCTTCTATGACACAAACCCCAAACAGGTAGCTACATTCTGCACAGTACAAATGCATATGAATTCCAGGCTGAAAACTCACTCCAGAAGGAAGAAATGCGTGTGTTTCTCTCTGAAAGAACACTCAGCCACTATTCTTTTGCTTGCTCCTTCAAAGTCTTTGTAGAAACGTGTGTTTTCACTGGTGGAATACGTTTTGGGATGCATTGTTTCAATCTCTTCCAATCCTCATGTTGTTTCTTAGACAATGTGGAAAAACGCGGATTATGTTTCCCAAATCACTTGAAATCCAGAAAATCGCAACCTGCATCACTCTTGCTCAAACACGCTCTTTCACCTAATGCGTTGAGAACATTCAAGAAAGCAGAAAAGAAGGGCCTTTTGCAGTGAATTTCACACTGGTATGTACAAAAAGCCATTTATTTCGGTTGCAGAGTGCAAAAGCATGATTGACTTCATGTTCTCAATGAAACCCTGACATTTCCAAGTGACCTGAAGTAGGACTTTCACAAAAACATGCGTTTGCGTGTCTGTGGTGAAAGGAGATTTAAGTTGTGTATTCAGTGCTGGAGAGTGACACACTCTACACAGGTTAGACAGCGTTCTTAGAGCACCAACATGCTTAAAATACAAACTACTACAAGATGTGTGTAGCATGCCGAATGAAGGCTTGTCATTTCAAAGAAAGAAGAGGAAACCAAATTCCAGGTAGTGAAATGACCATGCCAGTGTGGGAGATGTGCATGTGGACAGTTTCAAGCAGCAGCTCTTTGTGGACACTTGGAAGCAGCGCTGTGAAAAAATTTCGTAGGAAGCGGGATTTGGCCAAAGTTCAAAGACCTTCCAAAACCAATCCTAAAGGACTTAGCCAAACAATGAATGTTGCAATAAGCCCCTGCAGGAAAGGTGCTTCAATGACACAACTCCCGAGCAGGTAGTTACATTCCGCACAGTACAAAATGCATATGAATTCCTGGCTGGAGACTCACTCCAGAAGGAAGAAATGCGTGTGTTTCTCACTGAAACAACACTCAGCCACTATTCTTTTGCTTGCTCCTTCAAAGTCTTTGTAGAAACGTGTGTTTTCACAGCTGGAATACGTTTTGGGATGAATTGTTTCAATCTCTTGCAAGCCTCATGTTCTTTCTTACACAATGTGGAAAAACGCGGATTATGTTTCACCTAATGCATTGAGAACATTCAAGAAAGCAGAAAAGAAGGGCCCTAAACCTAGGTCCAATCCTATCCCTAATCGTTTATCTAAAACTAGCCCTAAACATAACACTAACCCTAGGTACAATCCTAACCCTAATTGTAGACGTAACCCTAGCCCTCAACATAACCTTAACCCTAGGTCCAATCCTAAACCTACTCGTCTATCTAACCCTGGCCCTCAACATAACCCTACCCCTAGCTCCAATCCTAACCCTAATCGTCTACCTAAACTTAGCCCTCAACACAACCATAACCCTAGGTCCAATCGTAACCCAAATCGACCCTCTAACCGTAGCCCTCAACATAACCCTAACGCTAGGTCCACTCCTAACCCTAATCATCTCTCTAACCCTAGCCCTCAACATAACCCTAACCTTAGGTCCAATCCTAACAATAATCGTCTATCTAAACCTAGCCCTCAACATAACCCTAACCCTAGGTCCAATCCAACCCTAACCTTCTCTCTAACCCTAGCCCTCAACATAACCCTAACCCTAGGTCCAATCCTAACCCTAATCGTCCCTCTAACCTTAGCCCTCAACCTAACCATAACCCTAGGTCCAATCCTCATACTAACCGTCTCTCTAACCATAGCCCTCAACCTAACCCTAACCCTAGGTCCAATCCTAGCACTAACCGTCTCTCTAACCCTAGCCCTCAACATAACCCTAACCCTAGGTCCAATCCTAACCCTAACGGTCTCTCTAACCTTAGCCCTCAACATAACCATTACTCTAGGTGCAATACTAACCCTAACCGTCTCTCTAACCTTAGCCCTCAACATAACTCTAACCCTAGGTCCAATCCTCACCCTAACTGTCTCTCTAACCCTAGCCCTCAACCTAACCCTAACCCTAGGTCCAATCCTAACCCTAACCGTCTTTCTAACCCTAGCCCTCAATGTAACCCTAACCCTAGGTCCAATCTTAACCCTAACCGTCTCTCTAAACCTAGCCCTCAACATAATCCTAAGCCTAGGTCCAATGGTAACCCTAACCGTCTCTCTAACCCTAGCCCTCAACGTAACCATAACCGTAGGTCCAATCCTAACCCTAAACGTCTCTCTAACCCTAGACCTCAATATAAACCTAAGCCTAGGTCCAATCCTAACCCTAACCGTCTCTCTAAACCTAGCCCTCAACATAACCCTAACCCTAGGTCCAATCCTAAACCTAACCGTCTCTCTAACCTTAGCCCTCAACGTAACAATAACCCTAGGTCCAATCTTAACCCTAACCGTCTCTCTAACCCTAGCCCTCAACATAACCCTAACTCTAGGTCCAATCGTAACCCTAACGGTCTCTCTAAACCTAGCACTCAACATAACCCTAACCCTAGGTCCAATCCTAACCCTAACCGTCTCTCTAACCCTAGCCCTCAACATAACCCTAACCCTAGGTCCAATCCTAACCCTAACTGTCTCTCTAATCCTAGCCCTCAACATAACCCTAACCCTAGGTCCAATCCTAACCCTAACCATCTCTCTAAACCTAGCCCTCAATATAACCCAAACCCTAGGTCCAATACTCACCGTAACCATGTCTCTATCCCTAGCCCTCAACATATTCCTAACCCAAGGTCCAATCCAACCCTAACCTTCTCTCTAACCTTAGCCTTCAACATAACCCTAAACCTAGGTCCAATCCTAACCCTAACCGTCTCTCTAACCATAGCCCTCAACCTAACCCTAACCCTAGGTCCAATCCTAGCCCTAACGGTCTCTCTAATCCTAGCCCTCAACAGAAACCTAACCCTAGTTCCAATCCTAACCCTAACTGTCTCTCTGACCCTAGCCCTCAACAGAACCCTAACCCTAGGTCCAATCCTAACCCTAACTGTCTCTCTGACCCTAGCCCTCAACATAACCCTAACCCTAAGTGCAAACGTAACCCTAACGGTCACTCTAATCCTAGCCCTCAACCTAACCCTGGGCCTAGGTCCAATCCTAACCCTAACCGTCTCTCTAACCCTAGCCCTCAATATAACCCTAACCCAAGGTCCAATCCTCACCCTAACCGTCTCTCTAACCCTAGCACTCAACATAAGCCTAACCCGAGGTCCAATCCTCACCCTAACTGTCTCTCTAACCCTAGCCCTCAACATAACCCTAACCCTAGGTCCAATCCTAACCATAACCGTCTCTCTAACTCTAGCCCTTAAAATAACCCTACCCCCAGGTCCAATCCTCACCCTAACCGTCTCTCTAACCCTAGCCCTCAACATAACCCTACCCCCAGGTCCAATCCTCACCCTAACCGTCTCTCTAACACTAGCCCTCAACATAACCCTAACCCTAGGTCCAATCCTCACCCTAACCGTCTCTCTAACACTAGCCCTCAACATAACCCTAACCCTAAGTCCAAACCTAACCCTAACGGTCTCTCTAATCTTAGCCCTCAACCTAACCCTAGCCCTAGGTCCAATCCTAACCCTAACCGTCTCTCTAACCCTAGCCCTCAACATAACCCTAACCCTAGGTCCAATCCTCAGCCTAACCGTCTCTCTAACCCTAGCCCTCAACATAACCCTATCCCCAGGTCCAATCCTCACCCTAACCGTCTCTCTAACACTAGCCCTCAACATAACCCTAACCCTAGGTCCAATCCTCACCCTAACCGTCTCTCTAACCCTAGCCCTCAACATAACCCTAACCCTAGGTCCAATCCTAACCCTAACCGTCTCTCTAACACTAGCCTTCAACATAACCCTAACCCTAGGTTAAATCCTAACCCTAACCGTCTCTCTAAAACTAGCCCTCAACATAACCCTAACCCTAGGTCCAATCCTAACCCTAACCGTCTCTCTAACCCTACCCCTCAACATAACCCTAACCCTAGGTCCAATCCTAACCCTAACCGTCTCCCTAACTCTAGCCCTCAACATAACCCTACCCCTAAGGCCAATCCTCACCCTAACCGTCTCTCTAACCCTAGCCCTCAACATAACCCTCACCCCAGGTCCAATCCTCACCGTAACCGTCTGTCTAACACTAGCCCTCAACATAACCCTTACCCTAAGTCCAATCCTCACCCTAACCGTCTCTCTAACACTAGCCTTCAACATTACCCTAACCCTAGGTCCAATCCTAACACTAACCGTCTCTCTAAACCTAGCCCTCAACGTAACCCTAACCCTAGGTCCAATCCTACCCCTAACCGTCTCTCTAACCTTAGCCCTCAACATAACCATTACCCTAGGTGCAATCCTAACCCTAACCGTCTCTCTAACCCTAGCCCTCAATGTAACAATAACCCTAGGTCCAATCTTAACCCTAACCGTCTCTCTAACCCTAGCCCTCAACATAATCCTAAGCCTAGGTCCAATGGTAACCCTAACCGTCTCTCTAACCCTAGCCCTCAACATAACCATAACCGTAGGTCCAATCCTAACCCTAACCGTCTCTCTAACCCTAGCCCTCAACATAACCCTAACCCTAGGTCCAATCCTAACCCTAAACGTCTCTCTAACCCTAACCCTCAATATAAACCTAAGCCTAGGTCCAATCCTAACCCTAACCGTATCTCTAAACCTAGCCCTCAACATAACCCTAACCCTAGGTCCAATCCTAACCCTAACCGTCTCTCTAACCCTAGCCCTCAATGTAACAATAACCCTACGTCCAATCTTAACCCTAACCGTCTCTCTATCCCTAGCCCTCAACATAACCCTACCCCCAGGTCCAATCCTCACCCTAACCGTCTCTCTAACACTAGCCCTCAACATAACCCTAACCATAGGTGCAATCCTCACCCTAACAGTCTCTCTAATCCTAGCCCTCAACATAACCCTAACCCTAGGTCCAAACCTAACCCTAACGGTCTCTCTAACGCTAGCCCTCAACCTAACCCTAGCCCTAGGTCCAATCCTAACCCTAACCGTCTTTCTAACCCTAGCCCTCAACATAACCCTAACCCCAGGTTCAATCCTCACCCTAACCGTCTCTCTAACCCTAGCCCTCAACATAAGCCTAACCCTAGGTCCAATCCTCACCCTAACCGTCTCTCTAACCCTAGCCCTCAACATAACCCTAACCCTAGGTCCAATCCTAACCCTAACCGTCTCTCTAACTCTAGCCCTCAAAATAACCCTACCCCCAGGTCCAATCCTCACCCTAACCGTCTCTCTAACCCTAGCCCTCAACATAACCCTACCCCCGGGTCCAATCCTCACCCTAACCGTCTCTCTAACACTAGCCCTCAACATAACCCTAACCCTAGGTCCAGTCCTCACCCTAACCGTCTCTCTAACCCTAGCCCTCAACATAACCGTAACCCTAGGTCCAATCCTAACCCTAACCGTCTCTCTAACCCTAGCCCTCAACATAACCCTAACCCTAAGTCCAATCCTAACCCTAACCGTATATCAAACCCTAGCCTTCCACATAACCCTAACCCTAGGTCCAATCCTAACCCTCACCGTCTCTCTAAAACTAGCCCTCAACATAACCCTAACCCTAGGTCCAATCCTAACCCTAACCGTCTCTCTAACCCTAGCCCTCAACATAACCCTAACCCTAGGTCCAATCCTAACCCTAACCGTCTCTCTAACTCTAGCCCTCAACATAACCCTACCCCTAAGTCCAATCCTCACCCTAACCGTCTCTCTAACCCTAGCCCTCAACATAAGCCTAACCCCAGGTCCAATCCTCACCCTAACCGTCTCTCTAACACTAGCCCTCAACATAACCCTAACCCTAGGTCCAATCCTCACCCTAACCGTCTCTCTAACCCTAGCCCTCAACATAACCCTAACCCTAGGTCCAATCCTAACCCTAACCGTCTCTCTAAACCTACCCCTCAACATAACCCTAACCCTAGGTCCAATCCTAACCCTAACCGTCTCTCTAACCCTAGCCCTCAACATAACCCTAACCCTAGGTCCAATCCTAACCCTAACAGTCTCACTAACCCTAGCCCTCAACATAACCCTAACCCTAGGTCCAATCCTAACCCTAACCGGCTCTCTAACCCTAGCCCTCAACATAACACTAACCCTAGGTCCAATCCTAACCCTAACCGTCTCTCTAACCCTAGCCCTCAATATAACCCTAACCCTAGGTCCAATCCTCACCATAACCGTCTCTCTAACCCTAGCCCTCAACATAACCCTAACCCTAGGTCCAATCCTAACCCTAAACGTCTCTCTAACCCTAGCCCTCAATATAAACCTAAGCCTAGGTCCAATCCTAACCCTAACCGTCTCTCTAACCCTAGCCCTCAACATAACCCTAACCCTAGGTCCAATCCTAACCCTAACCGTCTCTCTAACCCTAGCCCTCAATGTAACAATAACCCTAGGTCCAATCTTAACCCTAACCGTATCTCTAACCCTAGCCCTCAACATAACCCTACCCCCAGGTCCAATCCTCACCCTAACCGTCTCTCTAACACTAGCTCTCAACATAACCCTAACCATAGGTGCAATCCGCACCCTAACCGTCTCTCTAACCCTAGCCCTCAACATAACCCTAACCCTAGGTCCAAACCTAACCCTAACGGTCTCTCTAATCCTAGCCCTCAACCGAACCCTAGGCCTAGGTCCAATCCTAACCCTAACCGTCTCTCTAACCCTAGCCCTCAACATAACCCTAACCCAAGGTCCAATCCTCACCCTAACCGTCTCTCTAACCCTAGCCCTCAACATAAGCCTAACCCCAGGTCCAATCCTCACCCTAACCGTCTCTCTAACACTAGCCCTCAACATAACCCTAACCCTAGGTCCAATCCTCACCCTAACCGTCTCTCTAACCCTAGCCCTCAACATAACCCTAACCCTAGGTCCAATCCTAACCCTAACCGTCTCTCTAAACCTACCCCTCAACATAACCCTAACCCTAGGTCCAATCCTAACCCTAACCGTCTCTCTAACCCTAGCCCTCAACATAACCCTAACCCTAGGTCCAATCCTAACCCTAACCGTCTCACTAACCCTAGCCCTCAACATAACCCTAACCCTAGGTCCAATCCTAACCCTAACCGGCTCTCTAACCCTAGCCCTCAACATAACACTAACCCTAGGTCCAATCCTAACCCTAACCGTCTCTCTAACCCTAGCCCTCAATATAACCCTAACCCTAGGTCCAATCCTCACCATAACCGTCTCTCTAACCCTAGCCCTCAACATAACCCTAACCCTAGGTCCAATCCTAACCCTAAACGTCTCTCTAACCCTAGCCCTCAATATAAACCTAAGCCTAGGTCCAATCCTAACCCTAACCGTCTCTCTAAACCTAGCCCTCAACATAACCCTAACCCTAGGTCCAATCCTAACCCTAACCGTCTCTCTAACCCTAGCCCTCAATGTAACAATAACCCTAGGTCCAATCTTAACCCTAACCGTCTCTCTAACCCTAGCCCTCAACATAACCCTACCCCCAGGTCCAATCCTCACCCTAACGGTCTCTCTAACACTAGCCCTCAACATAACCCTAACCATAGGTGCAATCCTCACCCTAACCGTCTCTCTAACCCTAGCCCTCAACATAACCCTAACCCTAGGTCCAAACCTAACCCTAACGGTCTCTCTAATCCTAGCCCTCAACCGAACCTTAGCCCTAGGTCCAATCCTAACCCTAACCGTCTCTCTAACCCTAGCCCTCAACATAACCCTAACCCAAGGTCCAATCCTCACCCTAACCGTCTCTCTAACCCTAGCCCTCAACATAAGCCTAACCCTAGGTCCAATCCTCACCCTAACCGTCTCTCTAACCCTAGCCCTCAACATAACCCTAACCCTAGGTCCAATCCTAACCCTAACCGTCTCTCTAACTCTAGCCCTCAAAATAACCCTACCCCCAGGTCCAATCCTCACCCTAACCGTCTCTCTAACCCTAGCCCTCAACATAACCCTACCCCCAGGTCCAATCCTCACCCTAACCGTCTCTCTAACACTAGCCCTCAACATAACCCTAACCCTAGGTCCAATCCTCACCCTAACCGTCTCTCTAACCCTAGCCCTCAACATTACCGTAACCCTAGGTCCAATCCTAACCCTAACCGTCTGTCTAACCCTAGCCCTCAACATAACCCTAACCCTAAGTCTCAATCCTAACCCTAACCGTATATCTAACCCTAGCCTTCCACATAACCCTAACCCTAGGTCCAATCCTAACCCTAACCGTCTCTCTAACCCTAGCCCTCAACATAACCCTAACCCTAGGTCCAATTCTAACCCTAACCGTCTCTCTAACCCTAGCCCTCAACATAACCCTACCCCTAAGTCCAATCCTAACCCTAACGGTCTCTCTAACCCAGGCCTCAACATAACCCTAAACCCAGGTCCAATCCTCACCCTAACCGTCTCTCTAACACTAGCCCTCAACCTAACCATAACCCCCGGTCCAATCTTCACCCTAACCGTCTCTCTAACCATAGCCCTCAACCTAACCCTAACCCTAGGTCCAATCCTAGCCCTAACCGTCTCTCTAACCCTAGCCCTCAAAATAGCCCTAACCCTAGGTCCAATCCTAATCCTAACCGTCTCTCTAACCCTGGCCCTCAACATAACCCTAACCCTAGGTCCAATCCTAACTCTAATCGTCTCTCTGACCCTAGCCCTCAACAGAACCCTAACCCTAGTTCCAATCCTAACCCTAACCGTCTCTCTGACCCTAGCCCTCAACGTAACCCTAACCCTAGGTCCAAACCTAAACCTAACGGTCTCTGTAATCCTACCCATCAACATAATACTAACCCTAGGTCCAATCCTAAACCTAACCGTCTCTCCAATCGTAGCCCTCAACATAACCATAACCCTAGCTCCAATCCTAACCCTAACCGTCTCTCTAACCCTAGCCCTCAACATAACCCTAACCCAAGGTCCAATCCTCACCCTAACCGTCTCTCTAACCCTAGCCCTCAACATAAGCCTAACCCTAGGTCCAATCCTCACCCTAACCGTCTCTCTAACCCTAGCCCTCAACATAACCCTAACCCTAGGTCCAATCCTAACCCTAACCGTCTCTCTAACTCTAGCCCTCAAAATAACCCTACCCCCAGGTCCAATCCTCACCCTAACCGTCTCTCTAACCCTAGCCCTCAACATAACCCTACCCCCAGGTCCAATCCTCACCCTAACCGTCTCTCTAACACTAGCCCTCAACATAACCCTAACCCTAGGTCCAATCCTCACCCTAACCGTCTCTCTAACCCTAGCCCTCAACATTACCGTAACCCTAGGTCCAATCCTAACCCTAACCGTCTGTCTAACCCTAGCCCTCAACATAACCCTAACCCTAAGTCTCAATCCTAACCCTAACCGTATATCTAACCCTAGCCTTCCACATAACCCTAACCCTAGGTCCAATCCTAACCCTAACCGTCTCTCTAACCCTAGCCCTCAACATAACCCTAACCCTAGGTCCAATTCTAACCCTAACCGTCTCTCTAACCCTAGCCCTCAACATAACCCTACCCCTAAGTCCAATCCTAACCCTAACGGTCTCTCTAACCCAGGCCTCAACATAACCCTAAACCCAGGTCCAATCCTCACCCTAACCGTCTCTCTAACACTAGCCCTCAACCTAACCATAACCCCCGGTCCAATCTTCACCCTAACCGTCTCTCTAACCATAGCCCTCAACCTAACCCTAACCCTAGGTCCAATCCTAGCCCTAACCGTCTCTCTAACCCTAGCCCTCAAAATAGCCCTAACCCTAGGTCCAATCCTAATCCTAACCGTCTCTCTAACCCTGGCCCTCAACATAACCCTAACCCTAGGTCCAATCCTAACTCTAATCGTCTCTCTGACCCTAGCCCTCAACAGAACCCTAACCCTAGTTCCAATCCTAACCCTAACCGTCTCTCTGACCCTAGCCCTCAACGTAACCCTAACCCTAGGTCCAAACCTAAACCTAACGGTCTCTGTAATCCTACCCATCAACATAATACTAACCCTAGGTCCAATCCTAAACCTAACCGTCTCTCCAATCGTAGCCCTCAACATAACCATAACCCTAGCTCCAATCCTAACCCTAACTGTCTCTCTAACCCTAGCCCTCAATATAACCCTAACCCTAGGTCCAATCCTAGCCCTAACCGTCTCTCTAACCCTAGCCCTCAACATAACCCTAACCCTAGGTCCAATCCTCACCCTAACCGTCTCTCTAACCCTAGCCCTCAACATAACCCTAACCCTAGGTGCAATCCTAACCCTAACCGTCTCTCTAACCCTAGCCCTCAACATAACGCTAACCCTAGGTCCAATCCTAACCCAAACCGTCTCTCTAACCCTAGCCCTCAACATAACCCTAACCCTAGGTCCAATCCTAACCATAAACGTCTCTCTAACCCTAGCCCTCAACATAACCCGAACCCTAGGTCCAATCCTAACCCTAACCGTCTCTCTAACCCTAGCCCTCAACATAACCCGAACCCTAGGTCCAATCCTAACCCTAACCATCTCTGTAAACCTAGCCCTCAACATAACCCTAACCCTAAGTCCAATCCTACCCCTAACCGCCTCTCTAACCCTAGCCCTGAACATAACCCTAACCCTAGGTCCAATCCTAACCCTAACCGTCTCTCTAACCCTAGCCCTCAACATAACCCTAACCCTAGGTCCAATCCTAACCCTAACCGTCTCTCCAACCCTAGCCCTCAACATAACCCTAACCCTAGGTCCAATCCTAACCCTAACTGTCTCTCTAACCCTAGCCCTCAATATAACCCTACCCCTAGGTCCAATCCTAACCCTAACCGTCTCTCTAACCCTAGCCCTCAACATAACCCTAACCCTAGGTCCAATCTTAACCCTAACCGTCTCTCCAACCCTAGCCCTCAACATAACCATAACCCTAGGTCCAATCCTAACCCTAACTGACTCTTTAACCCTAGCCCTCAATATAACCCTAACCCTAGGTCCAATCCTAACCCTAACCGTCTCTCTAACCGTAGCCCTCAACATAACCCTAACCCTAGGTCCAATCCTAACCCTAACCGTCTCTCCAACCGTAGCCCTCAACATAACCATAACCCTAGGTCCAATCCTAACCCTAACTGTCTCTCTAACCCTAGCCCTCAATATAACCCTAACCCTAGGTCCAATCCTAACCCTAACCGTCTCTCTAACCCTGGCCCTCAATATAACCCTAACCCTAGGTCCAATCCTCACCATAACCATCTCTCTAACCCTAGCCCTCAACATAACCCTAACCCTAGGTCCAATCCAACCCTAACCTTCTCTCTAACCGTAGCCCTCAACATAACCCTAACCCTAGGTCCAATCCTAACCCTAACCGTCTCTCTAACCCTAGCCCTCAACATAACCCGTACCCTAGGTCCAATCCTAACCCTAACCATCTCTGTAAACCTAGCCCTCAACATAACCCTAACCCTAAGTCCAATCCTACCCCTAACCGCCTCTCTAACCCTAGCCCTGAACATAACCCTAACCCTAGGTCCAATCCTAACCCTAACCGTCTCTCTAACCCTAGCCCTCAACATAACCCTAACCCTAGGTCCAATCCTAACCCTAACCGTCTCTCCAACCCTAGCCCTCAACATAACCCTAACCCTAGGTCCAATCCTAACCCTAACTGTCTCTCTAACCCTAGCCCTCAATATAACCCTACCCCTAGGTCCAATCCTAACCCTAACCGTCTCTCTAACCCTAGCCCTCAACATAACCCTAACCCTAGGTCCAATCTTAACCCTAACCGTCTCTCCAACCCTAGCCCTCAACATAACCATAACCCTAGGTCCAATCCTAACCCTAACTGTCTCTCTAACCCTAGCCCTCAACATAACCCTAACCCTAGGTCCAATCCTCACCCTAACCGTCTCTCTAACCCTAGCCCTCAACATAACCCTAACCCTAGGTCCAATCCTAACCCTAACCGTCTCTCCAACCGTAGCCCTCAACATTACCATAACCCTAGATCCAATCCTAACCCTAACTGTCTCTCTAACCCTAGCCATCAATATAACCCTAACCCTAGGTCCAATCCTAACCCTAACCGTCTCTCTAACCCTAGCCCTCAACATAACCCTAACCCTAGTTCCAATCCTCACCCTAACCGTCTCTCTAACCCTAGCCCTCAACATAACCCTAACCCTAAGTGCAATCCTAACCCTAACCGTCTCTCTAACCCTAGCCCTCAACATAACCCTAACCCTAGGTCCAATCCTAACCCTAACCGTCTCTCTAACCCTAGCCCTCAACATAACCCTAACCCTAGGTCCAATACTAACCATAAACGTCTCTCTAACCCGAGCCCTGAACATAACCCTAACCCTAGGTCCAATCCTAACCCTAACCGTCTCTCTAACCCTAGCCCTCAACATAACCCGAACCCTAGGTCCAATCCTAACCCTAACCATCTCTGTAAACCTAGCCCTCAACATAACCCTAACCCTAAGTCCAATCCTACCCGTAACCACCTCTCTAACCCTAGCTCTGAACATAACCCTAACCTTAGGTCCAATCCTAACCCTAACCGTCTCTCTAACCCTAGCCCTCAACATAACCCTAACCCTAGGTCCAATCCTAACCCTAACCGTCTCTCCAACCCTAGCCCTCAACATAACCCTAACCCTAGGTCCAATCCTAACCCTAACACTCTCTCTAACCCTAGCAATCAATATAACCCTAACCCTAGGTCCAATCCTAACCCTAACCGTCTCTCTAACCCTAGCCCTCAACATAACCCTAACCCTAGGTCCAATCCTAACCCTAACCGTCTCTCCAACCGTAGCCCTCAACATAACCATAACCCTAGGTCCAATTCTAACCCTAACTGTCTCTCTAACCCTAGCCCTCAATATAACACTAACCCTAGGTCCAATCCTAACCCTAACCGTCTCTCTAACCCTAGCCCTCAACATAACCCTAACCCTAGGTCCAATCCTCACCCTAACCGTCTCTCTAACCCTAGCCCTCAACATAAACCTAACCCTAGGTGCAATCCTAACCCTAACCGTCTCTCTAACCCTAGCCCTCAACATAACCCTAACCCTAGGTCCAATCCTAACCCTAACCGTCTCTCTAACCCTAGCCCTCAACATAACCCTAACCCTAGGTCCAATCCTAACCCTAAACGTCTCTCTAACCCGAGCCCTCAACATAACCCTAACCCTAGGTCCAATCCTAACCCTAACCGTCTCTCTAACCCTAGCCCTCAACATAACCCGAACCCTAGGTCCAATCCTCACCCTAACCGTCTCTCTAACCCTAGCCCTCAACATAACCCTAACCCTAGGTGCAATCCTAACCCTAAGCGTCTCTCTAACCCTAGCCCTTAACATAACGCTAACCCTAGGCCCAATCCTAACCCTAACCGTCTCTCTAACCCTAGCCCTCAACATAACCCTAACCCTAGGTCCAATACTAACCATAAACGTGTCTCTAACCCGAGCCCTCAACATAACCCTAACCCTAGGTCCAATCCTAACCCTAACCGTCTCTCTAACCCTAGCCCTCAACATAACCCGAACCCTAGGTCCAATCCTAACCATAAACGTCTCTCTAACCCGAGCCCTCAACATAACCCTAACCCTAGGTCCAATCCTAACCCTAACCGTCTCTCTAAACCTAGCCCTCAACATAACCCGAACCCTAGGTCCAATCCTAACCCTAACCATCTCTGTAAACCTAGCCCTCAACATAACCCTAACCATAAGTCCAATCCTACCCCTAACCGCCTCTCTAACCCTAGCCCTGAACATAACCCTAACCCTAGGTCCAATCCTAACCCTAACCGTCTCTCTAACCCTAGCCCTCAACATAACCCTAACCCTAGGTCCAATCCTAACCCTAACCGTCTCTCTAACCCTAGCCCTCAACCTAACCATAACCCTAGGTCCAATCCTCATACTAACCGTCTCTCTAACCATAGCCCTCAACCTAACCCTAACCCTAGGTCCAATCCTAGCACTAACCGTCTCTCTAACCCTAGCCCTCAACATAACCCTAACCCTAGGTCCAATCCTAACCCTAACCGTCTCTCTAACCTTAGCCCTCAACATAACCATTACTCTAGGTGCAATACTAACCCTAACCGTCTCTCTAACCTTAGCCCTCAACATAACTCTAACCCTAGGTCCAATCTTCACCCTAACTGTCTCTCTAACCCTAGCCCTCAACCTAACCCTAACCCTAGGTCCAATCCTAACCCTAACCGTCTTTCTAACCCTAGCCCTCAATGTAACCCTAACCCTAGGTCCAATCTTAACCCTAACCGTCTCTCTAAACCTAGCCCTCAACATAATCCTAAGCCTAGGTCCAATGGTAACCCTAACCGTCTCTCTAACCCTAGCCCTCAACGTAACCATAACCGTAGGTCCAATCCTAACCCTAAACGTCTCTCTAACCCTAGACCTCAATATAAACCTAAGCCTAGGTCCAATCCTAACCCTAACCGTCTCTCTAAACCTAGCCCTCAACATAACCCTAACCCTAGGTCCAATCCTAAACCTAACCGTCTCTCTAACCTTAGCCCTCAACGTAACAATAACCCTAGGTCCAATCTTAACCCTAACCGTCTCTCTAACCCTAGCCCTCAACATAACCCTAACTCTAGGTCCAATCGTAACCCTAACGGTCTCTCTAAACCTAGCACTCAACATAACCCTAACCCTAGGTCCAATCCTAACCCTAACCGTCTCTCTAACCCTAGCCCTCAACATAACCCTAACCCTAGGTCCAATCCTAACCCTAACTGTCTCTCTAATCCTAGCCCTCAACATAACCCTAACCCTAGGTCCAATCCTAACCCTAACCATCTCTCTAACCCTAGCCCTCAATATAACCCAAACCCTAGGTCCAATACTCACCGTAACCATGTCTCTATCCCTAGCCCTCAACATATTCCTAACGCAAGGTCCAATCCAACCCTAACCTTCTCTCTAACCTTAGCCTTCAACATAACCCTAAACCTAGGTCCAATCCTAACCCTAACCGTCTCTCTAACCATAGCCCTCAACCTAACCCTAACCCTAGGTCCAATCCTAGCCCTAACGGTCTCTCTAATCCTAGCCCTCAACAGAAACCTAACCCTAGTTCCAATCCTAACCCTAACTGTCTCTCTGACCCTAGCCCTCAACAGAACCCTAACCCTAGGTCCAATCCTAACCCTAACTGTCTCTCTGACCCTAGCCCTCAACATAACCCTAACCCTAAGTGCAAACGTAACCCTAACGGTCACTCTAATCCTAGCCCTCAACCTAACCCTGGGCCTAGGTCCAATCCTAACCCTAACCGTCTCTCTAACCCTAGCCCTCAATATAACCCTAACCCAAGGTCCAATCCTCACCCTAACCGTCTCTCTAACCCTAGCACTCAACATAAGCCTAACCCGAGGTCCAATCCTCACCCTAAATGTCTCTCTAACCCTAGCCCTCAACATAACCCTAACCCTAGGTCCAATCCTAACCATAACCGTCTCTCTAACTCTAGCCCTTAAAATAACCCTACCCCCAGGTCCAATCCTCACCCTAACCGTCTCTCTAACCCTAGCCCTCAACATAACCCTACCCCCAGGTCCAATCCTCACCCTAACCGTCTCTCTAACACTAGCCCTCAACATAACCCTAACCCTAGGTCCAATCCTCACCCTAACCGTCTCTCTAACACTAGCCCTCAACATAACCCTAACCCTAAGTCCAAACCTAACCCTAACGGTCTCTCTAATCTTAGCCCTCAACCTAACCCTAGCCCTAGGTCCAATCCTAACCCTAACCGTCTCTCTAACCCTAGCCCTCAACATAACCCTAACCCTAGGTCCAATCCTCAGCCTAACCGTCTCTCTAACCCTAGCCCTCAACATAACCCTATCCCCAGGTCCAATCCTCACCCTAACCGTCTCTCTAACACTAGCCCTCAACATAACCCTAACCCTAGGTCCAATCCTCACCCTAACCGTCTCTCTAACCCTAGCCCTCAACATAACCCTAACCCTAGGTCCAATCCTAACCCTAACCGTCTCTCTAACACTAGCCTTCAACATAACCCTAACCCTAGGTTAAATCCTAACCCTAACCGTCTCTCTAAAACTAGCCCTCAACATAACCCTAACCCTAGGTCCAATCCTAACCCTAACCGTCTCTCTAACCCTACCCCTCAACATAACCCTAACCC
The DNA here is from genome assembly GCF_964146895.1 of Miniopterus schreibersii. Taxonomy (NCBI): domain Eukaryota; kingdom Metazoa; phylum Chordata; class Mammalia; order Chiroptera; family Miniopteridae; genus Miniopterus; species Miniopterus schreibersii. Next base: position 872,607 of record NW_027669844.1, read on the forward strand.
TAGGTCCAATCCTAACCCTAACCGTCTCCCTAACTCTAGCCCTCAACATAACCCTACCCCTAAGGCCAATCCTCACCCTAACCGTCTCTCTAACCCTAGCCCTCAACATAACCCTCACCCCAGGTCCAATCCTCACCGTAACCGTCTGTCTAACACTAGCCCTCAACATAACCCTTACCCTAAGTCCAATCCTCACCCTAACCGTCTCTCTAACACTAGCCTTCAACATTACCCTAACCCTAGGTCCAATCCTAACACTAACCGTCTCTCTAAACCTAGCCCTCAACGTAACCCTAACCCTAGGTCCAATCCTACCCCTAACCGTCTCTCTAACCTTAGCCCTCAACATAACCATTACCCTAGGTGCAATCCTAACCCTAACCGTCTCTCTAACCCTAGCCCTCAATGTAACAATAACCCTAGGTCCAATCTTAACCCTAACCGTCTCTCTAACCCTAGCCCTCAACATAATCCTAAGCCTAGGTCCAATGGTAACCCTAACCGTCTCTCTAACCCTAGCCCTCAACATAACCATAACCGTAGGTCCAATCCTAACCCTAACCGTCTCTCTAACCCTAGCCCTCAACATAACCCTAACCCTAGGTCCAATCCTAACCCTAAACGTCTCTCTAACCCTAACCCTCAATATAAACCTAAGCCTAGGTCCAATCCTAACCCTAACCGTATCTCTAAACCTAGCCCTCAACATAACCCTAACCCTAGGTCCAATCCTAACCCTAACCGTCTCTCTAACCCTAGCCCTCAATGTAACAATAACCCTACGTCCAATCTTAACCCTAACCGTCTCTCTATCCCTAGCCCTCAACATAACCCTACCCCCAGGTCCAATCCTCACCCTAACCGTCTCTCTAACACTAGCCCTCAACATAACCCTAACCATAGGTGCAATCCTCACCCTAACAGTCTCTCTAATCCTAGCCCTCAACATAACCCTAACCCTAGGTCCAAACCTAACCCTAACGGTCTCTCTAACGCTAGCCCTCAACCTAACCCTAGCCCTAGGTCCAATCCTAACCCTAACCGTCTTTCTAACCCTAGCCCTCAACATAACCCTAACCCCAGGTTCAATCCTCACCCTAACCGTCTCTCTAACCCTAGCCCTCAACATAAGCCTAACCCTAGGTCCAATCCTCACCCTAACCGTCTCTCTAACCCTAGCCCTCAACATAACCCTAACCCTAGGTCCAATCCTAACCCTAACCGTCTCTCTAACTCTAGCCCTCAAAATAACCCTACCCCCAGGTCCAATCCTCACCCTAACCGTCTCTCTAACCCTAGCCCTCAACATAACCCTACCCCCGGGTCCAATCCTCACCCTAACCGTCTGTCTAACACTAGCCCTCAACATAACCCTAACCCTAGGTCCAGTCCTCACCCTAACCGTCTCTCTAACCCTAGCCCTCAACATAACCGTAACCCTAGGTCCAATCCTAACCCTAACCGTCTCTCTAACCCTAGCCCTCAACATAACCCTAACCCTAAGTCCAATCCTAACCCTAACCGTATATCAAACCCTAGCCTTCCACATAACCCTAACCCTAGGTCCAATCCTAACCCTCACCGTCTCTCTAAAACTAGCCCTCAACATAACCCTAACCCTAGGTCCAATCCTAACCCTAACCGTCTCTCTAACCCTAGCCCTCAACATAACCCTAACCCTAGGTCCAATCCTAACCCTAACCGTCTCTCTAACTCTAGCCCTCAACATAACCCTACCCCTAAGTCCAATCCTCACCCTAACCGTCTCTCTAACCCTAGCCCTCAACATAAGCCTAACCCCAGGTCCAATCCTCACCCTAACCGTCTCTCTAACACTAGCCCTCAACATAACCCTAACCCTAGGTCCAATCCTCACCCTAACCGTCTCTCTAACCCTAGCCCTCAACATAACCCTAACCCTAGGTCCAATCCTAACCCTAACCGTCTCTCTAAACCTACCCCTCAACATAACCCTAACCCTAGGTCCAATCCTAACCCTAACCGTCTCTCTAACCCTAGCCCTCAACATAACCCTAACCCTAGGTCCAATCCTAACCCTAACAGTCTCACTAACCCTAGCCCTCAACATAACCCTAACCCTAGGTCCAATCCTAACCCTAACCGGCTCTCTAACCCTAGCCCTCAACATAACACTAACCCTAGGTCCAATCCTAACCCTAACCGTCTCTCTAACCCTAGCCCTCAATATAACCCTAACCCTAGGTCCAATCCTCACCATAACCGTCTCTCTAACCCTAGCCCTCAACATAACCCTAACCCTAGGTCCAATCCTAACCCTAAACGTCTCTCTAACCCTAGCCCTCAATATAAACCTAAGCCTAGGTCCAATCCTAACCCTAACCGTCTCTCTAACCCTAGCCCTCAACATAACCCTAACCCTAGGTCCAATCCTAACCCTAACCGTCTCTCTAACCCTAGCCCTCAATGTAACAATAACCCTAGGTCCAATCTTAACCCTAACCGTATCTCTAACCCTAGCCCTCAACATAACCCTACCCCCAGGTCCAATCCTCACCCTAACCGTCTCTCTAACACTAGCCCTCAACATAACCCTAACCATAGGTGCAATCCTCACCCTAACCGTCTCTCTAACCCTAGCCCTCAACATAACCCTAACCCTAGGTCCAAACCTAACCCTAACGGTCTCTCTAATCCTAGCCCTCAACCGAACCCTAGGCCTAGGTCCAATCCTAACCCTAACCGTCTCTCTAACCCTAGCCCTCAACATAACCCTAACCCAAGGTCCAATCCTCACCCTAACCGTCTCTCTAACCCTAGCCCTCAACATAAGCCTAACCCCAGGTCCAATCCTCACCCTAACCGTCTCTCTAACACTAGCCCTCAACATAACCCTAACCCTAGGTCCAATCCTCACCCTAACCGTCTCTCTAACCCTAGCCCTCAACATAACCCTAACCCTAGGTCCAATCCTAACCCTAACCGTCTCTCTAAACCTACCCCTCAACATAACCCTAACCCTAGGTCCAATCCTAACCCTAACCGTCTCTCTAACCCTAGCCCTCAACATAACCCTAACCCTAGGTCCAATCCTAACCCTAACCGTCTCACTAACCCTAGCCCTCAACATAACCCTAACCCTAGGTCCAATCCTAACCCTAACCGGCTCTCTAACCCTAGCCCTCAACATAACACTAACCCTAGGTCCAATCCTAACCCTAACCGTCTCTCTAACCCTAGCCCTCAATATAACCCTAACCCTAGGTCCAATCCTCACCATAACCGTCTCTCTAACCCTAGCCCTCAACATAACCCTAACCCTAGGTCCAATCCTAACCCTAAACGTCTCTCTAACCCTAGCCCTCAATATAAACCTAAGCCTAGGTCCAATCCTAACCCTAACCGTCTCTCTAAACCTAGCCCTCAACATAACCCTAACCCTAGGTCCAATCCTAACCCTAACCGTCTCTCTAACCCTAGCCCTCAATGTAACAATAACCCTAGGTCCAATCTTAACCCTAACCGTCTCTCTAACCCTAGCCCTCAACATAACCCTACCCCCAGGTCCAATCCTCACCCTAACGGTCTCTCTAACACTAGCCCTCAACATAACCCTAACCATAGGTGCAATCCTCACCCTAACCGTCTCTCTAACCCTAGCCCTCAACATAACCCTAACCCTAGGTCCAAACCTAACCCTAACGGTCTCTCTAATCCTAGCCCTCAACCGAACCTTAGCCCTAGGTCCAATCCTAACCCTAACCGTCTCTCTAACCCTAGCCCTCAACATAACCCTAACCCAAGGTCCAATCCTCACCCTAACCGTCTCTCTAACCCTAGCCCTCAACATAAGCCTAACCCTAGGTCCAATCCTCACCCTAACCGTCTCTCTAACCCTAGCCCTCAACATAACCCTAACCCTAGGTCCAATCCTAACCCTAACCGTCTCTCTAACTCTAGCCCTCAAAATAACCCTACCCCCAGGTCCAATCCTCACCCTAACCGTCTCTCTAACCCTAGCCCTCAACATAACCCTACCCCCAGGTCCAATCCTCACCCTAACCGTCTCTCTAACACTAGCCCTCAACATAACCCTAACCCTAGGTCCAATCCTCACCCTAACCGTCTCTCTAACCCTAGCCCTCAACATTACCGTAACCCTAGGTCCAATCCTAACCCTAACCGTCTGTCTAACCCTAGCCCTCAACATAACCCTAACCCTAAGTCTCAATCCTAACCCTAACCGTATATCTAACCCTAGCCTTCCACATAACCCTAACCCTAGGTCCAATCCTAACCCTAACCGTCTCTCTAACCCTAGCCCTCAACATAACCCTAACCCTAGGTCCAATTCTAACCCTAACCGTCTCTCTAACCCTAGCCCTCAACATAACCCTACCCCTAAGTCCAATCCTAACCCTAACGGTCTCTCTAACCCAGGCCTCAACATAACCCTAAACCCAGGTCCAATCCTCACCCTAACCGTCTCTCTAACACTAGCCCTCAACCTAACCATAACCCCCGGTCCAATCTTCACCCTAACCGTCTCTCTAACCATAGCCCTCAACCTAACCCTAACCCTAGGTCCAATCCTAGCCCTAACCGTCTCTCTAACCCTAGCCCTCAAAATAGCCCTAACCCTAGGTCCAATCCTAATCCTAACCGTCTCTCTAACCCTGGCCCTCAACATAACCCTAACCCTAGGTCCAATCCTAACTCTAATCGTCTCTCTGACCCTAGCCCTCAACAGAACCCTAACCCTAGTTCCAATCCTAACCCTAACCGTCTCTCTGACCCTAGCCCTCAACGTAACCCTAACCCTAGGTCCAAACCTAAACCTAACGGTCTCTGTAATCCTACCCATCAACATAATACTAACCCTAGGTCCAATCCTAAACCTAACCGTCTCTCCAATCGTAGCCCTCAACATAACCATAACCCTAGCTCCAATCCTAACCCTAACTGTCTCTCTAACCCTAGCCCTCAATATAACCCTAACCCTAGGTCCAATCCTAGCCCTAACCGTCTCTCTAACCCTAGCCCTCAACATAACCCTAACCCTAGGTCCAATCCTCACCCTAACCGTCTCTCTAACCCTAGCCCTCAACATAACCCTAACCCTAGGTGCAATCCTAACCCTAACCGTCTCTCTAACCCTAGCCCTCAACATAACGCTAACCCTAGGTCCAATCCTAACCCAAACCGTCTCTCTAACCCTAGCCCTCAACATAACCCTAACCCTAGGTCCAATCCTAACCATAAACGTCTCTCTAACCCTAGCCCTCAACATAACCCGAACCCTAGGTCCAATCCTAACCCTAACCGTCTCTCTAACCCTAGCCCTCAACATAACCCGAACCCTAGGTCCAATCCTAACCCTAACCATCTCTGTAAACCTAGCCCTCAACATAACCCTAACCCTAAGTCCAATCCTACCCCTAACCGCCTCTCTAACCCTAACCCTGAACATAACCCTAACCCTAGGTCCAATCCTAACCCTAACCGTCTCTCTAACCCTAGCCCTCAACATAACCCTAACCCTAGGTCCAATCCTAACCCTAACCGTCTCTCCAACCCTAGCCCTCAACATAACCATAACCCTAGGTCCAATCCTAACCCTAACTGTCTCTCTAACCCTAGCCCTCAATATAACCCTAACCCTAGGTCCAATCCTAACCCTAACCGTCTCTCTAACCCTGGCCCTCAATATAACCCTAACCCTAGGTCCAATCCTCACCATAACCATCTCTCTAACCCTAGCCCTCAACATAACCCTAACCCTAGGTCCAATCCAACCCTAACCTTCTCTCTAACCGTAGCCCTCAACATAACCCTAACCCTAGGTCCAATCCTAACCCTAACCGTCTCTCTAACCCTAGCCCTCAACATAACCCGTACCCTAGGTCCAATCCTAACCCTAACCATCTCTGTAAACCTAGCCCTCAACATAACCCTAACCCTAAGTCCAATCCTACCCCTAACCGCCTCTCTAACCCTAGCCCTGAACATAACCCTAACCCTAGGTCCAATCCTAACCCTAACCGTCTCTCTAACCCTAGCCCTCAACATAACCCTAACCCTAGGTCCAATCCTAACCCTAACCGTCTCTCCAACCCTAGCCCTCAACATAACCCTAACCCTAGGTCCAATCCTAACCCTAACTGTCTCTCTAACCCTAGCCCTCAATATAACCCTACCCCTAGGTCCAATCCTAACCCTAACCGTCTCTCTAACCCTAGCCCTCAACATAACCCTAACCCTAGGTCCAATCTTAACCCTAACCGTCTCTCCAACCCTAGCCCTCAACATAACCATAACCCTAGGTCCAATCCTAACCCTAACTGTCTCTCTAACCCTAGCCCTCAACATAACCCTAACCCTAGGTCCAATCCTCACCCTAACCGTCTCTCTAACCCTAGCCCTCAACATAACCCTAACCCTAGGTCCAATCCTAACCCTAACCGTCTCTCCAACCGTAGCCCTCAACATTACCATAACCCTAGATCCAATCCTAACCCTAACTGTCTCTCTAACCCTAGCCATCAATATAACCCTAACCCTAGGTCCAATCCTAACCCTAACCGTCTCTCTAACCCTAGCCCTCAACATAACCCTAACCCTAGTTCCAATCCTCACCCTAACCGTCTCTCTAACCCTAGCCCTCAACATAACCCTAACCCTAAGTGCAATCCTAACCCTAACCGTCTCTCTAACCCTAGCCCTCAACATAACCCTAACCCTAGGTCCAATCCTAACCCTAACCGTCTCTCTAACCCTAGCCCTCAACATAACCCTAACCCTAGGTCCAATACTAACCATAAACGTCTCTCTAACCCGAGCCCTGAACATAACCCTAACCCTAGGTCCAATCCTAACCCTAACCGTCTCTCTAACCCTAGCCCTCAACATAACCCGAACCCTAGGTCCAATCCTAACCCTAACCATCTCTGTAAACCTAGCCCTCAACATAACCCTAACCCTAAGTCCAATCCTACCCGTAACCACCTCTCTAACCCTAGCTCTGAACATAACCCTAACCTTAGGTCCAATCCTAACCCTAACCGTCTCTCTAACCCTAGCCCTCAACATAACCCTAACCCTAGGTCCAATCCTAACCCTAACCGTCTCTCCAACCCTAGCCCTCAACATAACCCTAACCCTAGGTCCAATCCTAACCCTAACACTCTCTCTAACCCTAGCAATCAATATAACCCTAACCCTAGGTCCAATCCTAACCCTAACCGTCTCTCTAACCCTAGCCCTCAACATAACCCTAACCCTAGGTCCAATCCTAACCCTAACCGTCTCTCCAACCGTAGCCCTCAACATAACCATAACCCTAGGTCCAATTCTAACCCTAACTGTCTCTCTAACCCTAGCCCTCAATATAACACTAACCCTAGGTCCAATCCTAACCCTAACCGTCTCTCTAACCCTAGCCCTCAACATAACCCTAACCCTAGGTCCAATCCTCACCCTAACCGTCTCTCTAACCCTAGCCCTCAACATAAACCTAACCCTAGGTGCAATCCTAACCCTAACCGTCTCTCTAACCCTAGCCCTCAACATAACCCTAACCCTAGGTCCAATCCTAACCCTAACCGTCTCTCTAACCCTAGCCCTCAACATAACCCTAACCCTAGGTCCAATCCTAACCCTAAACGTCTCTCTAACCCGAGCCCTCAACATAACCCTAACCCTAGGTCCAATCCTAACCCTAACCGTCTCTCTAACCCTAGCCCTCAACATAACCCGAACCCTAGGTCCAATCCTCACCCTAACCGTCTCTCTAACCCTAGCCCTCAACATAACCCTAACCCTAGGTGCAATCCTAACCCTAAGCGTCTCTCTAACCCTAGCCCTTAACATAACGCTAACCCTAGGCCCAATCCTAACCCTAACCGTCTCTCTAACCCTAGCCCTCAACATAACCCTAACCCTAGGTCCAATACTAACCATAAACGTCTCTCTAACCCGAGCCCTCAACATAACCCTAACCCTAGGTCCAATCCTAACCCTAACCGTCTCTCTAACCCTAGCCCTCAACATAACCCGAACCCTAGGTCCAATCCTAACCATAAACGTCTCTCTAACCCGAGCCCTCAACATAACCCTAACCCTAGGTCCAATCCTAACCCTAACCGTCTCTCTAAACCTAGCCCTCAACATAACCCGAACCCTAGGTCCAATCCTAACCCTAACCATCTCTGTAAACCTAGCCCTCAACATAACCCTAACCATAAGTCCAATCCTACCCCTAACCGCCTCTCTAACCCTAGCCCTGAACATAACCCTAACCCTAGGTCCAATCCTAACCCTAACCGTCTCTCTAACCCTAGCCCTCAACATAACCCTAACCCTAGGTCCAATCCTAACCCTAACTCTCTCTCCTACCCTAGCCCTCAACATAACCCTAACCCTAGGTCCAATCCTAACCCTAACTGTCTCTCTAACCCTAGCCCTCAATATAACCCTAACCCTAGGTCCAATCCTAACCCTAACCGTCTCTCTAACCCTAGCCCTCAACATAACCCGAACCCTAGGTCCAATCCTCACCCTAACCGTCTCTCTAACCCTAGCCCTCAACATAACCCTAACCCTAGGTTCAATCCTAACCATAAACGTCTCTCTAACCCTAGCCCTCAACATAACCCTAACCCTAGGTCCAATCCTAACCATAAACGTCTCTCTAACCCGAACCCTCAACATAACCCTCACCCTAGGTCCAATCCTAACCCTAACCGTCTCTCTAACCCTAGCCCTCAACATAACCCGAACCCTAGGTCCAATGCTAACCCTAACCATCCCCCTAAACCTAGCCCTCAACATAACCCTATCCCTAAGTCCTATCCTACCCCTAACCGCCTCTCTAACCCTAGCCCTCAACATAACCCTAACCCTAGGTCCAATCCTAACCATAAACGTCTCTCTAACCCGATCCCTCAACATAACCCTAACCCTAGGTCCAATCCTAACCCTAACCGTCTCTCTAACCCTAGCCGTCAACATAACCCGAACCCTAGGTCCAATCCTAACCCTAACCATCTCTGTAAACCTAGCCCTCAACATAACCCTAACCCTAGGTCCAATCCGAACCCTAACCGTCTCTCCAACCCTAGCCCTCAACATAACCCTAACCCTAGGTCCAATCCTAACCCTAACTGTCTCTCTAACCCTAGCCCTCAATATATCCCTAACCCTAGGTCCAATCCTAACCCTAACCGTCTCTCTAACCCTAGACCTAAACATAACCCTAACCCTAGGTCCAATCCTAACCCTAACCGTCTCTCCAACCCTAGCCCTCAACATAACCCTAACCCTAGGTCCAATCCTAACCCTAACTGTCTCTCTAACCCTAGCCCTCAATATAACCCTAACCCTAGGTCCAATCCTAACCCTAACCGTCTCTTAACCCTAGCCCTCAACATAACCCTAACCCTAGGCCAATGCTAACCCTAACCGTCTCTCCAACCCTAGCCCTCAACATAACCCTAACCCTAGGTCCAATCCTAACCCTAACCGTCTCTCTAACCCTAGCCCTCAATATAACCCTAACACTAGGTCCAATCCTAACCCTAACCGTCTCTCTAACCCTAGCCCTCAACATAACCCTAACCCTAGGTCCAATCCTAACCCTAACCGTCTCTCCAACCCTAGCCCTCAACATAACCCTAACCCTAGCTCCAATCCTAACCCTAACCGTCTCTCTAACCCTAGCCCTCAATATAACCCTAACCCTAGGTCCAATCCTAACCCTAACCGTCTCTCTAACCCTAGCCCTCAACATAACCCTAACCCTAGGTCCAATCCTCACCCTAACCGTCTCTCTAACCCTAGCCCTCAACATAACCCTAACCCTAAGTCCAATCCGACACCTCACCGCCTCTCTAACCCTAGCCCTGAACGTAACCCTAACCCTAGGTCCAATCCTAACCCTAACCGTCTCTCTAACCCTAGCCCTAAACATAACCCTAACCCTAGGTCCAATCCTAACCCTAACCGTCTCTCCAACCCTAGCCCTCAACATAACCCTAACCCTAGGTCCAATCCTAACCCTAACTGTCTCTCTAACCCTAGCCCTCAACATAACCCTAACCCTAGGTCCAATCCTAACCCTAACCGTCTCTCCAACCCTAGCCCTCAACATAACCCTAACCCTAGGTCCAATCCTAACCCTAAACGTCTCTCTAACCCTAGCCCTCAATATAAACCTAAGCCTAGGTCCAATCCTAACCCTAACCGTCTCTCTAAACCTAGCCCTCAACATAACCCTAACCCTATGTCCAATCCTAAACCTAACCGTCTCTCTAACCCTAGCCCTCAATGTAACAATAACCCTAGGTCCAATCTTAACCCTAACCGTCTCTCTAACCCTAGCCCTCAACATAACCCTACCCCCAGGTCCAATCCTCACCCTAACGGTCTCTCTAACCCTAGCCCTCAACATAACCCTAACCCTAGGTCCAAACCTAACCCTAACGGTCTCTCTAATCCTAGCCCTCAACCGAACCCTAGCCCTAGGTCCAATCCTAACCCTAACCGTCTCTCTAACCCTAGCCCTCAACATAACCCTAACCCAAGGTCCAATCCTCACCCTAACCGTCTCTCTAACCCTAGCCCTCAACATAAGCCTAACCCTAGGTCCAATCCTCACCCTAACCGTCTCTCTAACCCTAGCCATCAACATAACCCTAACCCTAGGTCCAATCCTAACCCTAACCGTCTCTCTAACTCTAGCCCTCAAAATAACCCTACCCCCAGGTCCAATCCTCACCCTAACCGTCTCTCTAACCCTAGCCCTCAACATAACCCTAACCCTAGGTCCAATCCTAACCCTAACCGTCTCTCCAACCGTAGCCCTCAACATAACCATAACCCTAGGTCCAATCCTAACCCTAACTGTCTCTCTAACCCTAGCCCTCAATATAATCCTAACCCTAGGTCCAATCCTAACCCTAACCGTCTCTCTAACCCTGGCCCTCAATATAACCCTAACCCTAGGTCCAATCCTCACCATAACCATCTCTCTAACCCTAGCCCTCAACATAACACTAACCCTAGGTCCAATCCAACCCTAACCTTCTCTCTAACCGTAGCCCTCAACATAACCCTAACCCTAGGTCCAATCCTAACCCTAACCGTCTCTCTAACCCTAGCCCTCAACCTAACCATAACCCCCGGTCCAATCTTCACCCTAACCGTCTCTCTAACCATAGCCCTCAACCTAACCCTAACCCTAGGTCCAATCCTAGCCCTAACCGTCTCTCTAACCCTAGCCCTCAAAATAGCCCTAACCCTAGGTCCAATCCTAATCCTAACCGTCTCTCTAACCCTGCCCCTCAACATAACCCTAACCCTAGGTCCAATCCTAACTCTAATCGTCTCTCTGACCCTAGCCCTCAACAGAACCCTAACCCTAGTTCCAATCCTAACCCTAACCGTCTCTCTGACCCTAGCCCTCAACAGAACCCTAAGCCTAGGTCCAATCCTAACCCTAACTGTCTCTCTGACCCTAGCCCTCAATGTAACCCTAACCCTAGGTCCAAACCTAACCCTAACGGTCTCTGTAATCCTAGCCATCAACATAATACTAACCCTAGGTCCAATCTAAACCTAACCGTCTCACCAACCGTAGCCCTCAACATAACCATAACCCTAGCTCCAATCCTAACCCTAACTGTCTCTCTAACCCTAGCCCTCAATATAACCCTAACCCTAGGTCCAATCCTAACCCTAACCGTCTCTCTAACCCTAGCCCTCAACATAACCCTAACCCTAGGTCCAATCCTCACCCTAACCGTCTCTCTAACCCTAGCCCTCAACATAACCCTAACCCTAGGTGCAATCCTAACCCTTACCGTCTCTCTAACCCTAGCCCTCAACATAACGCTAACCCTAGGTCCAATCCTAACCCTAACCGTCTCTCTAACCCTAGCCCTCAACATAACCCTAACCCTAGGTCCAATCATAACCATAAAAGTCTCTCTAACCCGAGCCCTCAACATAACCCTAACCCTAGGTCCAATCCTAACCCTAACCGTCTCTCTAACCCTAGCCCTCAACATAACCCGTACCCTAGGTCCATACCTAACCCTAACCATCTCTGTAAACCTAGCCCTCAACATAACCCTAACCCTAAGTCCAATCCTACCCCTAACCGCCTCTCTAACCCTAGCCCTCAACATAACCCTAACCCTAGGTCCAATCCTAACCATAAACGTCTCTCTAACCCGATCCCTCAACATAACCCTAACCCTAGGTCCAATCCTAACCCTAACCGTCTCTCTAACCCTAGCCGTCAACATAACCCGAACCCTAGGTCCAATCCTAACCCTAACCATCTCTGTAAACCTAGCCCTCAACATAACCCTAACCCTAGGTCCAATCCGAACCCTAACCGTCTCTCCAACCCTAGCCCTCAACATAACCCTAACCCTAGGTCCAATCCTAACCCTAACTGTCTCTCTAACCCTAGCCCTCAATATATCCCTAACCCTAGGTCCAATCCTAACCCTAACCGTCTCTCTAACCCTAGACCTCAACATAACCCTAACCCTAGGTCCAATCCTAACCCTAACCGTCTCTCCAACCCTAGCCCTCAACATAACCCTAACCCTAGGTCCAATCCTAACCCTAACTGTCTCTCTAACCCTAGCCCTCAATATAACCCTAACCCTAGGTCCAATCCTAACCCTAACCGTCTCTTAACCCTAGCCCTCAACATAACCCTAACCCTAGGCCAATGCTAACCCTAACCGTCTCTCCAACCCTAGCCCTCAACATAACCCTAACCCTAGGTCCAATCCTAACCCTAACCGTCTCTCTAACCCTAGCCCTCAATATAACCCTAACCCTAGGTCCAATCCTAACCCTAACCGTCTCTCTAACCCTAGCCCTCAACATAACCCTAACCCTAGGTCCAATCCTAACCCTAACCGTCTCTCCAGCCCTAGCCCTCAACATAACCCTAACCCTAGGTCCAATCCTAACCCTAACCGTCTCTCTAACCCTAGCCCTCAATATAACCCTAACCCTAGGTCCAATCCTAACCCTAACCGTCTCTCTAACCCTAGCACTCAACATAACCCTAACCCTAGGTCCAATCCTCACCCTAACCGTCTCTCTAACCCTAGCCCTCAACATAACCCTAACCCTAAGTCCAATCCGACACCTAACCGCCTCTCTAACCCTAGCCCTGAACGTAACCCTAACCCTAGGTCCAATCCTAACCCTAACCGTCTCTCTAACCCTAGCCCTGAACATAACCCTAACCCTAGGTCCAATCCTAACCCTAACCGTCTCTCCAACCCTAGCCCTCAACATAACCCTAACCCTACGTCCAATCCTAACCCTAACTGTCTCTCTAACCCTAGCCCTCAACATAACCCTAACCCTAGGTCCAATCCTAACCCTAACCGTCTCTCCAACCCTAGCCCTCAACATAACCCAAACCCTAGGTCCAATCCTAACCCTAAACGTCTCTCTAACCCTAGCCCTCAATATAAACCTAAGCCTAGGTCCAATCCTAACCCTAACCGTCTCTCTAAACCTAGCCCTCAACATAACCCTAACCCTAGGTCCAATCCTAACCCTAACCGTCTCTCTAACCCTAGCCCTCAATGTAACAATAACCCTAGGTCCAATCTTAACCCTAACCGTCTCTCTAACCCTAGCCCTCAACATAACCCTAGCCCCAGGTCCAATCCTCACCCTAACGGTCTCTCTAACACTAGCCCTCAACATAACCCTAACCATAGGTGCAATCCTCACCCTAACCGTCTCTCTAACCCTAGCCCTCAACATAACCCTAACCCTAGGTCCAAACCTAACCCTAACGGTCTCTCTAATCCTAGCCCTCAACCGAACCCTAGCCCTAGGTCCAATCCTAACCCTAACCGTCTCTCTAACCCTAGCCCTCAACATAACCCTAACCCAAGGTCCAATCCTCACCCTAACCGTCTCTCTAACCCTAGCCCTCAACATAAGCCTAACCCTAGGTCCAATCCTCACCCTAACCGTCTCTCTAACCCTAGCCATCAACAGAACCCTAACCCTAGGTCCAATCCTAACCCTAACCGTCTCTCTAACTCTAGCCCTCAAAATAACCCTACCCCCAGGTCCAATCCTCACCCTAACCGTCTCTCTAACCCTAGCCCTCAACATAACCCTAACCCTAGGTCCAATCCTAACCCTAACCGTCTCTCCAACCGTAGCCCTCAACATAACCATAACCCTAGGTCCAATCCTAACCCTAACTTTCTCTCTAACCCTAGCCCTCAATATAACCCTAACCCTAGGTCCAATCCTAACCCTAACCGTCTCTCTAACCCTGGCCCTCAATATAACCCTAACCCTAGGTCCAATCCTCACCATAACCATCTCTCTAACCCTAGCCCTCAACATAACACTAACCCTAGGTCCAATCCAACCCTAACCTTCTCTCTAACCGTAGCCCTCAACATAACCCTAACCCTAGGTCCAATCCTAACCCTAACCGTCTCTCTAACCCTAGCCCTCAACCTAACCATAACCCCCGGTCCAATCTTCACCCTAACCGTCTCTCTAACCATAGCCCTCAACCTAACCCTAACCCTAGGTCCAATCCTAGCCCTAACCGTCTCTCTAACCCTAGCCCTCAAAATAGCCCTAACCCTAGGTCCAATCCTAATCCTAACCGTCTCTCTAACCCTGCCCCTCAACATAACCCTAACAATAGGTCCAATCCTAACTCTAATCGTCTCTCTGACCCTAGCCCTCAACAGAACCCTAACCCTAGTTCCAATCCTAAACCTAACCGTCTCACCAACCGTAGCCCTCAACATAACCATAACCCTAGGTCCAATCCTAACCCTAACCGTCTCTCTAACCCTAGCCCTCAACATAACCCTAACCCTAGGTCCAATCCTCACCCTAACCGTCTCTCTAACCCTAGCCCTCAACATAACCCTAACCCTAGGTGCAATCCTAACCCTTACCGTCTCTCTAACCCTAGCCCTCAACATAACGCTAACCCTAGGTCCAATCCTAACCCTAACCGTCTCTCTAACCCTAGCCCTCAACATAACCCTAACCCTAGGTCCAATCCTAACCATAAAAGTCTCTCTAACCCGAGCCCTCAACATAACCCTAACCCTAGGTCCAATCCTAACCCTAACCGTCTCTCTAACCCTAGCCCTCAACATAACCCGTACCCTAGGTCCAATCCTAACCCTAACCATCTCTGTAAACCTAGCCCTCAACATAACCCTAACCCTAAGTCCAATCCTACCCCTAACCGCCTCTCTAACCCTAGCCCTGAACATAACCCTAACCCTAGGTCCAATCCTAACCCTAACCGTCTCTCTAACCCTAGCCCTCAACATAACCCTAACCCTAGGTCCAATCCTAACCCTAACCGTCTCTCCAACCCTAGCCCTCAACATAACCCTAACCCTAGGTCCAATCCTAACCCTAACCGTCTCTCCAACCGTAGCCCTCAACATAACCATAACCCTAGGTCCAATCCTAACCCTAACTGTCTCTCTAACCCTAGCCCTCAATATAACCCTAACCCTAGGTCCAATCCTAACCCTAACCGTCTCTCTAACCCTGGCCCTCAATATAACCCTAACCCTAGGTCCAATCCTCACCATAACCATCTCTCTAACCCTAGCCCTCAACATAACACTAACCCTAGGTCCAATCCAACCCTAACCTTCTCTCTAACCGTAGCCCTCAACATAACCCTAACCCTAGGTCCAATCCTAACCCTAACCGTCTCTCTAACCCTAGCCCTCAACCTAACCATAACCCCCGGTCCAATCTTCACCCTAACCGTCTCTCTAACCATAGCCCTCATCCTAACCCTAACCCTAGGTCCAATCCTAGCCCTAACCGTCTCTCTAACCCTAGCCCTCAAAATAGCCCTAACCCTAGGTCCAATCCTAATCCTAACCGTCTCTCTAACCCTGCCCCTCAACATAACCCTAACCCTAGGTCCAATCCTAACTCTAATCGTCTCTCTGACCCTAGCCCTCAACAGAACCCTAACCCTAGTTCCAATCCTAACCCTAACCGTCTCTCTGACCCTAGCCCTCAACAGAACCCTAAGCCTAGGTCCAATCCTAACCCTAACTGTCTCTCTGACCCTAGCCCTCAACGTAACCCTAACCCTAGGTCCAAACCTAACCCTAACGGTCTCTGTAATCCTAGCCCTCAACATAATACTAACCCTAGGTCCAATCCTAAACCTAACCGTCTCACCAACCGTAGCCCTCAACATAACCATAACCCTAGCTCCAATCCTAACCCTAACTGTCTCTCTAACCCTAGCCCTCAATATAACCCTAACCCTAGGTCAAATCCTAACCCTAACCGTCTCTCTAACCCTAGCCCTCAACATAACCCTAACCCTAGGTCCAATCCTCACCCTAACCGTCTCTCTAACCCTAGCCCTCAACATAACCCTAACCCTAGGTCCAATCCTAACCATAAAAGTCTCTCTAACCCGAGCCCTCAACATAACCCTAACCCTAGGTCCAATCCTAACCCTAACCGTCTCTCTAACCCTAGCCCTCAACATAACCCGTACCCTAGGTCCAATCCTAACCCTAACCATCTCTGTAAACCTAGCCCTCAACATAACCCTAACCCTAAGTCCAATCCTACCCCTAACCGCCTCTCTAACCCTAGCCCTGAACATAACCCTAACCCTAGGTCCAATCCTAACCCTAACCGTCTCTCTAACCCTAGCCCTCAACATAACCCTAACCCTAGGTCCAATCCTAACCCTAACCGTCTCTCTAACCCTAGCCCTCAACATAACCCTAACCCTAGGTCCAATCCTAACCCTAACTGTCTCTCTAACCCTAGCCCTCAATATAACCCTACCCCTAGGTCCAATCCTAACCCTAACCGTCTCTCTAACCCTAGCCCTCAACATAACCCTAACCCTAGGTCCAATCTTAACCCTAACCGTCTCTCCAACCCTAGCCCTCAACATAACCATAACCCTAGGTCCAATCCTAACCCTAACTGTCTCTCTAACCCTAGCCCTCAATATAACCCTAAACCTAGGTCCAATCCTAACCCTAACCGTCTCTCTAACCCTAGCCCTCAACATAACCCTAACCCTAGGTCCAATCCTAACCCTAACCGTCTCCCCAACCGTAGCCCTCAACATAACCATAACCCTAGGTCCAATCCTAACCCTAACTGTCTCTCTAACCCTAGCCCTCAATATAACCCTAACCCTAGGTCCAATCCTAACCCTAACCGTCTCTCTAACCCTAGCCCTCAACATAACCCTAACCCTAGGTCCAATCCTCACCCTAACCGTCTCTCTAACCCTAGCCCTCAACATAACCCTAACCCTAAGTGCAATCCTAACCCTAACCGTCTCTCTAACCCTAGCCCTCAACATAACCCTAACCCTAGCTCCAATCCTAACCCTAACCGTCTCTCTAACCCTAGCCCTCAACATAACCCTAACCCTAGGTCCAATCCTAACCATAAACGTCTCTCTAACCCGAGCCCTGAACATAACCCTAACCCTAGGTCCAATCCTAACCCTAACCGTCTCTCTAACCCTAGCCCTCAACATAACCCGAACCCTAGGTCCAATCGTAACCCTAACCATCTCTGTAAACCTAGCCCTCAACATAACCCTAACCCTAAGTCCAATCCTACCCGTAACCACCTCTCTAACCCTAGCTCTGAACATAACCCTAACCTTAGGTCCAATCCTAACCCTAACCGTCTCTCTAACCCTAGCCCTCAACATAACCCTAACCCTAGGTCCAATCCTAACCCTAACCGTCTCTCCAACCCTAGCCCTCAACATAACCCTAACCCTAGGTCCAATCCTAACCCTAACACTCTGTCTAACCCTAGCCCTCAATATAACCCTAACCCTAGGTCCAATCCTAACCCTAACCGTCTCTCTAACCCTAGCCCTCAACATAACCCTAACCCTAGGTCCAATCCTAACCCTAACCGTCTCTCCAACCGTAGCCCTCAACATAACCATAACCCTAGGTCCAATTCTAACCCTAACTGTCTCTCTAACCCTAGCCCTCAATATAACACTAACCCTAGGTCCAATCCTAACCCTAACCGTCTCTCTAACCCTAGCCCTCAACATAACCCTAACCCTAGGTCCAATCCTCACCCTAACCGTCTCTCTAACCCTAGCCCTCAACATAACCCTAACGCTAGGTGCAATCCTAACCCTAACCGTCTCTCTAACCCTAGCCCTCAACATAACCCTAACCCTAGGTCCAATCCTAACCCTAACCGTCTCTCTAACCCTAGCCCTCAACATAACCCTAACCCTAGGTCCAATCCTAACCCTAAACGTCTCTCTAACCCGAGCCCTCAACATAACCCTAACCCTAGGTCCAATCCTAACCCTAACCGTCTCTCTAACCCTAGCCCTCAACATAACCCGAACCCTAGGTCCAATCCTCACCCTAACCGTCTCTCTAACCCTAGCCCTCAACATAACCCTAACCCTAGGTGCAATCCTAACCCTAAGCGTCTCTCTAACCCTAGCCCTTAACATAACGCTAACCCTAGGCCCAATCCTAACCCTAACCGTCTCTCTAACCCTAGCCCTCAACATAACCCTAACCCTAGGTCCAATCCTAACCATAAACATCTCTCTAACCCGAGCCCTCAACATAACCCTAACCCTAGGTCCAATCCTAACCCTAACCGTCTCTCTAACCCTAGCCCTCAACATAACCCGAACCCTAGGTCCAATCCTAACCATAAACGTCTCTCTAACCCGAGCCCTCAACATAACCCTAACCCTAGGTCCAATCGTAACCCTAACCGTCTCTCTAACCCTAGCCCTCAACATAACCCGAACCCTAGGTCCAATCCTAACCCTAACCATCTCTGTAAACCTAGCCCTCAACATAACCCTAACCATAAGTCCAATCCTACCCCTAACCGCCACTCTAACCCTAGCCCTGAACATAACCCTAACCCTAGGTCCAATCCTAACCCTAACCGTCTCTCTAACCCTAGCCCTCAACATAACCCTAACCCTAGGTCCAATCCTAACCCTAACCGTCTCTCCTACCCTAGCCCTCAACATAACCCTAACCCTAGGTCCAATCCTAACCCTAACTGTCTCTCTAAACCTAGCCCTCAATATAACCCTAACCCTAGGTCCAATCCTAACCCTAACCGTCTCTCTAACCCTAGCCCTGAACATAACCCGAACCCTAGGTCCAATCCTCACCCTAACCGTCTCTCTAACCCTAGCCCTCAACATAACCCTAACCCTAGGTCCAATCCTAACCATAAACGTCTCTCTAACCCTAGCCCTCAACATAACCCTAACCCTAGGTCCAATCCTAACCATAAACGTCTCTCTAACCCGAACCCTCAACATAACCCTAACCCTAGGTCCAATCCTAACCCTAACCGTCTCTCTAACCCTAGCCCTCAACATAACCCGAACCCTAGGTCCAATGCTAACCCTAACCATCCCCCTAAACCTAGCCCTCAACATAACCCTATCCCTAAGTCCTATCCTACCCCTAACCGCCTCTCTAACCCTAGCCCTCAACATAACCCTAACCTTAGGTACAATCCTAACAATAATCGTCTATCTAAACCTAGCCCTAAACATAACCCTAACCCTAGCTCCAATCCTAACCCTAATCGTCTCTCTACCCCTAGCCCTCAACATAACCCTAAACCTAGGTCCAATCATAACCCTAATCGTCTATCTAATCCTAGCCCTAAACATAACCCTAACCCTAGTTCCAATCCAAACCCAAATAGTCTATCTAACCCTAGCCCTAAAAATAACACTAACCCTAGGCCCAATCCTAACCCTTATACTGTATCTAACCCTAGCCCTCATCATAACCATAACCCTACATCCAATCCTAATCCGAAAGGTCTCTCTAACCCTAGCACTCAACATAACCCTAACCCTAGCTCCAATCCTAACCTATTTGTCCCTCTAACTCTAGCCCTCAACGTAACCCTAACGCTAGGTCCAATTATAACCCTAATCGAATCTCTAACCGTAGTCCTCAACATAATCCTAACCCTAGGTCCAATCCTAACCTGAACCGTCTCTCTAAACCTAGCCCTCAACATCACCCTAACCCTAGGTCCAATTTTAACCAGAACATTCTCTCTAACCGTAGCCCTCAACATAACCATATTCCTACGTCCAATCCTAACCCTAATCGTCTACCTAACCCTAGCCCTCCACATAACCCTAACCCTAGCTCCAAACCTAACCCTAATCGTCTCTATAACCCTAGCCATCAACATTAGCCTAACCCTAGGTCCAATCCTACCCTAATCGTCTATCTAACCATAGCCCAAAACATAACCCTACCCCTAGGTCCAATCCTAACCAGAACCGTCTCTCTAACCCTAGCCCTCCACATAACCCTAACCCTAGGTACAATCCAAACACTAAACGTTTATCTAACCCTAGCCCTAAACATAACTTTAACCCTAGGTCCAATAATCACCCTAATCTCCTCTCTGACCCTAGCCCTCAACATAACCCTAACCCTAGGTCCAATCCTAACTCTAATCGTCTATCTAACCCTAGCCCTCAGCATAACCCTAACCCTCGGTCCAATCCTAACCCGAACCTTCTCTCTAACCCTAGCCCTAAACATAACCATAACCCTAGGTCCATTCATAAACCCTAATTGTCTACCTAGCCCTAGCCCTCAACATAACGCTAACCCTAGCTCCAATCCTAACCCTAACCGTCTCTCTAACCCTAGCCCTAAACATAACCCTAACCCCAGGTCCAATCCTTACCCGAACTGTCTTTCTAACCCTAGCCCTCAACCTAAACCTAACCCTAGGTCCAATCCTAACCCTAATCGTCTCTCTAACCCTAGCCCTCAACATAACCATAACACTAGGTCCAATCCTAACCCGAACCGTCTCTCTAACCCTAGCCCTCAACATAAACCTATCCCTAGGTCCAGTCCTAACCCTAATCGTGTATCCAACACTAGCCCTCAACATAACCCTAACCCTCGGTCCAATCCTAACCCGAACCTTCTCTCTAACCCTAGCCCTCAACATAACCATAACCCTCAACATAAACTTAACCCTAGGGCCAATCCTAACCCTAATCGTCCACCTAACCCTAGCCCTCAACAAAACCCTAACCCTATGGTCCAGTCCTAACCCCAATAGTGTATCTAACCCTAGCGCTAAACATAACCATAACCCAAGTCCAATCCTAACCCTAATCGTCTATCTAACCCTAGCCCTGAACATAACTCTAACACTAGCTCCAATGCTATCCCTAATCGACAACCGAATCCTAATCGACTCTCTAATCCTAGCCCTCAATATAACCTTAACCCTAGGACCAATCCTAACCCAACGTGTGTATTCACTGCTGGAATAAGTTTTGGGATGCATTGTTTCAATCTCTTGCAAGGCTCATGTTGTTTTTAGAGAATATGGAAAAACAAAGAGTATGTTTCCCAAATCACTTGTAATCCAGAAAAAGGCACACTGCATCACTCTTGCTGAAACACGCTCTTTCTCATAATGTTTTGAGAACATTCAAGAAACCCTAAGAGAAGTGCATTTTGCAGTGAAATTCAGACGGGTATGTTCCAAAGGACATTTCTATTGGTTGCAGAGTGCAAAAGCACGATTGCCTTCACGTTCTCCATGACACCCTTACATTTCCAACTGACCTGCAGTAGGACTTTCACAAAAAGATGTGTTTGCGGGTCTGTGGTTAAAGGAGCTCTAAGTTGTGTATTCAGTGCTGGAGAGTGACACACTCTACGTAGGTTACACAGCATTTTGAGAGCAGCAACATGCTTCAAACTGAAACTGCTACAATGTGTGTTGCATGCAGAAAGAAGGCTTGTCATTTCAAAGAAAGAAGACGAAACCAAAATCCAGGTAGTTAAACGAGCACAAAAGTATGGGAGATGTGCATGTGGACAGTTTCAAGCAGCAGCTCTTTGTGGACACTTGGGAACAGCGCTGTGAAAAAATTTCGTACGAAGCAGGATTTGTCCAAAGTTGAAAGACCTTCCAAAACCAGCCCTAAAGAACTTAGCCAATCAATGAATGTTGCAATAAGCTCCTGCAGGAAAGGTGCTTCTATGACACAACCCCCGAGCAGGTAGCTACATTCTGCACAGTACAAAATGCAAATGAATTCCAGGCTGAAAATTCTCCACAGAAGAATGAAATGCATGTGTTTCTCTCTGAAAGAACACTCAGCCACTAGGCTTTTGCTTTCTCCTTCAAAGTCTTTGTACAAACGTGTGTTTTCACTGTTGGAATACGTTGTGGGATGCATTGTTTCAATCTCTTGCAAGCCTCATGTTGTTTCTTAGACAATGTGGAAAAACAAGGAGTATGTTTCCCAAATCACTTGTAATCCAGAGAAACGCACACTGCATCAGTCTTGTTCACACACGCTCTTTCTCCTAATGTGTTGATAACATTCAAGAAACCAGAAAAGAAGGGCATTTTGCAGTGAAATTCAGACGGGTATGTTCAAAAGGACATTTCTATTGGTTGCAGTGCGCAAAAACACGATTGACTTCATGTTCTCCATGACACCCTTACATTTCAAAGTGACCTCAATTAGGACATTCCCCAAAAGATGTGTTTGCGTGTCTGTAGCGAAAGGAGCTCTAAGTTGTGTATTCAGTGCTGGAGAGTGACACAGTCTACATAGGTTTAACAGGGTTTTAAGAGCACCAACATGCTCAAAGGTGAAACTGCTACAAGGTGTGTGTAGCATGCAGAAAGAAGGCTTGTCATTTCAAAGAAAGAAGAGGAAACCAAAATCCAGGTAGTGAAACGAGCACACCAGTATGGGAGATGTGCATGTGGACAGTTTCAAGCAGCAGCTCTTTGTCAACGCTTGGGAACAGCGCTGTGAAAAAATTTAGTAGGAAGCGGGATTTGGCTAAAGTTGAAAGACCTTCCAACCAGCATTAAAGAACTTAGCCAAACAATGAATGTTGCAATAAGCTCCTGCAGGAAAGGTGCTTCTATGACACAACCCCCGAGCAGGAAGCTACATTCTGCACAGTACAAAATGCAAATGAATTCCAGGCTGAAAATTCTCCACAGTAGAATGAAATGCATGTGTTTCTCTCTGAAAGAACACTCAGCAACTAGGGTTTTGCTTGCTCCTTCAAAGTCTTTGTAGAAACGTGTGTTTTCACTGTTGGAATACGTTGTGGGATGCATTGTTTCAATCTCTTGCAAGCCTCATGTTGTTTCTTAGACAATGTGGAAAAACAGGGAGTATGTTTCCCAAATCACTTGTAATCCAGAGGAACGCACACTGCATCACACTTGCTCGAACACGCTCTTTCTCCTAATGTGTTGAGAATATACAAGAAATCAGAAAAGAAGGGCATTTTGCAGTGAAATTCAGACGGGTATGTTCAATAGGAATTTCTATTGGTTGCAGAGAGCAAAAGGACGATTGACTTCATGTTCTAGATGACACCCTTACTTTTCAAAGTGACCTGAAGTAGGACTTTCACAAAAAGATGTGTTTGGGTGTCTGTGGTGAAAGGAGCTCTAAGTTGTGTATTCAGTGCAGGGGAGTGACACACTCTACGTAGATTACACAGCGTTTTAAGAGCAGCAACATGCTTCAAACTGAAACTGCTACAAGGTGTGTGTAGCATGCAGAAAGAAGGCTTGTCATTTCAAAAAAAGAAGAGGAAACCAAAATACAGGTAGTTAAACGAGCACAAAAGTATGGGAGATGTGCATGTGGACAGTTTCAAGCAGCAGCTCTTTGTGGACACTTGGGAACAGCGCTGTGAAAAAATTTCGTATGAAGCAGGATTTGTCCAAAGTTGAAAGACCTTCCAAAACCAGCCCTAAAGAACTTAGCCAATCAATGAATGTTGCAATAGGCTCCTGCAGGAAAGGTGCTTCTATGACACAATCCCCGAGCAGGTAGCTACATTCTGCACAGTACAAAATGCATATGAATTCCTGGCTGAAAACTCACTCCAGAAGAATGAAATGCATGTGTTTCTCTCTGAAAGAACACTCAGCCACTAGTCTTTTGCTTTCTCCTTCAAAGTCTTTGTACAAACGTGTGTTTTCACTGTTGGAATACGTTGTGGGATGCATTGTTTCAGTCTCTTGCAAGCCTCATGTTGTTTCTTAGACAATGTGGAAAACAAAGAGTATGTTTCAAAAATCACTAGTAATCCAGAGAAACGCACACTGCATCACTCTTGCCAAAGCACGCTCTTTCTCCTAATGTGTTGAGAACATTCAAGAAACCTTAAAAGAAGGGATTTTGCAGTGAAATTCAGACGGGTATGTTCAAAAGGACATTTCTATTGGTAGCAGAGTGCAAAAGCACGATTGACGTCATGTTCTCGATGACACCCTTACTTTTCCAAGTGACCTGAAGTAGGACTTTCACAAAAAGATGTCTTTGCGTGTCTGTGGTGAAAGTAGCTCTTAGTTGAGTATTAAGTGCTGGAGAGTGACACACTCTACGTAGGTTACACAGCGTTTTGAGAGCAGCAACATGCTTCAAACTGAAACTGTTACAGGTGTGTGTAGCATGCAGGAAGAAGGCTTGTCATTTCAAAGAAGGGAGAGGAAACCAAAATCCAGGTAGTGAAATGAGCACACCAGTATGGGAGATGTGCATGTGGACAGTTTCAAGCAGCAGCTCCTTCTGGACACTTGGAAACAGCAATGTAAAAACATTTCGTTCGAAGCGGGATTTGTCCAAAGTTGAAAGACCTTCCAACACCAACCCTAAAGAACTTAGCCAAAGAATGAATGTTGCAATAAGCTCCTGCAGGAAAGGTGCTTCTATGACACAACCCCCGAGCAGGTAGCTACATTCTGCACAGAACAAAATGCAAATGAATTCCAGGCTGAAAACTCTCCACAGAAGAATGAAATGCGTGTGTTTCCCTCTGAAAGAACACTCAGCCACTACGCTTTTGCTTGCTCCTTCAAAGTCTTTGCAGAAACGTCTGTTTTCACTGCTGGAATACGTTGTGGGATCCATCGTTTCAATCTCTTGCAAGCCTCATGTTGTTTCTTAGACAATGTGGAAAAACAGAGTATGTTTCCCAAATCACTTGTAATCCAGAAAAAGGCACACTGCATCACTCTTGCTGAAACGCGCTCTTTCTCCTAATGTTTTGAGAACATTCAAGAAACCAGAAAAGAAGTGCATTTTGCAGTGAAATTCAAACGGGTATGTTCAAAAGGACATTTCTATTGGTTGCAGAGTGCAAAAGCACGATTGCCTTCATGTTCTCCATGACACCCTTATATTTCCAACTGACCTGCAGTAGGACTTTCCCAAAAAGATGTGTTTGCGTGTCTGTGGTGAAAGGAGCTCTCCGTTGTGTATTCAGTGCTGGAGAGTGACACACTCTACGTAGGTTACACAGCGTTTTGAGAGCAGCAACATGCTTCAAACTGAAACTGTTACAGGTGTGTGTATCATGCAGAAAGAAGACTTGTCATTTCAAAGAAAGAAGAGTAAACCAAAATCCAGGTAGTGAAACGAGCACACCAGTATGGGAGATGTGCATGTGGACAGTTTCAAGCAGCAGCTCCTTCTGGACACTTGGAAACAGCAATGTAAAAACATTTCGTTCGAAGCGGGATTTGTCCAACCTTGAAAGACCTTCCAAAACCAACCCTAAAGAACTTAGCCAAACAATGAATGTTGCAATAAGCTCCTGTAGGAAAGGTGCTTCTATGACACAACCCCCGAGCAGGTAGCTACATTCTGCACAGTACAAAATGCATATGAATTCCAGGCTGAAAACGCACTCCAGAAGGAGAAATGCGTGTGTTTCTCTCTAAAAGAACACTCAGCCACTATTCTTTTGCTTGCTCCTTCAAAGTCTTTGTAGAAACGTGTGTTTTCACTGTTGGAATACGTTTTGGGATGCATTGTTTCAATCTCTTGCAAGCCTCATGTTGTTTCTTAGACAATGTGAAAAAACAAGGAGTATGTTTCCCAAATCACTTGTAATCCAGAGGAACGCACACTGCATCACTCTTGCTCAAACACGCTCTTTCTCCTAATGTGTTGAGAACATTCAAGAAAGCAGAAAAGAAGGGCATTTTGCAGTGAAATTCAGACGGGTATGTTCAATAGGAGTTTCTATTGGTTGCAGAGTGCAAAAGGAAGATTGACTTCATGTTCTAGATGACACCCTTACATTTCAAAGTGACCTGAAGTAGGACTTTCACAAAAAGATGTGTTTGGGTGTCTGTGGCGAAAGGAACTCTAAGTTGTGTATTCAGTGCAGGGGAGTGACACACTCTACGTAGATTACACAGCGTTTTAAGAACAGCAACATGCTTCAAACTGAAACTGCTACAAGGTGTGTGTAGCATGCAGAAAGAAGGCTTGTCATTTCAAAAAGAGAAGCAGAAACCAAAATACAGGTAGTTAAACGAACACAAAAGTATGGGAGATGTGCATGTGGACAGTTTCAAGCAGCAGCTCTTTGTGGACACTTGGGAACAGCGCTGTGAAAATATTTCGTACGAAGCGGGTTTTGCCAAAGTTGAAAGACTTGCGAAATGCAACCCTAAAGGACTTAGCCAAACAATGAATGTTGCAATAAGCTCCTGCAGGAAAGGTGCTTCAATGACACAACTCCTGAGCAGGTAGGTACATTCTGCACAGTACAAAATGCATATGAATTCCTGGCTGGAAACTCACTCCAGAAGGAAGGAATGAGAGTGTTTCTCTCTGAAAGAACACTCAGCCACTAGGCTTTTGCTTTCTCCTTCAAAGTCTTTGTACAAACGTGTGTTTTCACTGTTGGAATACGTTTTGGGATGCATTGTTTCAATCTCTTGCAAGCCTCATGTTGTTTCTTAAACAATGTGGAAAAACAAAGAGTATGTTTCCCAAATCACTTGTAATCCAGAGAAACGCACACTGCATCACTCTTGCCTAAGCACGCTCTTTCTCCTTATGTGTTGAGAACATTCAAGAAACGAGAAAAGAAGGGCATTTTGCAGTGAAATTCAGACGGGTATGTTCAAAACGACATTTCTATTGGTAGCAGAGTGCAAAAGCACGATTGACGTCATGTTCTCGATGACACCCTTACTTTTCCAAGTGACCTGAAGTAGGACTTTCACAAAAAGATGTCTTTGCGTGTCTGTGGTGAAAGTAGCTCTTAGTTGAGTATTAAGTGCTGGAGAGTGACACACTCTACGAAGCTTACACAGCGTTTTGAGAGCAGCAACATGTTTCAAACTGAAACTGCTACAAGGTGTGCGTAGCATGCAGGAAGAAGGCTTGTCATTTCAAAGAAGGAAGAGGAAACCAAAATCCAGGTAGTGAAACGAGCACACCAGTATGGGAGATGTGCATGTGGACAGTTTCAAGCAGCAGCTCCTTCTGGACACTTGGAAACAGCAATGTAAAAACATTTCGTTCGAAGCGGGATTTGTCCAAAGTTGAAAGACCTTCCAACACCAACCCTAAAGAACTTAGCCAAACAATGAATGTTGCAATAAGCTCCTGCAGGAAAGGTGCTTGTATGACACAACCCCCGAGCAGGTAGCTACATTCTGCACAGTACAAAATGCATATGAATTCGAGGCTGAAAACTCACTCCAGAAGGAAGAAATGCGTGTGTTTCTCTCTGAAACAACACTCAGCCACTATTCTTTTGCTTGCTCCTTCAAAGTCTTTGTAGAAACGTGTGTTTACACTGCTGAAATACGTTTTGGGATGCATTGTTTCAATCTCTTGCAAGCCTCATGTTCTTTCTTAGACGATGTGGAAAAACAAGGAGTATGTTTCCCAAATCACTAGCAATCCAGAAAAACACACAGTGCATCACTCTTGCCCAAACATGCTCTTTCTCCTAATGCGTTGAGAACATTCAAGAAAGCAGAAAGGAAGAGCATTTTGCAGTGAAATTCAGACTGGCATGTACAAAAAGCCATTTCTTTCGGTTGCAGGGTGTAAAAGCATGATGGTCTTCATGTTGTCGATGAAACCCTTACATTTCCAAGTGACCTCAATTAGGACATTCCCCAAAAATTGTGTTTGCGTGTCTGTAGCGAAAGGAGCTCTAAGTTGTGTATTCAGTGCTGGAGAGTGACACAGTCTACATAGGTTTAACAGCGTTTTAAGAGCACCAACATGCTCAAAGGTGAAACTGCTACAAGGTGTGTGTAGCATGCAGAAAGAGGGCTTGTCCTTTCAAAGAAAGAAGAGGAAACCAAAATCCAGGTACTGAAACGAGCACACCAGTATGGGAGATGTGCATGTGGACAGTTTCAAGCACCCCATCCTTCTGGACACTTGGAAACAGCAATGTAAAAACATTTCGTTCGAAGTGGGATTTGGCCAAGTTGAAAGACCTTCCAACACCAACCCTAAAGAACTTAGCCAAACAATGAATGTTGCAATAAGCTCCTGTAGGAAAGGCGCTTCTATGACACAAACCCCAAACAGGTAGCTACATTCTGCACAGTACAAATGCATATGAATTCCAGGCTGAAAACTCACTCCAGAAGGAAGAAATGCGTGTGTTTCTCTCTGAAAGAACACTCAGCCACTATTCTTTTGCTTGCTCCTTCAAAGTCTTTGTAGAAACGTGTGTTTTCACTGGTGGAATACGTTTTGGGATGCATTGTTTCAATCTCTTCCAATCCTCATGTTGTTTCTTAGACAATGTGGAAAAACGCGGATTATGTTTCCCAAATCACTTGAAATCCAGAAAATCGCAACCTGCATCACTCTTGCTCAAACACGCTCTTTCACCTAATGCGTTGAGAACATTCAAGAAAGCAGAAAAGAAGGGCCTTTTGCAGTGAATTTCACACTGGTATGTACAAAAAGCCATTTATTTCGGTTGCAGAGTGCAAAAGCATGATTGACTTCATGTTCTCAATGAAACCCTGACATTTCCAAGTGACCTGAAGTAGGACTTTCACAAAAACATGCGTTTGCGTGTCTGTGGTGAAAGGAGATTTAAGTTGTGTATTCAGTGCTGGAGAGTGACACACTCTACACAGGTTAGACAGCGTTCTTAGAGCACCAACATGCTTAAAATACAAACTACTACAAGATGTGTGTAGCATGCCGAATGAAGGCTTGTCATTTCAAAGAAAGAAGAGGAAACCAAATTCCAGGTAGTGAAATGACCATGCCAGTGTGGGAGATGTGCATGTGGACAGTTTCAAGCAGCAGCTCTTTGTGGACACTTGGAAGCAGCGCTGTGAAAAAATTTCGTAGGAAGCGGGATTTGGCCAAAGTTCAAAGACCTTCCAAAACCAATCCTAAAGGACTTAGCCAAACAATGAATGTTGCAATAAGCCCCTGCAGGAAAGGTGCTTCAATGACACAACTCCCGAGCAGGTAGTTACATTCCGCACAGTACAAAATGCATATGAATTCCTGGCTGGAGACTCACTCCAGAAGGAAGAAATGCGTGTGTTTCTCACTGAAACAACACTCAGCCACTATTCTTTTGCTTGCTCCTTCAAAGTCTTTGTAGAAACGTGTGTTTTCACAGCTGGAATACGTTTTGGGATGAATTGTTTCAATCTCTTGCAAGCCTCATGTTCTTTCTTACACAATGTGGAAAAACGCGGATTATGTTTCACCTAATGCATTGAGAACATTCAAGAAAGCAGAAAAGAAGGGCCCTAAACCTAGGTCCAATCCTATCCCTAATCGTTTATCTAAAACTAGCCCTAAACATAACACTAACCCTAGGTACAATCCTAACCCTAATTGTAGACGTAACCCTAGCCCTCAACATAACCTTAACCCTAGGTCCAATCCTAAACCTACTCGTCTATCTAACCCTGGCCCTCAACATAACCCTACCCCTAGCTCCAATCCTAACCCTAATCGTCTACCTAAACTTAGCCCTCAACACAACCATAACCCTAGGTCCAATCGTAACCCAAATCGACCCTCTAACCGTAGCCCTCAACATAACCCTAACGCTAGGTCCACTCCTAACCCTAATCATCTCTCTAACCCTAGCCCTCAACATAACCCTAACCTTAGGTCCAATCCTAACAATAATCGTCTATCTAAACCTAGCCCTCAACATAACCCTAACCCTAGGTCCAATCCAACCCTAACCTTCTCTCTAACCCTAGCCCTCAACATAACCCTAACCCTAGGTCCAATCCTAACCCTAATCGTCCCTCTAACCTTAGCCCTCAACCTAACCATAACCCTAGGTCCAATCCTCATACTAACCGTCTCTCTAACCATAGCCCTCAACCTAACCCTAACCCTAGGTCCAATCCTAGCACTAACCGTCTCTCTAACCCTAGCCCTCAACATAACCCTAACCCTAGGTCCAATCCTAACCCTAACCGTCTCTCTAACCTTAGCCCTCAACATAACCATTACCCTAGGTGCAATACTAACCCTAACCGTCTCTCTAACCTTAGCCCTCAACATAACTCTAACCCTAGGTCCAATCCTCACCCTAACTGTCTCTCTAACCCTAGCCCTCAACCTAACCCTAACCCTAGGTCCAATCCTAACCCTAACCGTCTTTCTAACCCTAGCCCTCAATGTAACCCTAACCCTAGGTCCAATCTTAACCCTAACCGTCTCTCTAAACCTAGCCCTCAACATAATCCTAAGCCTAGGTCCAATGGTAACCCTAACCGTCTCTCTAACCCTAGCCCTCAACGTAACCATAACCGTAGGTCCAATCCTAACCCTAAACGTCTCTCTAACCCTAGACCTCAATATAAACCTAAGCCTAGGTCCAATCCTAACCCTAACCGTCTCTCTAAACCTAGCCCTCAACATAACCCTAACCCTAGGTCCAATCCTAAACCTAACCGTCTCTCTAACCTTAGCCCTCAACGTAACAATAACCCTAGGTCCAATCTTAACCCTAACCGTCTCTCTAACCCTAGCCCTCAACATAACCCTAACTCTAGGTCCAATCGTAACCCTAACGGTCTCTCTAAACCTAGCACTCAACATAACCCTAACCCTAGGTCCAATCCTAACCCTAACCGTCTCTCTAACCCTAGCCCTCAACATAACCCTAACCCTAGGTCCAATCCTAACCCTAACCGTCTCTCTAATCCTAGCCCTCAACATAACCCTAACCCTAGGTCCAATCCTAACCCTAACCATCTCTCTAAACCTAGCCCTCAATATAACCCAAACCCTAGGTCCAATACTCACCGTAACCATGTCTCTATCCCTAGCCCTCAACATATTCCTAACCCAAGGTCCAATCCAACCCTAACCTTCTCTCTAACCTTAGCCTTCAACATAACCCTAAACCTAGGTCCAATCCTAACCCTAACCGTCTCTCTAACCCTAGCCCTCAACCTAACCAAAACCCTAGGTCAAATCTTCACCCTAACCGTCTCTCTAACCATAGCCCTCAACCTAACCCTAACCCTAGGTCCAATCCTAGCCCTAACGGTCTCTCTAATCCTAGCCCTCAACAGAAACCTAACCCTAGTTCCAATCCTAACCCTAACTGTCTCTCTGACCCTAACCCTCAACAGAACCCTAACCCTAGGTCCAATCCTAACCCTAACTGTCTCTCTGACCCTAGCCCTCAACATAACCGTAACCCTAAGTGCAAACCTAACCCTAACGGTCACTCTAATCCTAGCCCTCAACCTAACCCTGGGCCTAGGTCCAATCCTAACCCTAACCGTCTCTCTAACCCTAGCCCTCAATATAACCCTAACCCAAGGTCCAATCCTCACCCTAACCGTCTCTCTAACCCTAGCACTCAACATAAGCCTAACCCGAGGTCCAATCCTCACCCTAACTGTCTCTCTAACCCTAGCCCTCAACATAACCCTAACCCTAGGTCCAATCCTAACCATAACCGTCTCTCTAACTCTAGCCCTTAAAATAACCCTACCCCCAGGTCCAATCCTCACCCTAACCGTCTCTCTAACCCTAGCCCTCAACATAACCCTACCCCCAGGTCCAATCCTCACCCTAACCGTCTCTCTAACACTAGCCCTCAACATAACCCTAACCCTAGGTCCAATCCTCACCCTAACCGTCTCTCTAACACTAGCCCTCAACATAACCCTAACCCTAAGTCCAAACCTAACCCTAACGGTCTCTCTAATCTTAGCCCTCAACCTAACCCTAGCCCTAGGTCCAATCCTAACCCTAACCGTCTCTCTAACCCTAGCCCTCAACATAACCCTAACCCTAGGTCCAATCCTCAGCCTAACCGTCTCTCTAACCCTAGCCCTCAACATAACCCTATCCCCAGGTCCAATCCTCACCCTAACCGTCTCTCTAACACTAGCCCTCAACATAACCCTAACCCTAGGTCCAATCCTCACCCTAACCGTCTCTCTAACCCTAGCCCTCAACATAACCCTAACCCTAGGTCCAATCCTAACCCTAACCGTCTCTCTAACCCTAGCCTTCAACATAACCCTAACCCTAGGTTAAATCCTAACCCTAACCGTCTCTCTAAAACTAGCCCTCAACATAACCCTAACCCTAGGTCCAATCCTAACCCTAACCGTCTCTCTAACCCTACCCCTCAACATAACCCTAACCCTAGGTCCAATCCTAACCCTAACCGTCTCCCTAACTCTAGCCCTCAACATAACCCTACCCCTAAGGCCAATCCTCACCCTAACCGTCTCTCTAACCCTAGCCCTCAACATAACCCTCACCCCAGGTCCAATCCTCACCGTAACCGTCTGTCTAACACTAGCCCTCAACATAACCCTTACCCTAAGTCCAATCCTCACCCTAACCGTCTCTCTAACACTAGCCTTCAACATTACCCTAACCCTAGGTCCAATCCTAACACTAACCGTCTCTCTAAACCTAGCCCTCAACGTAACCCTAACCCTAGGTCCAATCCTACCCCTAACCGTCTCTCTAACCTTAGCCCTCAACATAACCATTACCCTAGGTGCAATCCTAACCCTAACCGTCTCTCTAACCCTAGCCCTCAATGTAACAATAACCCTAGGTCCAATCTTAACCCTAACCGTCTCTCTAACCCTAGCCCTCAACATAATCCTAAGCCTAGGTCCAATGGTAACCCTAACCGTCTCTCTAACCCTAGCCCTCAACATAACCATAACCGTAGGTCCAATCCTAACCCTAACCGTCTCTCTAACCCTAGCCCTCAACATAACCCTAACCCTAGGTCCAATCCTAACCCTAAACGTCTCTCTAACCCTAGCCCTCAATATAAACCTAAGCCTAGGTCCAATCCTAACCCTAACCGTATCTCTAAACCTAGCCCTCAACATAACCCTAACCCTAGGTCCAATCCTAACCCTAACCGTCTCTCTAACCCTAGCCCTCAATGTAACAATAACCCTACGTCCAATCTTAACCCTAACCGTCTCTCTATCCCTAGCCCTCAACATAACCCTACCCCCAGGTCCAATCCTCACCCTAACCGTCTCTCTAACACTAGCCCTCAACATAACCCTAACCATAGGTGCAATCCTCAACCTAACAGTCTCTCTAACCCTAGCCCTCAACATAACCCTAACCCTAGGTCCAAACCTAACCCTAACGGTCTCTCTAACGCTAGCCCTCAACCTAACCCTAGCCCTAGGTCCAATCCTAACCCTAACCGTCTTTCTAACCCTAGCCCTCAACATAACCCTAACCCCAGGTTCAATCCTCACCCTAACCGTCTCTCTAACCCTAGCCCTCAACATAAGCCTAACCCTAGGTCCAATCCTCACCCTAACCGTCTCTCTAACCCTAGCCCTCAACATAACCCTAACCCTAGGTCCAATCCTAACCCTAACCGTCTCTCTAACTCTAGCCCTCAAAATAACCCTACCCCCAGGTCCAATCCTCACCCTAACCGTCTCTCTAACCCTAGCCCTCAACATAACCCTACCCCCGGGTCCAATCCTCACCCTAACCGTCTCTCTAACACTAGCCCTCAACATAACCCTAACCCTAGGTCCAGTCCTCACCCTAACCGTCTCTCTAACCCTAGCCCTCAACATAACCGTAACCCTAGGTCCAATCCTAACCCTAACCGTCTCTCTAACCCTAGCCCTCAACATAACCCTAACCCTAAGTCCAATCCTAACCCTAACCGTATATCAAACCCTAGCCTTCCACATAACCCTAACCCTAGGTCCAATCCTAACCCTCACCGTCTCTCTAAAACTAGCCCTCAACATAACCCTAACCCTAGGTCCAATCCTAACCCTAACCGTCTCTCTAACCCTAGCCCTCAACATAACCCTAACCCTAGGTCCAATCCTAACCCTAACCGTCTCTCTAACTCTAGCCCTCAACATAACCCTACCCCTAAGTCCAATCCTCACCCTAACCGTCTCTCTAACCCTAGCCCTCAACATAAGCCTAACCCCAGGTCCAATCCTCACCCTAACCGTCTCTCTAACACTAGCCCTCAACATAACCCTAACCCTAGGTCCAATCCTCACCCTAACCGTCTCTCTAACCCTAGCCCTCAACATAACCCTAACCCTAGGTCCAATCCTAACCCTAACCGTCTCTCTAAACCTACCCCTCAACATAACCCTAACCCTAGGTCCAATCCTAACCCTAACCGTCTCTCTAACCCTAGCCCTCAACATAACCCTAACCCTAGGTCCAATCCTAACCCTAACAGTCTCACTAACCCTAGCCCTCAACATAACCCTAACCCTAGGTCCAATCCTAACCCTAACCGGCTCTCTAACCCTAGCCCTCAACATAACACTAACCCTAGGTCCAATCCTAACCCTAACCGTCTCTCTAACCCTAGCCCTCAATATAACCCTAACCCTAGGTCCAATCCTCACCATAACCGTCTCTCTAACCCTAGCCCTCAACATAACCCTAACCCTAGGTCCAATCCTAACCCTAAACGTCTCTCTAACCCTAGCCCTCAATATAAACCTAAGCCTAGGTCCAATCCTAACCCTAACCGTCTCTCTAACCCTAGCCCTCAACATAACCCTAACCCTAGGTCCAATCCTAACCCTAACCGTCTCTCTAACCCTAGCCCTCAATGTAACAATAACCCTAGGTCCAATCTTAACCCTAACCGTATCTCTAACCCTAGCCCTCAACATAACCCTACCCCCAGGTCCAATCCTCACCCTAACGGTCTCTCTAACACTAGCCCTCAACATAACCCTAACCATAGGTGCAATCCTCACCCTAACCGTGTCTCTAACCCTAGCCCTCAACATAACCCTAACCCTAGGTCCAAACCTAACCCTAACGGTCTCTCTACTCCTAGCCCTCAACCGAACCCTAGGCCTAGGTCCAATCCTAACCCTAACCGTCTCTCTAACCCTAGCCCTCAACATAACCCTAACCCAAGGTCCAATCCTCACCCTAACCGTCTCTCTAACCCTAGCCCTCAACATAAGCCTAACCCCAGGTCCAATCCTCACCCTAACCGTCTCTCTAACACTAGCCCTCAACATAACCCTAACCCTAGGTCCAATCCTCACCCTAACCGTCTCTCTAACCCTAGCCCTCAACATAACCCTAACCCTAGGTCCAATCCTAACCCTAACCGTCTCTCTAAACCTACCCCTCAACATAACCCTAACCCTAGGTCCAATCCTAACCCTAACCGTCTCTCTAACCCTAGCCCTCAACATAACCCTAACCCTAGGTCCAATCCTAACCCTAACCGTCTCACTAACCCTAGCCCTCAACATAACCCTAACCCTTTGTCCAATCCTAACCCTAACCGGCTCTCTAACCCTAGCCCTCAACATAACACTAACCCTAGGTCCAATCCTAACCCTAACCGTCTCTCTAACCCTAGCCCTCAATATAACCCTAACCCTAGGTCCAATCCTCACCATAACCGTCTCTCTAACCCTAGCCCTCAACATAACCCTAACCCTAGGTCCAATCCTAACCCTAAACGTCTCTCTAACCCTAGCCCTCAATATAAACCTAAGCCTAGGTCCAATCCTAACCCTAACCGTCTCTCTAAACCTAGCCCTCAACATAACCCTAACCCTAGGTCCAATCCTAACCCTAACCGTCTCTCTAACCCTAGCCCTCAATGTAACAATAACCCTAGGTCCAATCTTAACCCTAACCGTCTCTCTAACCCTAGCCCTCAACATAACCCTACCCCCAGGTCCAATCCTCACCCTAACGGTCTCTCTAACACTAGCCCTCAACATAACCCTAACCATAGGTGCAATCCTCACCCTAACCGTCTCTCTAACCCTAGCCCTCAACATAACCCTAACCCTAGGTCCAAACCTAACCCTAACGGTCTCTCTAATCCTAGCCCTCAACCGAACCTTAGCCCTAGGTCCAATCCTAACCCTAAGCGTCTCTCTAACCCTAGCCCTCAACATAACCCTAACCCAAGGTCCAATCCTCACCCTAACCGTCTCTCTAACCCTAGCCCTCAACATAAGCCTAACCCTAGGTCCAATCCTCACCCTAACCGTCTCTCTAACCCTAGCCCTCAACATAACCCTAACCCTAGGTCCAATCCTAACCCTAACCGTCTCTCTAACTCTAGCCCTCAAAATAACCCTACCCCCAGGTCCAAT
Source organism: Miniopterus schreibersii (assembly GCF_964146895.1). NCBI lineage: Eukaryota > Metazoa > Chordata > Mammalia > Chiroptera > Miniopteridae > Miniopterus > Miniopterus schreibersii. The sequence goes on from NW_027669844.1 coordinate 909,102, forward strand.
CCTCACCCTAACCGTCTCTCTAACCCTAGCCCTCAACATAACCCTACCCCCAGGTCCAATCCTCACCCTAACCGTCTCTCTAACACTAGCCCTCAACATAACCCTAACCCTAGGTCCAATCCTCACCCTAACCGTCTCTCTAACCCTAGCCCTCAACATTACCGTAACCCTAGGTCCAATCCTAACCCTAACCGTCTGTCTAACCCTAGCCCTCAACATAACCCTAACCGTAAGTCTCAATCCTAACCCTAACCGTATATCTAACCCTAGCCTTCCACATAACCCTAACCCTAGGTCCAATCCTAACCCTAACCGTCTCTCTAACCCTAGCCCTCAACATAACCCTAACCCTAGGTCCAATCCTAACCCTAACCGTCTCTCTAACCCTAGCCCTCAACATAACCCTACCCCTAAGTCCAATCCTAACCCTAACGGTCTCTCTAACCCAGGCCTCAACATAACCCTAACCCCAGGTCCAATCCTCACCCTAACCGTCTCTCTAACACTAGCCCTCAACCTAACCATAACCCCCGGTCCAATCTTCACCCTAACCGTCTCTCTAACCATAGCCCTCAACCTAACCCTAACCCTAGGTCCAATCCTAGCCCTAACCGTCTCTCTAACCCTAGCCCTCAAAATAGCCCTAACCCTAGGTCCAATCCTAATCCTAACCGTCTCTCTAACCCTGGCCCTCAACATAACCCTAACCCTAGGTCCAATCCTAACTCTAATCGTCTCTCTGACCCTAGCCTTCAACAGAACCCTAACCCTAGTTCCAATCCTAACCCTAACCGTCTCTCTGACCCTAGCCCTCAACAGAACCCTAAGCCTAGGTCCAATCCTAACCCTAACTGTCTCTCTGACCCTAGCCCTCAACGTAACCCTAACCCTAGGTCCAAACCTAAACCTAACGGTCTCTGTAATCCTACCCATCAACATAATACTAACCCTAGGTCCAATCCTAAACCTAACCGTCTCTCCAATCGTAGCCCTCAACATAACCATAACCCTAGCTCCAATCCTAACCCTAACTGTCTCTCTAACCCTAGCCCTCAATATAACCCTAACCCTAGGTCCAATCCTAGCCCTAACCGTCTCTCTAACCCTAGCCCTCAACATAACCCTAACCCTAGGTCCAATCCTCACCCTAACCGTCTCTCTAACCCTAGCCCTCAACATAACCCTAACTCTAGGTGCAATCCTAACCCTAACCGTCTCTCTAACCCTAGCCCTCAACATAACGCTAACCCTAGGTCCAATCCTAACCCAAACCGTCTCTCTAACCCTAGCCCTCAACATAACCCTAACCCTAGGTCCAATCCTAACCATAAACGTCTCTCTAACCCTAGCCCTCAACATAACCCGAACCCTAGGTCCAATCCTAACCCTAACCGTCTCTCTAACCCTAGCCCTCAACATAACCCGAACCCTAGGTCCAATCCTAACCCTAACCATCTCTGTAAACCTAGCCCTCAACATAACCCTAACCCTAAGTCCAATCCTACCCCTAACCGCCTCTCTAACCCTAGCCCTGAACATAACCCTAACCCTAGGTCCAATCCTAACCCTAACCGTCTCTCTAACCCTAGCCCTCAACATAACCCTAACCCTAGGTCCAATCCTAACCCTAACCGTCTCTCCAACCCTAGCCCTCAACATAACCCTAACCCTAGGTCCAATCCTAACCCTAACTGTCTCTCTAACCCTAGCCCTCAATATAACCCTACCCCTAGGTCCAATCCTAACCCTAACCGTCTCTCTAACCCTAACCCTCAACATAACCCTAACCCTAGGTCCAATCTTAACCCTAACCGTCTCTCCAACCCTAGCCCTCAACATAACCATAACCCTAGGTCCAATCCTAACCCTAACTGACTCTCTAACCCTAGCCCTCAATATAACCCTAACCCTAGGTCCAATCCTAACCCTAACCGTCTCTCTAACCGTAGCCCTCAACATAACCCTAACCCTAGGTCCAATCCTAACCCTAACCGTCTCTCCAACCGTAGCCCTCAACATAACCATAACCCTAGGTCCAATCCTAACCCTAACTGTCTCTCTAACCCTAGCCCTCAATATAACCCTAACCCTAGGTCCAATCCTAACCCTAACCGTCTCTCTAACCCTGGCCCTCAATATAACCCTAACCCTAGGTCCAATCCTCACCATAACCATCTCTCTAACCCTAGCCCTCAACATAACCCTAACCCTAGGTCCAATCCAACCCTAACCTTCTCTCTAACCGTAGCCCTCAACATAACCCTAACCCTAGGTCCAATCCTAACCCTAACCATCTCTGTAAACCTAGCCCTCAACATAACCCTAACCCTAAGTCCAATCCTACCCCTAACCGCCTCTCTAACCCTAGCCCTGAACATAACCCTAACCCTAGGTCCAATCCTAACCCTAACCGTCTCTCTAACCGTAGCCCTCAACCTAAACATAACCCCCGGTCCAATCTTCACCCTAACCGTCTCTCTAACCATAGCCCTCAACCTAACCCTAACCCTAGGTCCAATCCTAGCCCTAACCGTCTCTCTAACACTAGCCCTCAAAATAGCCCTAACCCTAGGTCCAATCCTAATCCTAACCGTCTCTCTAACCCTGCCCCTCAACATAACCCTAACCCTAGGTCCAATCCTAACTCTAATCGTCTCTCTGACCCTAGCCCTCAACAGAACCCTAACCCTAGTTCCAATCCTAACCCTAACCGTCTCTCTGACCCTAGCCCTCAACAGAACCCTAAGCCTATGTCCAATCCTAACCCTAACTGTCTCTCTGACCCTAGCCCTCAACGTAACCTTAACCCTAGGTCCAAACCTAACCCTAACGGTCTCTGTAATCCTAGCCCTCAACATAATACTAACCCTAGGTCCAATCCTAAACCTAACCGTCTCACCAACCGTAGCCCTCAACATAACCATAACCCTAGCTCCAATCCTAACCCTAACTGTCTCTCTAACCCTAGCCCTCAATATAACCCTAACCCTAGGTCCAATCCTAACCCTAACCGTCTCTCTAACCCTAGCCCTCAACATAACCCTAACCCTAGGTCCAATCCTCACCCTAACCGTCTCTCTAACCCTAGCCCTCAACATAACCCTAACCCTAGGTGCAATCCTAACCCTTACCGTCTCTCTAACCCTAGCCCTCAACATAACGCTAACCCTAGGTCCAATCCTAACCCTAACCGTCTCTCTAACCCTAGCCCTCAACATAACCCTAACCCTAGGTCCAATCCTCACCCTAACCGTCTCTCTAACCCTAGCCCTCAACATAACCCTAACCCTAAGTCCAATCCGACACCTCACCGCCTCTCTAACCCTAGCCCTGAACGTAACCCTAACCCTAGGTCCAATCCTAACCCTAACTGTCTCTCTAACCCTAGCCCTCAACATAACCCTAACCCTAGGTCCAATCCTAACCCTAACCGTCTCTCCAACCCTAGCCCTCAACATAACCCTAACCCTAGGTCCAATCCTAACCCTAAACGTCTCTCTAACCCTAGCCCTCAATATAAACCTAAGCCTAGGTCCAATCCTAACCCTAACCGTCTCTCTAAACCTAGCCCTCAACATAACCCTAACCCTATGTCCAATCCTAACCCTAACCGTCTCTCTAACCCTAGCCCTCAATGTAACAATAACCCTAGGTCCAATCTTAACCCTAACCGTCTCTCTAACCCTAGCCCTCAACATAACCCTACCCCCAGGTCCAATCCTCACCCTAACGGTCTCTCTAACACTAGCCCTCAACATAACCCTAACCATAGGTGCAATCCTCACCCTAACCGTCTCTCTAACCCTAGCCCTCAACATAACCCTAACCCTAGGTCCAAACCTAACCCTAACGGTCTCTCTAATCCTAGCCCTCAACCGAACCCTAGCCCTAGGTCCAATCCTAACCCTAACCGTCTCTCTAACCCTAGCCCTCAACATAACCCTATCCCAAGGTCCAATCCTCACCCTAACCGTCTCTCTAACCCTAGCCCTCAACATAAGCCTAACCCTAGGTCCAATCCTCACCCTAACCGTCTCTCTAACCCTAGCCATCAACATAACCCTAACCCTAGGTCCAATCCTAACCCTAACCGTCTCTCTAACTCTAGCCCTCAAAATAACCCTACCCCCAGGTCCAATCCTCACCCTAACCGTCTCTCTAACCCTAGCCCTCAACATAACCCTAACCCTAGGTCCAATCCTAACCCTAACCGTCTCTCCAACCGTAGCCCTCAACATAACCATAACCCTAGGTCCAATCCTAACCCTAACTGTCTCTCTAACCCTAGCCCTCAATATAACCCTAACCCTAGGTCCAATCCTAACCCTAACCGTCTCTCTAACCCTGGCCCTCAATATAACCCTAACCCTAGGTCCAATCCTCACCATAACCATCTCTCTAACCCTAGCCCTCAACATAACACTAACCCTAGGTCCAATCCAACCCTAACCTTCTCTCTAACCGTAGCCCTCAACATAACCCTAACCCTAGGTCCAATCCTAACCCTAACCGTCTCTCTAACCCTAGCCCTCAACCTAACCATAACCCCCGGTCCAATCTTCACCCTAACCGTCTCTCTAACCATAGCCCTCAACCTAACCCTAACCCTAGGTCCAATCCTAGCCCTAACCGTCTCTCTAACCCTAGCCCTCAAAATAGCCCTAACCCTAGGTCCAATCCTAATCCTAACCGTCTCTCTAACCCTGCCCCTCAACATAACCCTAACCCTAGGTCCAATCCTAACTCTAATCGTCTCTCTGACCCTAGCCCTCAACAGAACCCTAACCCTAGTTCCAATCCTAACCCTAACCGTCTCTCTGACCCTAGCCCTCAACAGAACCCTAAGCCTAGGTCCAATCCTAACCCTAACTGTCTCTCTGACCCTAGCCCTCAACGTAACCCTAACCCTAGGTCCAAACCTAACCCTAACGGTCTCTGTAATCCTAGCCCTCAACATAATACTAACCCTAGGTCCAATCCTAAACCTAACCGTCTCACCAACCGTAGCCCTCAACATAACCATAACCCTAGCTCCAATCCTAACCCTAACTGTCTCTCTAACCCTAGCCCTCAATATAACCCTAACCCTAGGTCCAATCCTAACCCTAACCGTCTCTCTAACCCTAGCCCTCAACATAACCCTAACCCTAGGTCCAATCCTCACCCTAACCGTCTCTCTAACCCTAGCCCTCAACATAACCCTAACCCTAGGTGCAATCCTAACCCTTACCGTCTCTCTAACCCTAGCCCTCAACATAACGCTAACCCTAGGTCCAATCCTAACCCTAACCGTCTCTCTAACCCTAGCCCTCAACATAACCCTAACCCTAGGTCCAATCCTAACCATAAAAGTCTCTCTAACCCGAGCCCTCAACATAACCCTAACCCTAGGTCCAATCCTAACCCTAACCGTCTCTCTAACCCTAGCCCTCAACATAACCCGTACCCTAGGTCCAATCCTAACCCTAACCATCTCTGTAAACCTAGCCCTCAACATAACCCTAACCCTAAGTCCAATCCTACCCCTAACCGCCTCTCTAACCCTAGCCCTCAACATAACCCTAACCCTAGGTCCAATCCTAACCATAAACGTCTCTCTAACCCGATCCCTCAACATAACCCTAACCCTAGGTCCAATCCTAACCCTAACCGTCTCTCTAACCCTAGCCGTCAACATAACCCGAACCCTAGGTCCAATCCTAACCCTAACCATCTCTGTAAACCTAGCCCTCAACATAACCCTAACCCTAGGTCCAATCCGAACCCTAACCGTCTCTCCAACCCTAGCCCTCAACATAACCCTAACCCTAGGTCCAATCCTAACCCTAACTGTCTCTCTAACCCTAGCCCTCAATATATCCCTAACCCTAGGTCCAATCCTAACCCTAACCGTCTCTCTAACCCTAGACCTCAACATAACCCTAACCCTAGGTCCAATCCTAACCCTAACCGTCTCTCCAACCCTAGCCCTCAACATAACCCTAACCCTAGGTCCAATCCTAACCCTAACTGTCTCTCTAACCCTAGCCCTCAATATAACCCTAACCCTAGGTCCAATCCTAACCCTAACCGTCTCTTAACCCTAGCCCTCAACATAACCCTAACCCTAGGCCAATGCTAACCCTAACCGTCTCTCCAACCCTAGCCCTCAACATAAACCTAACCCTAGGTCCAATCCTAACCTTAACCGTCTCTCTAACCCTAGCCCTCAATATAACCCTAACCCTAGGTCCAATCCTAACCCTAACCGTCTCTCTAACCCTAGCCCTCAACATAACCCTAACCCTAGGTCCAATCCTAACCCTAACCGTCTCTCCAACCCTAGCCCTCAACATAACCCTAACCCTAGGTCCAATCCTAACCCTAACCGTCTCTCTAACCCTAGCCCTCAATATAACCCTAACCCTAGGTCCAATCCTAACCCTAACCGTCTCTCTAACCCTAGCCCTCAACATAACCCTAACCCTAGGTCCAATCCTCACCCTAACCGTCTCTCTAACCCTAGCCCTCAACATAACCCTAACCCTAAGTCCAATCCGACACCTAACCGCCTCTCTAACCCTAGCCCTGAACGTAACCCTAACCCTAGGTCCAATCCTAACCCTAACCGTCTCTCTAACCCTAGCCCTAAACATAACCCTAACCCTAGGTCCAATCCTAACCCTAACCGTCTCTCCAACCCTAGCCCTCAACATAACCCTAACCCTACGTCCAATCCTAACCCTAACTGTCTCTCTAACCCTAGCCCTCAACATAACCCTAACCCTAGGTCCAATCATAACCCTAACCGTCTCTCCAACCCTAGCCCTCAACATAACCCTAACCCTAGGTCCAATCCTAACCCTAAACGTCTCTCTAACCCTAGCCCTCAATATAAACCTAAGCCTAGGTCCAATCCTAACCCTAACCGTCTCTCTAAACCTAGCCCTCAACATAACCCTAACCCTAGGTCCAATCCTAACCCTAACCGTCTCTCTAACCCTAGCCCTCAATGTAACAATAACCCTAGGTCCAATCTTAACCCTAACCGTCTCTCTAACCCTAGCCCTCAACATAACCCTACCCCCAGGTCCAATCCTCACCCTAACGGTCTCTCTAACACTAGCCCTCAACATAACCCTAACCATAGGTGCAATTCTCACCCTAACCGTCTCTCTAACCCTAGCCCTCAACATAACCCTAACCCTAGGTCCAAACCTAACCCTAACGGTCTCTCTAATCCTAGCCCTCAACCGAACCCTAGCCCTAGGTCCAATCCTAACCCTAACCGTCTCTCTAACCCTAGCCCTCAACATAACCCTAACCCAAGGTCCAATCCTCACCCTAACCGTCTCTCTAACCCTAGCCCTCAACATAAGCCTAACCCTAGGTCCAATCCTCACCCTAACCGTCTCTCTAACCCTAGCCATCAACATAACCCTAACCCTAGGTCCAATCCTAACCCTAACCGTCTCTCTAACTCTAGCCCTCAAAATAACCCTACCCCCAGGTCCAATCCTCACCCTAACCGTCTCTCTAACCCTAGCCCTCAACATAACCCTAACCCTAGGTCCAATCCTAACCCTAACCGTCTCTCCAACCGTAGCCCTCAACATAACCATAACCCTAGGTCCAATCCTAACCCTAACTTTCTCTCTAACCCTAGCCCTCAATATAACCCTAACCCTAGGTCCAATCCTAACCCTAACCGTCTCTCTAACCCTGGCCCTCAATATAACCCTAACCCTAGGTCCAATCCTCACCATAACCATCTCTCTAACCCTAGCCCTCAACATAACACTAACCCTAGGTCCAATCCAACCCTAACCTTCTCTCTAACCGTAGCCCTCAACATAACCCTAACCCTAGGTCCAATCCTAACCCTAACCGTCTCTCTAACCCTAGCCCTCAACCTAACCATAACCCCCGGTCCAATCTTCACCCTAACCGTCTCTCTAACCATAGCCCTCAACCTAACCCTAACCCTAGGTCCAATCCTAGCCCTAACCGTCTCTCTAACCCTAGCCCTCAAAATAGCCCTAACCCTAGGTCCAATCCTAATCCTAACCGTCTCTCTAACCCTGCCCCTCAACATAACCCTAACCCTAGGTCCAATCCTAACTCTAATCGTCTCTCTGACCCTAGCCCTCAACAGAACCCTAACCCTAGTTCCAATCCTAACCCTAACCGTCTCTCTGACCCTAGCCCTCAACAGAACCCTAAGCCTAGGTCCAATCCTAACCCTAACTGTCTCTCTGACCCTAGCCCTCAACGTAACCCTAACCCTAGGTCCAAACCTAACCCTAACGGTCTCTGTAATCCTAGCCCTCAACATAATACTAACCCTAGGTCCAATCCTAAACCTAACCGTCTCACCAACCGTAGCCCTCAACATAACCATAACCCTAGCTCCAATCCTAACCCTAACTGTCTCTCTAACCCTAGCCCTCAATATAACCCTAACCCTAGGTCCAATCCTAACCCTAACCGTCTCTCTAACCCTAGCCCTCAACATAACCCTAACCCTAGGTCCAATCCTCACCCTAACCGTCTCTCTAACCCTAGCCCTCAACATAACCCTAACCCTAGGTGCAATCCTAACCCTTACCGTCTCTCTAACCCTAGCCCTCAACATAACGCTAACCCTAGGTCCAATCCTAACCCTAACCGTCTCTCTAACCCTAGCCCTCAACATAACCCTAACCCTAGGTCCAATCCTAACCATAAAAGTCTCTCTAACCCGAGCCCTCAACATAACCCTAACCCTAGGTCCAATCCTAACCCTAACCGTCTCTCTAACCCTAGCCCTCAACATAACCCGTACCCTAGGTCCAATCCTAACCCTAACCATCTCTGTAAACCTAGCCCTCAACATAACCCTAACCCTAAGTCCAATCCTACCCCTAACCGCCTCTCTAACCCTAGCCCTGAACATAACCCTAACCCTAGGTCCAATCCTAACCCTAACCGTCTCTCTAACCCTAGCCCTCAACATAACCCTAACCCTAGGTCCAATCCTAACCCTAACCGTCTCTCCAACCCTAGCCCTCAACATAACCCTAACCCTAGGTCCAATCCTAACCCTAACCGTCTCTCCAACCGTAGCCTTCAACATAACCATAACCCTAGGTCCAATCCTAACCCTAACTGTCTCTCTAACCCTAGCCCTCAATATAACCCTAACCCTAGGTCCAATCCTAACCCTAACCGTCTCTCTAACCCTGGCCCTCAATATAACCCTAACCCTAGGTCCAATCCTCACCATAACCATCTCTCTAACCCTAGCCCTCAACATAACACTAACCCTAGGTCCAATCCAACCCTAACCTTCTCTCTAACCGTAGCCCTCAACATAACCCTAACCCTAGGTCCAATCCTAACCCTAACCGTCTCTCTAACCCTAGCCATCAACCTAACCATAACCCCCGGTCCAATCTTCACCCTAACCGTCTCTCTAACCATAGCCCTCAACCTAACCCTAACCCTAGGTCCAATCCTAGCCCTAACCGTCTCTCTAACCCTAGCCCTCAAAATAGCCCTAACCCTAGGTCCAATCCTAATCCTAACCGTCTCTCTAACCCTGCCCCTCAACATAACCCTAACCCTAGGTCCAATCCTAACTCTAATCGTCTCTCTGACCCTAGCCCTCAACAGAACCCTAACCCTAGTTCCAATCCTAACCCTAACCGTCTCTCTGACCCTAGCCCTCAACAGAACCCTAAGCCTAGGTCCAATCCTAACCCTAACTGTCTCTCTGACCCTAGCCCTCAACGTAACCCTAACCCTAGGTCCAAACCTAACCCTAACGGTCTCTGTAATCCTAGCCCTCAACATAATACTAACCCTAGGTCCAATCCTAAACCTAACCGTCTCACCAACCGTAGCCCTCAACATAACCATAACCCTAGCTCCAATCCTAACCCTAACTGTCTCTCTAACCCTAGCCCTCAATATAACCCTAACCCTAGGTCCAATCCTAACCCTAACCGTCTCTCTAACCCTAGCCCTCAACATAACCCTAACCCTAGGTCCAATCCTCACCCTAACCGTCTCTCTAACCCTAGCCCTCAACATAACCCTAACCCTAGGTGCAATCCTAACCCTTACCGTCTCTCTAACCCTAGCCCTCAACATAACGCTAACCCTAGGTCCAATCCTAACCCTAACCGTCTCTCTAACCCTAGCCCTCAACATAACCCTAACCCTAGGTCCAATCCTAACCATAAAAGTCTCTCTAACCCGAGCCCTCAACATAACCCTAACCCTAGGTCCAATCCTAACCCTAACCGTCTCTCTAACCCTAGCCCTCAACATAACCCGTACCCTAGGTCCAATCCTAACCCTAACCATCTCTGTAAACCTAGCCCTCAACATAACCCTAACCCTAAGTCCAATCCTACCCCTAACCGCCTCTCTAACCCTAGCCCTGAACATAACCCTAACCCTAGGTCCAATCCTAACCCTAACCGTCTCTCTAACCCTAGCCCTCAACATAACCCTAACCCTAGGTCCAATCCTAACCCTAACCGTCTCTCCAACCCTAGCCCTCAACATAACCCTAACCCTAGGTCCAATCCTAACCCTAACTGTCTCTCTAACCCTAGCCCTCAATATAACCCTACCCCTAGGTCCAATCCTAACCCTAACCGTCTCTCTAACCCTAGCCCTCAACATAACCCTAACCCTAGGTCCAATCTTAACCCTAACCGTCTCTCCAACCCTAGCCCTCAACATAACCATAACCCTAGGTCCAATCCTAACCCTAACTGTCTCTCTAACCCTAGCCCTCAATATAACCCTAAACCTAGGTCCAATCCTAACCCTAACCGTCTCTCTAACCCTAGCCCTCAACATAACCCTAACCCTAGGTCCAATCCTAACCCTAACCGTCTCTCCAACCGTAGCCCTCAACATAACCATAACCCTAGGTCCAATCCTAACCCTAACTGTCTCTCTAACCCTAGCCCTCAATATAACCCTAACCCTAGGTCCAATCCTAACCCTAACCGTCTCTCTAACCCTAGCCCTCAACATAACCCTAACCCTAGGTCCAATCCTCACCCTAACCGTCTCTCTAACCCTAGCCCTCAACATAACCCTAACCCTAAGTGCAATCCTAACCCTAACCGTCTCTCTAACCCTAGCCCTCAACATAACCCTAACCCTAGGTCCAATCCTAACCCTAACCGTCTCTCTAACCCTAGCCCTCAACATAACCCTAACCCTAGGTCCAATCCTAACCATAAACGTCTCTCTAACCCGAGCCCTGAACATAACCCTAACCCTAGGTCCAATCCTAACCCTAACCGTCTCTCTAACCCTAGCCCTCAACATAACCCGAACCCTAGGTCCAATCGTAACCCTAACCATCTCTGTAAACCTAGCCCTCAACATAACCCTAACCCTAAGTCCAATCCTACCCGTAACCACCTCTCTAACCCTAGCTCTGAACATAACCCTAACCTTAGGTCCAATCCTAACCCTAACCGGTCTCTCTAACCCTAGCCCTCAACATAACCCTAACCCTAGGTCCAATCCTAACCCTAACCGTCTCTCCAACCCTAGCCCTCAACATAACCCTAACCCTAGGTCCAATCCTAACCCTAACACTCTGTCTAACCCTAGCCCTCAATATAACCCTAACCCTAGGTCCAATCCTAACCCTAACCGTCTCTCTAACCCTAGCCCTCAACGTAACCCTAACCCTAGGTCCAATCCTAACCCTAACCGTCTCTCCAACCGTAGCCCTCAACATAACCATAACCCTAGGTCCAATTCTAACCCTAACTGTCTCTCTAACCCTAGCCCTCAATATAACACTAACCCTAGGTCCAATCCTAACCCTAACCGTCTCTCTAACCCTAGCCCTCAACATAACCCTAACCCTAGGTCCAATCCTCACCCTAACCGTCTCTCTAACCCTAGCCCTCAACATAACCCTAACGCTAGGTGCAATCCTAACCCTAACCGTCTCTCTAACTCTAGCCCTCAACATAACCATAACCCTAGGTCCAATCCTAACCCTAACCGTCTCTCTAACCCTAGCCCTCAACATAACCCTAACCCTAGGTCCAATCCTAACCCTAAACGTCTCTCTAACCCGAGCCCTCAACATAACCCTAACCCTAGGTCCAATCCTAATCCTAACCGTCTCTCTAACCCTAGCCCTCAACGTAACCCGAACCCTAGGTCCAATCCTCACCCTAACCGTCTCTCTAACCCTAGCCCTCAACATAACCCTAACCCTAGGTGCAATCCTAACCCTAAGCGTCTCTCTAACCCTAGCCCTTAACATAACGCTAACCCTAGGCCCAATCCTAACCCTAACCGTCTCTCTAACCCTAGCCCTCAACATAACCCTAACCCTAGGTCCAATCCTAACCATAAACATCTCTCTAACCCGAGCCCTCAACATAACCCTAACCCTAGGTCCAATCCTAACCCTAACCGTCTCTCTAACCCTAGCCCTCAACATAACCCGAACCCTAGGTCCAATCCTAACCATAAACGTCTCTCTAACCCGAGCCCTCAACATAACCCTAACCCTAGGTCCAATCCTAACCCTAACCGTCTCTCTAACCCTAGCCCTCAACATAACCCGAACCCTAGGTCCAATCCTAACCCTAACCATCTCTGTAAACCTAGCCCTCAACATAACCCTAACCATAAGTCCAATCCTACCCCTAACCGCCTCTCTAACCCTAGCCCTGAACATAACCCTAACCCTAGGTCCAATCCTAACCCTAACCGTCTCTCTAACCCTAGCCCTCAACATAACCCTAACCCTAGGTCCAATCCTAACCCTAACCGTCTCTCCTACCCTAGCCCTCAACATAACCCTAACCCTAGGTCCAATCCTAACCCTAACTGTCTCTCTAACCCTAGCCCTCAATATAACCCTAACCCTAGGTCCAATCCTAACCCTAACCGTCTCTCTAACCCTAGCCCTCAACATAACCCGAACCCTAGGTCCAATCCTCACCCTAACCGTCTCTCTAACCCTAGCCCTCAACATAACCCTAACCCTAGGTCCAATCCTAACCATAAACGTCTCTCTAACCCTAGCCCTCAACATAACCCTAACCCTAGGTCCAATCCTAACCATAAACGTCTCTCTAACCCGAACCCTCAACATAACCCTAACCCTAGGTCCAATCCTAACCCTAACCGTCTCTCTAACCCTAGCCCTCAACATAACCCGAACCCTAGGTCCAATGCTAACCCTAACCATCCCCCTAAACCTAGCCCTCAACATAACCCTATCCCTAAGTCCTATCCTACCCCTAACCGCCTCTCTAACCCTAGCCCTCAACATAACCCTAACCCTAGGTCCAATCCTAACCATAAACGTCTCTCTAACCCGATCCCTCAACATAACCCTAACCCTAGGTCCAATCCTAACCCTAACCGTCTCTCTAACCCTAGCCGTCAACATAACCCGAACCCTAGGTCCAATCCTAACCCTAACCATCTCTGTAAACCTAGCCCTCAAGATAACCCTAACCCTAAGTCCAATCCTACCCCTAACCGCCTCTCTAACCCTAGCCCTGAACATAACCCTAACCCTAGGTCCAATCCTAACCCTAACCGTCTCTCTAACCCTAGCCCTCAACATAACCCTAACCCTAGGTCCAATCCTAACCCTAACCGTCTCTCCAACCCTAGCCCTCAACATAACCCTAACCCTAGGTCCAATCCTAACCCTAACTGTCTCTCTAACCCTAGCCCTCAATATAACCCTAAGCCTAGGTCCAATCCTAACCCTAACCGTCTCTCTAACCCTAGACCTCAACATAACCCTAACCCTAGGTCCAATCCTAACCCTAACCGTCTCTCCAACCCTAGCCCTCAACATAACCCTAACCCTAGGTCCAATCCTAACCCTAACTGTCTCTCTAACCCTAGCCCTCAATATAACCCTAACCCTAGGTCCAATCCTAACCCTAACCGTCTCTTAACCCTAGCCCTCAACATAACCCTAACCCTAGGCCAATCCTAACCCTAACCGTCTCTCCAACCCTAGCCCTCAACATAACCCTAACCCTAGGTCCAATCCTAACCCTAACCGTCTCTCTAACCCTAGCCCTCAATATAACCCTAACCCTAGGTCCAATCCTAACCCTAACCGTCTCTCTAACCCTAGCCCTCAACATAACCCTAACCCTAGGTCCAATCCTAACCCTAACCGTCTCTCCAACCCAAGCCCTCAACATAACCCTAACCCTAGGTCCAATCCTAACCCTAACCGTCTCTCTAACCCTAGCCCTCAATATAACCCTAACCGTAGGTCCAATCCTAACCCTAACCGTCTCTCTAACCCTAGCCCTCAACATAACCCTAACCCTAGGTCCAATCCTCACCCTAACCGTCTCTCTAACCCTAGCCCTCAACATAACCCTAACCCTAAGTCCAATCCGACACCTAACCGCCTCTCTAACCCTAGCCCTGAACGTAACCCTAACCCTAGGTCCAATCCTAACCCTAACCGTCTCTGTAACCCTAGCCCTAAACATAACCCTAACCCTAGGTCCAATCCTAACCCTAACCGTCTCTCCAACCCTAGCCCTCAACATAACCCTAACCCTAGGTCCAATCCTAACCCTAACTGTCTCTCTAACCCTAGCCCTCAACATAACCCTAACCCTAGGTCCAATCCTAACCCTAACCGTCTCTCCAACCCTAGCCCTCAACATAACCCTAACCCTAGGTCCAATCCTAACCCTAACTGTCTCTCTAACCCTAGCCCTCAATATAACCCTAACCCTAGGTCCAATCCTAACCCTAACCGTCTCTCTAACCCTAGCCCTCAACATAACCCTAACCCTAGGTCCAATCCTAACCCTAACCGTCTCTCCAAAACTAGCCCTCAACATAACCCTAACCCTAGGTCCAATCCTAACCCTCACTGTCTCTCTAACCCTAGCCCTCAATATAACCCTAACCCTAGGTCCAATCCTAACCCTAACCGTCTCTCTAACCCTAGCCCTCAACATAACCCTAACCCTAGGTCCAATCCTAACCCTAACCGTCTCTCCAACCCTAGCCCTCAACATAACCCTAACCCTAGGTCCAATCCTAACCGTAACCGTCTCTCTAACCCTAGCCCTCAATATAACCCTAACCCTAGGTCCAATCCTAACCCTAACCGTCTCTCTAACCCTAGCCCTCAACATAACCCTAACCCTAGGTCCAATCCTAACCCTAACCGTCTCTGTAACCCTAGCCCTCAATATAACCCTAACCCTAGGTCCAATCCTAACCCTAACCGTCTCTCTAACCCTAGCCCTCAACATAACCCTAACCCTAGGTCCAATCCTAACCCTAACCGTCTCTCCAACCCTACCCCTCAACATAACCCTAACCCT
Source organism: Miniopterus schreibersii (assembly GCF_964146895.1). Lineage (NCBI taxonomy): Eukaryota > Metazoa > Chordata > Mammalia > Chiroptera > Miniopteridae > Miniopterus > Miniopterus schreibersii. The sequence continues at coordinate 924,446 of NW_027669844.1, forward strand.
AGGTCCAATCCTAACCCTAACCGTCTCTCTAACCCTAGCCCTCAACATAACCCTAACCCTAGGTCCAATCCTAACCCTAACCGTCTCTCCAACCCTACCCCTCAACATAACCCTAACCCTAGGTCCAATCCTAACCCTAACCGTCTCTCTAACCCTAGCCCTCAACATAACCCTAACCCTAGGTCCAATCCTAACCCTAACCGTCTCTCTAACCCTAGCCCTCAACATAACCCTAACCCTAGGTCCAATCCTAACCATAAACGTCTCTCTAAACCGAGCCCTCAACATAACCCTAACCCTAGGTCCAATCCTAACCCTAACTGTCTCTCTAACCCTAGCCCTCAACATAACCCGAACCCTAGGTCCAATCCTAACCCTAACCATCTCTGTAAACCTAGCCCTCAACATAACCCTAACCCTAAGTCCAATCCGACCCCTAACCGCCTCTCTAACCCTAGCCCTGAACATAACCCTAACCCTAGGTCCAATCCTAACCCTAACCGTCTCTCTAACCCTAGCCCTCAACATAACCCTAACCCTAGGTCAATCCTAACCCTAACCGTCTCTCCAACCCTAGCCCTCAACATAACCCTAACCCTAGGTCCAATCCTAACCCTAACTGTCTCTCTAACCCTAGCCCTCAAAATAACCCTAACCCTAGGTCCAATCCTAACCCTAACCGTCTCTCTAACCCTAGCCCTCAACATAACCCTAACCCTAGGTCCAATCCTAACCCTAACCGTCTCTCCAACCCTAGCCCTCAACATAACCCTAACCCTAGGTCCAATCCTAACCCTAACCGTCTCTCTAACCCTAGCCCTCAATATAACCCTAACCCTAGGTCCAATCCTAACCCTAACCGTCTCTCTAACCCTAGCCCTCAACATAACCCTAACCCTAGGTCCAATCCTAACCCTAACCGTATCTCCAATCCTAGCCCTCAACATAACCCTAACCCTAGGTCCAATCCTAACCCTAACCGTCTCTCTAACCCTAGCCCTCAACATAACCCTAACCCTAGGTCCAATCCTAACCCTAACCGTCTCTCCAACCCTAGCCCTCAACATAACCCTAACCCTGGGTCCAATCCTAACCCTAACCGTCTCTCTAACCCTAGCCCTCAATATAACCCTAACCCTAGGTCCAATCCTAACCCTAACCGTCTCTCCAACCCTAGCCCTCAACATAACCCTAACCCTAGGTCCAATCCTAACCCTAACCGTCTCTCTAACCCTAGCCCTCAATATAACCCTAACCCTAGGTCCAATCCTAACCCTAACCGTCTCTCTAACCCTAGCCCTCAACATAACCCTAACCCTAGGTCCAATCCTAACCCTAACCGTCTCTGTAACCCTAGCCCTCAATATAACCCTAACCCTAGGTCCAATCCTAACCCTAACCGTCTCTCTAACCCTAGCCCTCAACATAACCATAACCCTAGGTGCAATCCTAACCCTAACCGTCTCTCTAACCCTAGCCCTCAACATAACCCTAACCCTAGGTCCAATCCTAACCCTAACCGTCTCTCTAACCCTAGCCCTCAACATAACCTAACCCTAGGTCCAATCCTAACCCTAACCGTCTCTCCAACCCTAGCCCTCAACATAACCCTAACCCTAGGTCCAATCCTAACCCTAACCGTCTCTCTAACCCTAGCCCTCAATATAACCCTAACCCTAGGTCCAATCCTAACCCTAACCGTCTCTCTAACCCTAGCCCACAACAAAACCCTAACCCTAGGTCCAATCCTCACCCTAACCGTCTCTCTAACCCTAGCCCTCAACATAACCCTAACCCTAGGTGCAATCCTAACCCTAACCGTCTCTCTAACCCTAGCCTTCAACATAACCCTAACCCTAGGTCCAATCCTAACCCTAACCGTCTCTCTAACCCTAGCCCTCAACATAACCCTAACCCTAGGTCCAATCCTAACCATAAACGTCTCTCTAAACCGAGCCCTCAACATAACCCTATCCCTAGGTCCAATCCTAACCCTAACCGTCTCTCTAACCCTAGCCCTCAACATAACCCGAACCCTAGGTCCAATCCTAACCCTAACCATCTCTGTAAACCTAGCCCTCAACATAACCCTAACCCTAAGTCCAATCCGACCCCTAACCGCCTCTCTAACCCTAGCCCTGAACATAACCCTAACCCTAGGTCCAATCCTAACCCTAACCGTCTCTCTAACCCTAGCCCTCAACATAACCCTAACCCTAGGTCCAATCCTAACCCTAACCGTCTCTCCAACCCTAGCCCTCAACATAACCCTAACCCTAGGTCCAATCCTAACCCTAACTGTCTCTCTAACCCTAGCCCTCAAAATAACCCTAACCCTAGGTCCAATCCTAACCCTAACCGTCTCTCTAACCCTAGCCCTCAACATAACCCTAACCCTAGGTCCAATCCTAACCCTAACCGTGTCTCTAACCCTAGCCCTCAACATAACCCGAACCCTAGGTCCAATCCTAACCCTAACCATCTCTGTAAACCTAGCCCTCAACATAACCCTAACCCTAAGTCCAATCCTACACCTAACCGCCTCTCTAACCCTACCCCTGAACATAACCCTAACCCTAGGTCCAATCCTAACCCTAACCGTCTCTCTAACCCTAGCCCTCAACATAACCCTAACCCTAGGTCCAATCCTAACCCTAACTGTCTCTCTAACCCTAGCCCTCAATATAACCCTAACCCTAGGTCCAATCCTAACCCTAACAGTCTCTCTAACCCTAGCCCTCAACATAACCCTAACCCTAGGTCCAATCCTAACCCTAACCGTCTCTCCAACCCTAGCCCTCAACATAACCCTAACCCTAGGTCCAATCCTAACCCTAACTGTCTCTCTAACCCTAGCCCTCAATATAACCCTAACCCTAGGTCCAATCCTAACCCTAACCGTCTCTCTAACCCTAGCCGTCAACATAACCCGAACCCTAGGTCCAATCCTCACCCTAACCGTCTCTCTAACCCTAGCCCTCAACATAACCCTAACCCTAGGTCCAATCCTAACCATAAACGTCTCTCTAACCCTAGCCCTCAACATAACCCTAACCCTAGGTCCAATCCTAACCATAACCGTCTCTCTAACCCTAGCCCTCAACATAACCCTAACCCTAGGTCCACTCCTAACCCTAACCGTCTCTCCAAAACTAGCCCTCAACATAACCCTAACCCTAGGTCCAATCCTAACCCTAACCGTCTCTCTAACCCTAGCCCTCAACATAACCCTAACCCTAGGTCCAATCCTAACCCTAACCGTCTCTGTAACCCTAGCCTTCAATATAACCCTAACCCTAGGTCCAATCCTAACCCTAACCGTCTCTCTAACCCTAGCCCTCAACATAACCCTAACCCTAGGTCCAATCCTAACCCTAACCGTCTCTCTAACCCTAGCCCTCAATATAACCCTAACCCTAGGTCCAATCCTAACCCTAACCGCCTCTCTAACCCTAGCCCTGAACATAACCCTAACCCTACGTCCAATCCTAACCCTAACCGTCTCTCTAACCCTAGCCCTCAACATAACCCTAACCCTAGGTCCAATCCTAACCCTAACCGTCTCTCCAACCCTAGCCCTCAACATAACCCTAACCCTAGGTCCAATCCTAACCCTAACTGTCTCTCTAACCCTAGCCCTCAAAATAACCCTAACCCTAGGTCCAATCCTAACCCTAACCGTCTCTCTAACCCTAGCCCTCAACATAACCCTAACCCTAGGTCCAATCCTAACCCTAACCGTCTCTCTAACCCTAGCCCTCAACATAACCCGAACCCTAGGTCCAATCCTAACCCTAACCATCTCTGTAAACCTAGCCCTCAACATAACCCTAACCCTAAGTCCAATCCTACACCTAACCGCCTCTCTAACCCTACCCCTGAACATAACCCTAACCCTAGGTCCAATCCTAACCCTAACCGTCTCTCTAACCCTAGCCCTCAACATAACCTTAACCCTAGGTCCAATCCTAACCCTAACTGTCTCTCTAACCCTAGCCCTCAATATAACCCTAACCCTAGGTCCAATCCTAATCCTAACAGTCTCTCTAACCCTAGCCCTCAACATAACCCTAACCCTAGGTCCAATCCTAACCCTAACCGTCTCTCCAACCCTAGCCCTCAACATAACCCTAACCCTAGGTCCAATCCTAACCCTAACTGTCTCTCTAACCCTAGCCCTCAATATAACCCTAACCCTAGGTCCAATCCTAACCCTAACCGTCTCTCTAACCCTAGCCGTCAACATAACCCGAACCCTAGGTCCAATCCTCACCCTAACCGTCTCTCTAACCCTAGCCCTCAACATAACCCTAACCCTAGGTCCAATCCTAACCATAAACGTCTCTCTAACCCTAGCCCTCAACATAACCCTAACCCTAGGTCCAATCCTAACCATAACCGTCTCTCTAACCCTAGCCCTCAACATAACCCTAACCCTAGGTCCAATCCTAACCCTAACCGTCTCTCCAAAACTAGCCCTCAACATAACCCTAACCCTAGGTCCAATCCTAACCCTCACTGTCTCTCTAACCCTAGCCCTCAATATAACCCTAACCCTAGGTCCAATCCTAACCCTAACCGTCTCTCTAACCCTAGCCCTCAACATAACCCTAACCCTAGGTCCAATCCTAACCCTAACCGTCTCTCCAACCCTAGCCCTCAACATAACCCTAACCCTAGGTCCAATCCTAACCCTAACCGTCTCTCTAACCCTAGCCCTCAATATAACCCTAACCCTAGGTCCAATCCTAACCCTAACCGTCTCTCTAACCCTAGCCCTCAACATAACCCTAACCCTAGGTCCAATCCTAACCCTAACCGTCTCTGTAACCCTAGCCTTCAATATAACCCTAACCCTAGGTCCAATCCTAACCCTAACCGTCTCTCTAACTCTAGCCCTCAACATAACCCTAACCCTAGCTCCAATCCTAACCCTAACCGTCTCTCTAACCCTAGCCCTCAATATAACCCTAACCCTAGGTCCAATCCTAACCCTAACCGTCTCTCTAACCCTAGCCCTCAACATAACCCTAACCCTAGGTCCAATCTTAACCCTAACCGTCTATCCAACCCTAGCCCTCAATATAACCCTAACCCTAGGTCCAATCCTAACCCTAACCGTCTCTCCAAACCTAGCCCTCAACATAACCCTAACCCTAGGTCCAATCCTAACCCTAACTGTCTCTCTAACCCTAGCCCTCAATATAACCCTAACCCTAGGTCCAATCCTAACCCTAACCGTCTCTCTAACCATAGCCCTTAACATAACCCTAACCCTAGGTCCAATTCTAACCCTAACCGTCTCTCCAAAACTAGCCCTCAACATAACCCTAACCCTAGGTCCAATCCTAACCCTCACTGTCTCTCTAACCCTAGCCCTCAATATAACCCTAACCCTAGGTCCAATCCTAACCCTAACCGTCTCTCTAACCCTAGCCCTCAACATAACCCTAACCCTAGGTCCAATCCTAACCCTAACCGTCTCTCCAACCCTAGCCCTCAACATAACCCTAACCCTAGGTCCAATCCTAACCCTAACCGTCTCTCTAACCCTAGCCCTCAATATAACACTAACCCTAGGTCCAATCCTAACCCTAACCGTCTCTCTAACCCTAGCCCTCAACATAACCCTAACCCTAGGTCCAATCCTAACCCTAACCATCTCTGTAACCCTAGCCCTCAATATAACCCTAACCCTAGGTCCAATCCTAACCCTAACCGTCTCTCTAACCCTAGCCCTCAACATAACCCTAACCCTAGGTCCAATCCTAACCCTAACCGTCTCTCCAACCCTACCCCTCAACATAACCCTAACCCTAGGTCCAATCCTAACCCTAACCGTCTCTCTAACCCTAGCCCTCAACATAACCCTAACCCTAGGTCCAATCCTAACCCTAACCGTCTCTCTAACCCTAGCCCTCAACATAACCCTAACCCTAGGTCCAATCCTAACCCTAACCGTCTCTCCAACCCTAGCCCTCAACATAACCCTAACCCTAGGTCCAATCCTAACCCTAACCGTCTCTCTAACCCTAGCCCTCAACATAACCCTAACCCTAGGTCCAATCCTAACCCTAACCGTCTCTCCAACCCTAGCCCTCAACATAACCCTAACCCTAGGTCCAATCCTAACCCTAACCGTCTCTCTAACCCTAGCCCTCAACAAAACCCTAACCCTAGGTCCAATCCTCACCCTAACCGTCTCTCTAACCCTAGCCCTCAACATAACCCTAACCCTAGGTGCAATCCTAACCCTAACCGTCTCTCTAACCCTAGCCCTCAACATAACCCTAACCCTAGGTCCAATCCTAACCCTAACCGTCTCTCTAACCCTAGCCCTCAATATAACCCTAACACTAGGTCCAATCCTAACCCTAACCGTCTCTCTAACCCTAGCCTTCAACATAACCCTAACCCTAGGTCCAATCCTAACCCTAACCGTCTCTGTAACCCTAGCCCTCAATATAACCCTAACCCTAGGTCCAATCCTAACCCTAACCGTCTCTCTAACCCTAGCCCTCAACATAACCCTAACCCTAGGTCCAATCCTAACCCTAACCGTCTCTCCAACCCTACCCCTCAACATAACCCTAACCCTAGGTCCAATCCTAACCCTAACCGTCTCTCTAACCCTAGCCCTCAACATAACCCTAACCCTAGGTCCAATCCTAACCCTAACCGTCTCTCCAACCCTACCCCTCAACATAACCCTAACCCTAGGTCCAATCCTAACCCTAACCGTCTCTCTAACCCTAGCCCTCAACATAACCCTAACCCTAGGTCCAATCCTAACCCTAACCGTCTCTCTAACCCTAGCCCTCAACATAACCCTAACCCTAGGTCCAATCCTAACCATAAACGTCTCTCTAAACCGAGCCCTCAACATAACCCTATCCCTAGGTCCAATCCTAACCCTAACTGTCTCTCTAACCCTAGCCCTCAACATAACCCGAACCCTAGGTCCAATCCTAACCCTAACCATCTCTGTAAACCTAGCCCTCAACATAACCCTAACCCTAAGTCCAATCCGACCCCTAACCGCCTCTCTAACCCTAGCCCTGAACATAACCCTAACCCTAGGTCCAATCCTAACCCTAACAGTCTCTCTAACCCTAGCCCTCAACATAACCCTAACCCTAGGTCCAATCCTAACCCTAACCGTCTCTCCAACCCTAGCCCTCAACATAACCCTAACCCTAGGTCCAATCCTAACCCTAACTGTCTCTCTAACCCTAGCCCTCAATATAACCCTAACCCTAGGTCCAATCCTAACCCTAACCGTCTCTCTAACCCTAGCCCTCAACATAACCCTAACCCTAGGTCCAATCCTAACCCTAACCGTATCTCCAATCCTAGCCCTCAACATAACCCTAACCCTAGGTCCAATCCTAACCCTAACCGTCTCTCTAACCCTAGCCCTCAACATAACCCTAACCCTAGGTCCAATCCTAACCCTAACCGTCTCTCCAACCCTAGCCCTCAACATAACCCTAACCCTGGGTCCAATCCTAACCCTAACCGTCTCTCTAACCCTAGCCCTCAATATAACCCTAACCTTAGGTCCAATCCTAACCCTAACCGTCTCTCCAACCCTAGCCCTCAACATAACCCTAACCCTAGGTCCAATCCTAACCCTAACCGTCTCTCTAACCCTAGCCCTCAATATAACCCTAACCCTAGGTCCAATCCTAACCCTAACCGTCTCTCTAACCCTAGCCCTCAACATAACCCTAACCGTAGGTCCAATCCTAACCCTAACCGTCTCTGTAACCCTAGCCCTCAATATAACCCTAACCCTAGGTCCAATCCTAACCCTAACCGTCTCTCTAACCCTAGCCCTCAACATAACACTAACCCTAGGTCCAATCCTAACCCTAACCGTCTCTCCAACCCTACCCCTCAACATAACCCTAACCCTAGGTCCAATCCTAACCCTAACCGTCTCTCTAACCCTAGCCCTCAACATAACCCTAACCCTAGGTCCAATTCTAACCCTAACCGTCTCTCTAACCCTAGCCCTCAACATAACCCTAACCCTAGGTCCAATCCTAACCCTAACCGTCTCTCCAACCCTAGCCCTCAACATAACCCTAACCCTAGGTCCAATCCTAACCCTAACCGTCTCTCTAACCCTAGCCCTCAATATAACCCTAACCCTAGGTCCAATCCTAACCCTAACCGTCTCTCTAACCCTAGCCCTCAACAAAACCCTAACCCTAGGTCCAATCCTCACCCTAACCGTCTCTCTAACCCTAGCCCTCAACATAACCCTAACCCTAAGTCCAATCCTACACCTAACCGCCTCTCTAACCCTACCCCTGAACATAACCCTAACCCTAGGTCCAATCCTAACCCTAACCGTCTCTCCAACCCTAGCCCTCAACATAACCCTAACCCTAGGTCCAATCCTAACCCTAACTGTCTCTCTAACCCTAGCCCTCAAAATAACCCTAACCCTAGGTCCAATCCTAACCCTAACCGTCTCTCTAACCCTAGCCCTCAACATAACCCTAACCCTAGGTCCAATCCTAACCCTAACCGTCTCTCTAACCCTAGCCCTCAACATAACCCGAACCCTAGGTCCAATCCTAACCCTAACCATCTCTGTAAACCTAGCCCTCAACATAACCCTAACCCTAAGTCCAATCCTACACCTAACCGCCTCTCTAACCCTACCCCTGAACATAACCCTAACCCTAGGTCCAATCCTAACCCTAACCGTCTCTCTAACCCTAGCCCTCAACATAACCCTAACCCTAGGTCCAATCCTAACCCTAACTGTCTCTCTAACCCTAGCCCTCAATATAACCCTAACCCTAGGTCCAATCCTAACCCTAACAGTCTCTCTAACCCTAGCCCTCAACATAACCCTAACCCTAGGTCCAATCCTAACCCTAACCGTCTCTCCAACCCTAGCCCTCAACATAACCCTAACCCTAGGTCCAATCCTAACCCTAACTGTCTCTCTAACCCTAGCCCTCAATATAACCCTAACCCTAGGTCCAATCCTAACCCTAACCGTCTCTCTAACCCTAGCCCTCAACATAACCCTAACCCTAGGTCCAATCCTAACCATAACCGTCTCTCTAACCCTAGCCCTCAACATAACCCTAACCCTAGGTCCAATCCTAACCCTAACCGTCTCTCTAACCCTAGCCCTCAACATAACCCGAACCCTAGGTCCAATCCTAACCCTAACCATCCCTCTAAACCTAGCCCTCAACATAACCCTAACCCTAAGTCCAATCCTACCCCTAACCGCCTCTCTAACCCTAGCCCTGAACATACCCCTAACCCTAGGTCCAATCCTAACCCTAACCGTCTCTCTAACCCTAGCCCTCAACATAACCCTAACCCTAGGTCCAATCCTAACCCTAACCGTCTCTCCAACCCTAGCCCTCAACATAACCCTAACCCTAGGTCCAATCCTAACCCTAACTGTCTCTCTAACCCTAGCCCTCAATATAAACCTAACCCTAGGTCCAATCCTAACCCTAACCGTCTCTCTAACCCTAGCCCTCAACATAACCCTAACCCTAGGTCCAATCCTAACCCTAACCGTCTCTCCAAAACTAGCCCTCAACATAACCCTAACCCTAGGTCCAATCCTAACCCTCACTGTCTCTCTAACCCTAGCCCTCAATATAACCCTAACCCTAGGTCCAATCCTAACCCTCACTGTCTCTCTAACCCTAGCCCTCAATATAACCCTAACCCTAGGTCCAATCCTAACCCTAACCGTCTCTCTAACCCTAGCCCTCAATATAAGCCTAACCCTAGGTCCAATCCTAACCCTAACCGTCTCTCTAACCCTAGCCCTCAACATAACCCTAACCCTAGGTCCAATCCAAACCCTAACCGTCCCTCCATCCCTAGCCCTCAACATAACCCTAACCCTAGGTCCAATCCTAACCCTAACCGTATCTCTAACCCTAGCCCTCAATATAACCCTAACCCTAGGTCCAATCCTAACCCTAACCGTCTCTCTAACCCTAGCCCTCAACATAACCCTAACCCTAGGGCCAATCCTAACCCTAACCGTCTCTCCAACCCTAGCCCTCAACATAACCCTAAACCTAGGTCCAATCCTAACCCTAACCGTCTCTCTAACCCTAGCCCTCAATATAACCCTAACCCTAGGTCCAATCCTAACCCTAACCGTCTCTCTAACCCTAGCCCTCAACATAACCCTAACCCTAGGTCCAATCCTCACCCTAACCGTCTCTCTAACCCTAGCCCTCAACATAACCCGAACCCTAGGTCCAATGCTAACCCTAATCATCCCCCTAAACCTAGCCCTCAACATAACCCTAACCCTAAGTCCAATCCTACCCCTAACCGCCTCTCTAACCCTAGCCCTGAACATAACCCTAACCCTAGGTCCAATCCTAACCATAAACGTCTCTCTAACCCGATCCCTCAACATAACCCTAACCCTAGGTCCAATCCTAACCCTAACCGTCTCTCTAACCCTAGCCCTCAACATAACCCGAACCCTAGGTCCAATCCTAACCCTAACCATCTCTGTAAACCTAGCCCTCAACATAACCCTAACCCTAAGTCCAATCCTACACCTAACCGCCTCTCTAACCCTACCCCTGAACATAACCCTAACCCTAGGTCCAATCCTAACCCTAACCGTCTCTCTATCCCTAGCCCTCAACATAACCCTAACCCTAGGTCCAATCCTAACCCTAACCGTCTCTCCAACCGTAGCCCTCAACATAACCCTAACCCTAGGTCCAATCCTAACCCTAACTGTCTCTCTAAACCTAGCCCTCAATATAACCCTAACCCTAGGTCCAATCCTAACCCTAACAGTCTCTCTAACCCTAGCCCTCAACATAACCCTAACCCTAGGTCCAATCCTAACCCTGACCGTCTCTCCAACCCTAGCCCTCAACATAACCCTAACCCTAGGTCCAATCCTAACCCTAACTGTCTCTCTAACCCTAGCCCTCAATATAACCCTAACCCTAGGTCCAATCCTAACCCTAACCGTCTCTCTAACCCTAGCCGTCAACATAACCCGAACCCTAGGTCCAATCCTCACCCTAACCGTCTCTCTAACCCTAGCCCTCAACATAACCCTAACCCTAGGTCCAATCCTAACCGTAAACGTCTCTCTAACCCTAGCCCTCAACATAACCCTAACCCTAGGTCCAATCCTAACCATAAACGTCTCTCTAACCCGAGCCCTCAACATAACCCTAACCCTAGGTCCAATCCTAACCCTAACCGTCTCTGTAACCCTAGCCCTCAATATAACCCTAACCCTAGGTCCAATCCTAACCCTAACCGTCTCTCTAACCCTAGCCCTCAACATAACACTAACCCTAGGTCCAATCCTAACCCTAACCGTCTCTCCAACCCTACCCCTCAACATAACCCTAACCCTAGGTCCAATCCTAACCCTAACCGTCTCTCTAACCCTAGCCCTCAACATAACCCTAACCCTAGGTCCAATCCTAACCCTAACCGTCTCTCTAACCCTAGCCCTCAACATAACCCTAACCCTAGGTCCAATCCTAACCCTAACCGTCTCTCCAACCCTAGCCCTCAACATAACCCTAACCCTAGGTCCAATCCTAACCCTAACCGTCTCTCTAACCCTAGCCCTCAATATAACCCTAACCCTAGGTCCAATCCTAACCCTAACCGTCTCTCTAACCCTAGCCCTCAACAAAACCCTAACCCTAGGTCCAATCCTCACCCTAACCGTCTCTCTAACCCTAGCCCTCAACATAACCCTAACCCTAGGTGCAATCCTAACCCTAACCGTCTCTCTAACCCTAGCCCTCAACATAACCCTAACCCTAGGTCCAATCCTAACCCTAACCGTCTCTCTAACCCTAGCCCTCAACATAACCTAACCCTAGGTCCAATCCTAACCCTAACCGTCTCTCCAAACCTAGCCCTCAACATAACCCTAACCCTAGGTCCAATCCTAACCCTAACCGTCTCTCTAACCCTAGCCCTCAACATAACCCTAACCCTAGGTGCAATCCTAACCCTAACCGTCTCTCTAACCCTAGCCCTCAACATAACCCTAACCCTAGGTCCAATCCTAACCCTAACCGTCTCTCTAACCCTAGCCCTCAACATAACCCTAACCCTAGGTCCAATCCTAACCATAAACGTGTCTCTAAACCGAGCCCTCAACATAACCCTATCCCTAGGTCCAATCCTAACCCTAACCGTCTCTCTAACACTAGCCCTCAACATAACCCGAACCCTAGGTCCAATCCTAACCCTAACCATCTCTGTAAACCTAGCCCTCAACATAACCCTAACCCTAAGTCCAATCCGACCCCTAACCGCCTCTCTAACCCTAGCCCTGAACATAACCCTAACCCTAGGTCCAATCCTAACCCTAACCGTCTCTCTAACCCTAGCCCTCAACATAACCCTAACCCTAGGTCCAATCCTAACCCTAACCGTCTCTCCAACCCTAGCCCTCAACATAACCCTAACCCTAGGTCCAATCCTAACCCTAACTGTCTCTCTAACCCTAGCCCTCAAAATAACCCTAACCCTAGGTCCAATCCTAACCCTAACCGTCTCTCTAACCCTAGCCCTCAACATAACCCTAACCCTAGGTCCAATCCTAACCCTAACCGTCTCTCTAACCCTAGCCCTCAACATAACCCGAACCCTAGGTCCAATCCTAACCCTAACCATCTCTGTAATCCTAGCCCTCAACATAACCCTAACCCTAAGTCCAATCCTACACCTAATCGCCTCTCTAACCCTACCCCTGAACATAACCCTAACCCTAGGTCCAATCCTAACCCTAACCGTCTCTCTAACCCTAGCCCTCAACATAACCCTAACCCTAGGTCCAATCCTAACCCTAACTGTCTCTCTAACCCTAGCCCTCAATATAACCCTAACCCTAGGTCCAATCCTAACCCTAACAGTCTCTCTAACCCTAGCCCTCAACATAACCCTAACCCTAGGTCCAATCCTAACCCTAACCGTCTCTCCAACCCTAGCCCTCAACATAACCCTAACCCTAGGTCCAATCCTAACCCTAACTGTCTCTCTAACCCTAGCCCTCAATATAACCCTAACCCTAGGTCCAATCCTAACCCTAACCGTCTCTCTAACCCTAGCCGTCAACATAACCCGAACCCTAGGTCCAATCCTCACCCTAACCGTCTCTCTAACCCTAGCCCTCAACATAACCCTAACCCTAGGTCCAATCCTAACCATAAACGTCTCTCTAACCCTAGCCCTCAACATAACCCTAACCCTAGGTCCAATCCTAACCATAACCGTCTCTCTAACCCTAGCCCTCAACATAACCCTAACCCTAGGTCCAATCCTAACCCTAACCGTCTCTCTAACCCTAGCCCTCAACATAACCCGAACCCTAGGTCCAATCCTAACCCTAACCATCCCTCTAAACCTAGCCCTCAACATAACCCTAACCCTAAGTCCAATCCTACCCCTAACCGGCTCTCTAACCCTAGCCCTGAACATAACCCTAACCCTAGGTCCAATCCTAACCATAAACGTCTCTCTAATCCGAGCCCTCAACATAACCCTAACCCTAGGTCCAATCGTAACCCTAACCGTCTCTCTAACCCTAGCCCTCAACATAACCCGAACCCTAGGTCCAATCCTAACCCTAACCATCTCTGTAAACCTAGCCCTCAACATAACCCTAACCCTAAGTCCAATCCTACCCCTAACCGCCTCTCTAACCCTAGCCCTGAACATACCCCTAACCCTAGGTCCAATCCTAACCCTCACCGTCTCTCCAACCCTAGCCCTCAACATAACCCTAACCCTAGGTCCAATCCTAACCCTAACTGTCTCTCTAACCCTAGCCCTCAACATAACCCTAACCCTAGGTCCAATCCTAACCCTAACCGTCTCTCCAACCCTAGCCCTCAACATAACCCTAACCCTAGGTCCAATCCTAACCCTAACTGTCTCTCTAACCCTAGCCCTCAATATAACCCTAACTCTAGGTCCAATCCTAACCCTAACCGTCTCTCTAACCCTAGCCCTCAACATAACCCTAACCCTAGGTCCAATCCTAACCCTAACCGTCTCTCCAAAACTAGCCCTCAACATAACCCTAACCCTAGGTCCAATCCTAACCCTCACTGTCTCTCTAACCCTAGCCCTCAATATAACCCTAACCCTAGGTCCAATCCTAACCCTAACCGTCTCTCTAACCCTAGCCCTCAACATAACCCTAACCCTAGGTCCAATCCTAACCCTAACCGTCTCTCCAACCCTAGCCCTCAACATAACCCTAACCCTAGGTCCAATCCTAACCCTAACCGTCTCTCTAACCCTAGCCCTCAATATAACCCTAACCCTAGGTCCAATCCTAACCCTAACCGTCTCTCTAACCCTAGCCCTCAACATAACCCTAACCCTAGGTCCAATCCTAACCCTAACCGTCTCTGTAACCCTAGCCTTCAATATAACCCTAACCCTAGGTCCAATCCTAACCCTAACCGTCTCTCTAACCCTAGCCCTCAACATAACCATAACCCTAGGTCCAATCCTAACCCTAACCGTCTCTCTAACCCTAGCCCTCAATATAACCCTAACCCTAGGTCCAATCCTAACCCTAACCGTCTCTCTAACCCTAGCCCTCAACATAACCCTAACCCTAGGTCCAATCTTAACCCTAACCGTCTCTCCAACCCTAGCCCTCAATATAACCCTAACCCTAGGTCCAATCCTAACCCTAACCGTCTCTCCAAACCTAGCCCTCAACATAACCCTAACCCTAGGTCCAATCCTAACCCTAACTGTCTCTCTAACCCTAGCCCTCAATATAACCCTAACCCTAGGTCCAATCCTAACCCTAACCGTCTCTCTAACCATAGCCCTTAACATAACCCTAACCCTAGGTCCAATTCTAACCCTAACCGTCTCTCCAAAACTAGCCCTCAACATAACCCTAACCCTAGGTCCAATCCTAACCCTCACTGTCTCTCTAACCCTAGCCCTCAATATAACCCTAACCCTAGGTCCAATCCTAACCCTAACCGTCTCTCTAACCCTAGCCCTCAACATAACCCTAACCCTAGGTCCAATCCTAACCCTAACCGTCTCTCCAACCCTAGCCCTCAACATAACCCTAACACTAGGTCCAATCCTAACCCTAACCGTCTCTCTAACCCTAGCCCTCAATATAACACTAACCGTAGGTCCAATCCTAACCCTAACCGTCTCTCTAACCCTAGCCCTCAACATAACCCTAACCCTAGGTCCAATCCTAACCCTAACCGTCTCTGTAACCCTAGCCCTCAATATAACCCTAACCCTAGGTCCAATCCTAACCCTAACCGTCTCTCTAATCCTAGCCCTCAACATAACCCTAACCCTAGGTCCAATCCTAACCCTAACCGTCTCTCCAACCCTACCCCTCAACATAACCCTAACCCTAGGTCCAATCCTAACCCTAACCGTCTCTCTAACCCTAGCCCTCAACATAACCCTAACCCTAGGTCCAATCCTAACCCTAACCGTCTCTCTAACCCTAGCCCTCAACATAACCCTAACCCTAGGTCCAATCCTAACCCTAACCGTCTCTCCAACCCTAGCCCTCAACATAACCCTAACCCTAGGTCCAATCCTAACCCTAACCGTCTCTCTAACCCTAGCCCTCAACATAACCCTAACCCTAGGTCCAATCCTAACCCTAACCGTCTCTCCAACCCTAGCCCTCAACATAACCCTAACCCTAGGTCCAATCCTAACCCTAACCGTCTCTCTAACCCTAGCCCTCAACATAACCCTAACCCTAGGTGCAATCCTAACCCTAACCATCTCTCTAACCCTAGCCCTCAACATAACCCTAACCCTAGGTCCAATCCTAACCCTAACCGTCTCTCTAACCCTAGCCCTCAATATAACCCTTACACTAGGTCCAACCCTAACCCTAACCGTCTCTCTAACCCTAGCCCTCAACATAACCCTAACCCTAGGTCCAATCCTAACCCTAACCGTCTCTGTAACCCTAGCCCTCAATATAACCCTAACCCTAGGTCCAATCCTAACCCTAACCGTCTCTCTAACCCTAGCCCTCAACATAACCCTAACCCTAGGTCCAATCCTAACCCTAACCGTCTCTCCAACCCTACCCCTCAACATAACCCTAACCCTAGGTCCAATCCTAACCCTAACCGTCTCTCTAACCCTAGCCCTCAACATAACCCTAAGCCTAGGTCCAATCCTAACCCTAACCGTCTCTCCAACCCTACCCCTCAACATAACCCTAACCCTAGGTCCAATCCTAACCCTAACCGTCTCTCTAACCCTAGCCCTCAACATAACCCTAACCCTAGGTCCAATCCTAACCCTAACCGTCTCTCTAACCCTAGCCCTCAACATAACCCTAACCCTAGGTCCAATCCTAACCATAAACGTCTCTCTAAACCGAGCCCTCAACATAACCCTATCCCTAGGTCCAATCCTAACCCTAACTGTCTCTCTAACCCTAGCCCTCAACATAACCCGAACCCTAGGTCCAATCCTAACCCTAACCATCTCTGTAAACCTAGCCCTCAACATAACCCTAACCCTAAGTCCAATCCGACCCCTAACCGCCTCTCTAACCCTAGCCCTGAACATAACCCTAACCCTAGGTCCAATCCTAACCCTAACCGTCTCTCTAACCCTAGCCCTCAACATAACCCTAACCCTAGGTCAATCCTAACCCTAACCGTCTCTCCAACCCTAGCCCTCAACATAACCCTAACCCTAGGTCCAATCCTAACCCTAACTGTCTCTCTAACCCTAGCCCTCAAAATAACCCTAACCCTAGGTCCAATCCTAACCCTAACCGTCTCTCTAACCCTAGCCCTCAATATAACCCTAACCCTAGGTCCAATCCTAACCCTAACCGTCTCTCTAACCCTAGCCCTCAACATAACACTAACCCTAGGTCCAATCCTAACCCTATCCGTCTCTCCAACCCTACCCCTCAACATAACCCTAACCCTAGGTCCAATCCTAACCCTAACCGTCTCTCTAACCCTAGCCCTCAACATAACCCTAACCCTAGGTCCAATCCTAACCCTAACCGTCTCTCTAACCCTAGCCCTCAACATAACCCGAACCCTAGGTCCAATCCTAACCCTAACCATCTCTGTAATCCTAGCCCTCAACATAACCCTAACCCTAAGTCCAATCCTACACCTAACCGCCTCTCTAACCCTACCCCTGAACATAACCCTAACCCTAGGTCCAATCCTAACCCTAACCGTCTCTCTAACCCTAGCCCTCAACATAACCCTAACCCTAGGTCCAATCCTAACCCTAACTGTCTCTCTAACCCTAGCCCTCAATAAAACCCTAACCCTAGGTCCAATCCTAACCCTAACAGTCTCTCTAACCCTAGCCCTCAACATAACCCTAACCCTAGGTCCAATCCTAACCCTAACCGTCTCTCCAACCCTAGCCCTCAACATAACCCTAACCCTAGGTCCAATCCTAACCCTAACTGTCTCTCTAACCCTAGCCCTCAATATAACCCTAACCCTAGGTCCAATCCTAACCCTAACCGTCTCTCTAAACCTAGCCGTCAACATAACCCGAACCCTAGGTCCAATCCTCACCCTAACCGTCTCTCTAACCCTAGCCCTCAACATAACCCTAACCCTAGGTCCAATCCTAACCATAAACGTCTCTCTAACCCTAGCCCTCAACATAACCCTAACCCTAGGTCCAATCCTAACCATAACCGTCTCTCTAATCCTAGCCCTCAACATAACCCTAACCCTAGGTCCAATCCTAACCCTAACCGTATCTCTAACCCTAGCCCTCAACATAACCCGAACCCTAGGTCCAATCCTAACCCTAACCATCCCTCTAAACCTAGCCCTCAACATAACCCTAACCCTAAGTCCAATCCTACCCCTAACCGGCTCTCTAACCCTAGCCCTGAACATAACCCTAACCCTAGGTCCAATCCTAACCATAAACGTCTCTCTAATCCGAGCCCTCAACATAACCCTAACCCTAGGTCCAATCGTAACCCTAACCGTCTCTCTAACCCTAGCCCTCAACATAACCCGAACCCTAGGTCCAATCCTAACCCTAACCATCTCTGTAAACCTAGCGCTCAACATAACCCTAACCCTAAGTCCAATCCTACCCCTAACCGCCTCTCTAACCCTAGCCCTGAACATACCCCTAACCCTAGGTGCAATCCTAACCCTAACCGTCTCTCCAACCCTAGCCCTCAACATAACCCTAACCCTAGGTCCAATCCTAACCCTAACTGTCTCTCTAACCCTAGCCCTCAACATAACCCTAACCCTAGGTCCAATCCTAACCCTAACCGTCTCTCCAACCCTAGCCCTCAACATAACCCTAACCCTAGGTCCAATCCTAACCCTAACTGTCTCTCTAACCCTAGCCCTCAATATAACCCTAACCCTAGGTCCAATCCTAACCCTAACCGTCTCTCTAACCCTAGCCCTCAACATAACCCTAACCCTAGGTCCAATCCTAACCCTAACCGTCTCTCCAAAACTAGCCCTCAACATAACCCTAACCCTAGGTCCAATCCTAACCCTCACTGTCTCTCTAACCCTAGCCCTCAATATAACCCTAACCCTAGGTCCTATCCTAACCCTAACCGTCTCTCTAACCCTAGCCCTCAACATAACCCTAACCCTAGGTCCAATCCTAACCCTAACCGTCTCTCTAACCCTAGCCCTCAATATAACCCTAACCCTAGGTCCAATCCTAACCCTAACCGTCTCTCTAACCCTAGCCCTCAACATAACCCTAACCCTAGGTCCAATCCTAACCCTAACCGTCTCTCTAACCCTAGCCGTCAACATAACCCGAACCCTAGGTCCAATCCTCACCCTAACCGTCTCTCTAACCCTAGCCCTCAACATAACCCTAACCCTAGGTCCAATCCTAACCATAAACGTCTCTCTAACCCTAGCCCTCAACATAACCCTAACCCTAGGTCCAATCCTAACCATAACCGTCTCTCTAACCCTAGCCCTCAACATAACCCTAACCCTAGGTCCAATCCTAACCCTAACCGTATCTCTAACCCTAGCCCTCAACATAACCCGAACCCTAGGTCCAATCCTAACCCTAACCATCCCTCTAAACCTAGCCCTCAACATAACCCTAACCCTAAGTCCAATCCTACCCCTAACCGGCTCTCTAACCCTAGCCCTGAACATAACCCTAACCCTAGGTCCAATCCTAACCATAAACGTCTCTCTAATCCGAGCCCTCAACATAACCCTAACCCTAGGTCCAATCGTAACCCTAACCGTCTCTCTAACCCTAGCCCTCAACATAACCCGAACCCTAGGTCCAATCCTAACCCTAACCATCTCTGTAAACCTAGCCCTCAACATAACCCTAACCCTAAGTCCAATCCTACCCCTAACCGCCTCTCTAACCCTAGCCCTGAACATACCCCTAACCCTAGGTCCAATCCTAACCCTAACCGTCTCTCCAACCCTAGCCCTCAACATAACCCTAACCCTAGTTCCAATCCTAACCCTAACTGTCTCTCTAACCCTAGCCCTCAACATAACCCTAACCCTAGGTCCAATCCTAACCCTAACCGTCTCTCCAACCCTAGCCCTCAACATAACCCTAACCCTAGGTCCAATCCTAACCCTAACTGTCTCTCTAACCCTAGCCCTCAATATAACCCTAACCCTAGGTCCAATCCTAACCCTAACCGTCTCTGTAACCCTAGCCCTCAATATAACCCTAACCCTAGGTCCAATCCTAACCCTAACCGTCTCTCTAACCCTAGCCCTCAACATAACCCTAACCCTAGGTCCAATCCTAACCCTAACCGTCTCTCCAACCCTACCCCTCAACATAACCCTAACCCTAGGTCCAATCCTAACCCTAACCGTCTCTCTAACCCTAGCCCTCAACATAACCCTAACCCTAGGTCCAATCCTAACCCTAACCGTCTCTCTAACCCTAGCCCTCAACATAACCCTAACCCTAGGTCCAATCCTAACCCTAACCGTCTCTCTAACCCTAGCCCTCAACATAACCCTAACCCTAGGTCCAATCCTAACCCTAACCGTCTCTCTAACCCTAGCCCTCAACATAACCCTAACCCTAGGTCCAATCCTAACCATAAACGTCTCTCTAAACCGAGCCCTCAACATAACCCTATCCCTAGGTCCAATCCTAACCCTAACTGTCTCTCTAACCCTAGCCCTCAACATAACCCGAACCCTAGGTCCAATCCTAACCCTAACCATCTCTGTAAACCTAGCCCTCAACATAACCCTAACCCTAAGTCCAATCCGACCCCTAACCGCCTCTCTAACCCTAGCCCTGAACATAACCCTAACCCTAGGTCCAATCCTAACCCTAACCGTCTCTCTAACCCTAGCCCTCAACATAACCCTAACCCTAGGTCAATCCTAACCCTAACCGTCTCTCCAACCCTAGCCCTCAACATAACCCTAACCCTAGGTCCAATCCTAACCCTAACTGTCTCTCTAACCCTAGCCCTCAAAATAACCCTAACCCTAGGTCCAATCCTAACCCTAACCGTCTCTCTAACCCTAGCCCTCAATATAACCCTAACCCTAGGTCCAATCCTAACCCTAACCGTCTCTCTAACCCTAGCCCTCAACATAACACTAACCCTAGGTCCAATCCTAACCCTATCCGTCTCTCCAACCCTACCCCTCAACATAACCCTAACCCTAGGTCCAATCCTAACCCTAACCGTCTCTCTAACCCTAGCCCTCAACATAACCCTAACCCTAGGTCCAATCCTAACCCTAACCGTCTCTCTAACCCTAGCCCTCAACATAACCCGAACCCTAGGTCCAATCCTAACCCTAACCATCTCTGTAATCCTAGCCCTCAACATAACCCTAACCCTAAGTCCAATCCTACACCTAACCGCCTCTCTAACCCTACCCCTGAACATAACCCTAACCCTAGGTCCAATCCTAACCCTAACCGTCTCTCTAACCCTAGCCCTCAACATAACCCTAACCCTAGGTCCAATCCTAACCCTAACTGTCTCTCTAACCCTAGCCCTCAATAAAACCCTAACCCTAGGTCCAATCCTAACCCTAACAGTCTCTCTAACCCTAGCCCTCAACATAACCCTAACCCTAGGTCCAATCCTAACCCTAACCGTCTCTCCAACCCTAGCCCTCAACATAACCCTAACCCTAGGTCCAATCCTAACCCTAACTGTCTCTCTAACCCTAGCCCTCAATATAACCCTAACCCTAGGTCCAATCCTAACCCTAACCGTCTCTCTAAACCTAGCCGTCAACATAACCCGAACCCTAGGTCCAATCCTCACCCTAACCGTCTCTCTAACCCTAGCCCTCAACATAACCCTAACCCTAGGTCCAATCCTAACCATAAACGTCTCTCTAACCCTAGCCCTCAACATAACCCTAACCCTAGGTCCAATCCTAACCATAACCGTCTCTCTAAT
The DNA here is from genome assembly GCF_964146895.1 of Miniopterus schreibersii. Lineage (NCBI taxonomy): Eukaryota > Metazoa > Chordata > Mammalia > Chiroptera > Miniopteridae > Miniopterus > Miniopterus schreibersii. The sequence continues at coordinate 945,894 of NW_027669844.1, forward strand.
CCTAGCCCTCAACATAACCCTAACCCTAGGTCCAATCCTAACCCTAACCGTATCTCTAACCCTAGCCCTCAACATAACCCGAACCCTAGGTCCAATCCTAACCCTAACCATCCCTCTAAACCTAGCCCTCAACATAACCCTAACCCTAAGTCCAATCCTACCCCTAACCGGCTCTCTAACCCTAGCCCTGAACATAACCCTAACCCTAGGTCCAATCCTAACCATAAACGTCTCTCTAATCCGAGCCCTCAACATAACCCTAACCCTAGGTCCAATCGTAACCCTAACCGTCTCTCTAACCCTAGCCCTCAACATAACCCGAACCCTAGGTCCAATCCTAACCCTAACCATCTCTGTAAACCTAGCGCTCAACATAACCCTAACCCTAAGTCCAATCCTACCCCTAACCGCCTCTCTAACCCTAGCCCTGAACATACCCCTAACCCTAGGTGCAATCCTAACCCTAACCGTCTCTCCAACCCTAGCCCTCAACATAACCCTAACCCTAGGTCCAATCCTAACCCTAACTGTCTCTCTAACCCTAGCCCTCAACATAACCCTAACCCTAGGTCCAATCCTAACCCTAACCGTCTCTCCAACCCTAGCCCTCAACATAACCCTAACCCTAGGTCCAATCCTAACCCTAACTGTCTCTCTAACCCTAGCCCTCAATATAACCCTAACCCTAGGTCCAATCCTAACCCTAACCGTCTCTCTAACCCTAGCCCTCAACATAACCCTAACCCTAGGTCCAATCCTAACCCTAACCGTCTCTCCAAAACTAGCCCTCAACATAACCCTAACCCTAGGTCCAATCCTAACCCTCACTGTCTCTCTAACCCTAGCCCTCAATATAACCCTAACCCTAGGTCCTATCCTAACCCTAACCGTCTCTCTAACCCTAGCCCTCAACATAACCCTAACCCTAGGTCCAATCCTAACCCTAACCGTCTCTCTAACCCTAGCCCTCAATATAACCCTAACCCTAGGTCCAATCCTAACCCTAACCGTCTCTCTAACCCTAGCCCTCAACATAACCCTAACCCTAGGTCCAATCCTAACCCTAACCGTCTCTCTAACCCTAGCCGTCAACATAACCCGAACCCTAGGTCCAATCCTCACCCTAACCGTCTCTCTAACCCTAGCCCTCAACATAACCCTAACCCTAGGTCCAATCCTAACCATAAACGTCTCTCTAACCCTAGCCCTCAACATAACCCTAACCCTAGGTCCAATCCTAACCATAACCGTCTCTCTAACCCTAGCCCTCAACATAACCCTAACCCTAGGTCCAATCCTAACCCTAACCGTATCTCTAACCCTAGCCCTCAACATAACCCGAACCCTAGGTCCAATCCTAACCCTAACCATCCCTCTAAACCTAGCCCTCAACATAACCCTAACCCTAAGTCCAATCCTACCCCTAACCGGCTCTCTAACCCTAGCCCTGAACATAACCCTAACCCTAGGTCCAATCCTAACCATAAACGTCTCTCTAATCCGAGCCCTCAACATAACCCTAACCCTAGGTCCAATCGTAACCCTAACCGTCTCTCTAACCCTAGCCCTCAACATAACCCGAACCCTAGGTCCAATCCTAACCCTAACCATCTCTGTAAACCTAGCCCTCAACATAACCCTAACCCTAAGTCCAATCCTACCCCTAACCGCCTCTCTAACCCTAGCCCTGAACATACCCCTAACCCTAGGTCCAATCCTAACCCTAACCGTCTCTCCAACCCTAGCCCTCAACATAACCCTAACCCTAGTTCCAATCCTAACCCTAACTGTCTCTCTAACCCTAGCCCTCAACATAACCCTAACCCTAGGTCCAATCCTAACCCTAACCGTCTCTCCAACCCTAGCCCTCAACATAACCCTAACCCTAGGTCCAATCCTAACCCTAACTGTCTCTCTAACCCTAGCCCTCAATATAACCCTAACCCTAGGTCCAATCCTAACCCTAACCGTCTCTGTAACCCTAGCCCTCAATATAACCCTAACCCTAGGTCCAATCCTAACCCTAACCGTCTCTCTAACCCTAGCCCTCAACATAACCCTAACCCTAGGTCCAATCCTAACCCTAACCGTCTCTCCAACCCTACCCCTCAACATAACCCTAACCCTAGGTCCAATCCTAACCCTAACCGTCTCTCTAACCCTAGCCCTCAACATAACCCTAACCCTAGGTCCAATCCTAACCCTAACCGTCTCTCTAACCCTAGCCCTCAACATAACCCTAACCCTAGGTCCAATCCTAACCCTAACCGTCTCTCCAACCCTAGCCCTCAACATAACCCTAACCCTAGGTCCAATCCTAACCCTAACCGTCTCTCTAACCCTAGCCCTCAACATAACCCTAACCCTAGGTCCAATCCTAACCCTAACCGTCTCTCCAACCCTAGCCCTCAACATAACCCTAACCCTAGGTCCAATCCTAACCCTAACCGTCTCTCTAACCCTAGCCCTCAACAAAACCCTAACCCTAGGTCCAATCCTCACCCTAACCGTCTCTCTAACCCTAGCCCTCAACATAACCCTAACCCTAGGTGCAATCCTAACCCTAACCGTCTCTCTAACCCTAGCCCTCAACATAACCCTAACCCTAGGTCCAATCCTAACCCTAACCGTCTCTCTAACCCTAGCCCTCAATATAACCCTAACACTAGGTCCAATCCTAACCCTAACCGTCTCTCTAACCCTAGCCCTCAACATAACCCTAACCCTAGGTCCAATCCTAACCCTAACCGTCTCTGTAACCCTAGCCCTCAATATAACCCTAACCCTAGGTCCAATCAAAACCCTAACCGTCTCTCTAACCCTAGCCCTCAACATAACCCTAACCCTAGGTCCAATCCTAACCCTAACCGTCTCTCCAACCCTACCCCTCAACATAACCCTAACCCTAGGTCCAATCCTAACCCTAACCGTCTCTCTAACCCTAGCCCTCAACATAACCCTAACCCTAGGTCCAATCCTAACCCTAACCGTCTCTCCAACCCTACCCCTCAACATAACCCTAACCCTAGGTCCAATCCTAACCCTAACCGTCTCTCTAACCCTAGCCCTCAACATAACCCTAACCCTAGGTCCAATCCTAACCATAAACGTCTCTCTAAACCGAGCCCTCAACATAACCCTATCCCTAGGTCCAATCCTAACCCTAACTGTCTCTCTAACCCTAGCCCTCAACATAACCCGAACCCTAGGTCCAATCCTAACCCTAACCTTCTCTGTAAACCTAGCCCTCAACATAACCCTAACCCTAAGTCCAATCCGACCCCTAACCGCCTCTCTAACCCTAGCCCTGAACATAACCCTAACCCTAGGTCCAATCCTAACCCTAACCGTCTCTCTAACCCTAGCCCTCAACATAACCCTAACCCTAGGTCAATCCTAACCCTAACCGTCTCTCCAACCCTAGCCCTCAACATAACCCTAACCCTAGGTCCAATCCTAACCCTAACTGTCTCTCTAACCCTAGCCCTCAAAATAACCCTAACCCTAGGTCCAATCCTAACCCTAACCGTCTCTCTAACCCTAGCCCTCAACATAACCCTAACCCTAGGTCCAATCCTAACCCTAACTGTCTCTCTAACCCTAGCCCTCAAAATAACCCTAACCCTAGGTCCAATCCTAACCCTAACCGTCTCTCTAACCCTAGCCCTCAACATAACCCTAACCCTAGGTCCAATCCTAACCCTAACCGTCTCTCCAACCCTAGCCCTCAACATAACCCTAACCCTAGGTCCAATCCTAACCCTAACTGTCTCTCTAACCCTAGCCCTCAATATAACCCTAACCCTAGGTCCAATCCTAACCCTAACCGTCTCTCTAACCCTAGCCCTCAACATAACCCTAACCCTAGGTCCAATCCTAACCCTAACCGTATCTCCAATCCTAGCCCTCAACATAACCCTAACCCTAGGTCCAATCCTAACCCTAACCGTCTCTCTAACCCTAGCCCTCAACATAACCCTAACCCTAGGTCCAATCCTAACCCTAACCGTCTCTCCAACCCTAGCCCTCAACATAACCCTAACCCTGGGTCCAATCCTAACCCTAACCGTCTCTCTAACCCTAGCCCTCAATATAACCCTAACCCTAGGTCCAATCCTAACCCTAACCGTCTCTCCAACCCTAGCCCTCAACATAACCCTAACCCTAGGTCCAATCCTAACCCTAACCGTCTCTCTAACCCTAGCCCTCAATATAACCCTAACCCTAGGTCCAATCCTAACCCTAACCGTCTCTCTAACCCTAGCCCTCAACATAACCCTAACCCTAGGTCCAATCCTAACCCTAACCGTCTCTGTAACCCTAGCCCTCAATATAACCCTAACCCTAGGTCCAATCCTAACCCTAACCGTCTCTCTAACCCTAGCCCTCAACATAACACTAACCCTAGGTCCAATCCTAACCCTAACCGTCTCTCCAACCCTACCCCTCAACATAACCCTAACCCTAGGTCCAATGATAACCCTAACCGTCTCTCTAACCCTAGCCCTCAACATAACCCTAACCCTAGGTCCAATCCTAACCCTAACCGTCTCTCTAACCCTAGCCCTCAACATAACCCTAACCCTAGGTCCAATCCTAACCCTAACCGTCTCTCCAACCCTAGCCCTCAACATAACCCTAACCCTAGGTCCAATCCTAACCCTAACCGTCTCTCTAACCCTAGCCCTCAATATAACCCTAACCCTAGGTCCAATCCTAACCCTAACCGTCTCTCTAACCCTAGCCCTCAACAAAACCCTAACCCTAGGTCCAATCCTCACCCTAACCGTCTCTCTAACCCTAGCCCTCAACATAACCCTAACCCTAGGTGCAACCCTAACCCAAACCGTCTCTCTAACCCTAGCCCTCAACATAACCCTAACCCTAGGTCCAATCCTAACCCTAACCGTCTCTCTAACCCTAGCCCTCAACATAACCTAACCCTAGGTCCAATCCTAACCCTAACCGTCTCTCCAACCCTAGCCCTCAACATAACCCTAACCCTAGGTCCAATCCTAACCCTAACCGTCTCTCTAACCCTAGCCCTCAATATAACCCTAACCCTAGGTCCAACCCTAACCCTAACCGTCTCTCTAACCCTAGCCCACAACAAAACCCTAACCCTAGGTCCAATCCTCACCCTAACCGTCTCTCTAACCCTAGCCCTCAACATAACCCTAACCCTAGGTGCAATCCTAACCCTAACCGTCTCTCTAACCCTAGCCCTCAACATAACCCTAACCCTAGGTCCAATCCTAACCCTAACCGTCTCTCTAACCCTAGCCCTCAACATAACCCTAACCCTAGGTCCAATCCTAACCATAAACGTCTCTCTAAACCGAGCCCTCAACATAACCCTATCCCTAGGTCCAATCCTAACCCTAACCGTCTCTCTAACCCTAGCCCTCAACATAACCCGAACCCTAGGTCCAATCCTAACCCTAACCTTCTCTGTAAACCTAGCCCTCAACATAACCCTAACCCTAAGTCCAATCCGACCCCTAACCGCCTCTCTAACCCTAGCCCTGAACATAACCCTAACCCTAGGTCCAATCCTAACCCTAACCGTCTCTCTAACCCTAGCCCTCAACATAACCCTAACCCTAGGTCAATCCTAACCCTAACCGTCTCTCCAACCCTAGCCCTCAACATAACCCTAACCCTAGGTCCAATCCTAACCCTAACTGTCTCTCTAACCCTAGCCCTCAAAATAACCCTAACCCTAGGTCCAATCCTAACCCTAACCGTCTCTCTAACCCTAGCCCTCAACATAACCCTAACCCTAGGTCCAATCCTAACCCTAACCGTCTCTCCAACCCTAGCCCTCAACATAATCCTAACCCTAGGTCCAATCCTAACCCTAACTGTCTCTCTAACCCTAGCCCTCAATATAACCCTAACCCTAGGTCCAATCCTAACCCTAACCGTCTCTCTAACCCTAGCCCTCAACATAACCCTAACCCTAGGTCCAATCCTAACCCTAACCGTATCTCCAATCCTAGCCCTCAACATAACCCTAACCCTAGGTCCAATCCTAACCCTAACCGTCTCTCTAACCCTAGCCCTCAACATAACCCTAACCCTAGGTCCAATCCTAACCCTAACCGTCTCTCCAACCCTAGCCCTCAACATAACCCTAACCCTGGGTCCAATCCTAACCCTAACCGTCTCTCTAACCCTAGCCCTCAACATAACCCTAACCCTAGGTCCAATCCTAACCCTAACCGTCTCTCCAACCCTAGCCCTCAACATAACCCTAACCCTAGGTCCAATCCTAACCCTAACCGTCTCTCTAACCCTAGCCCTCAATATAACCCTAACCCTAGGTCCAATCCTAACCCTAACCGTCTCTCTAACCCTAGCCCTCAACATAACCCTAACCCTAGGTCCAATCCTAACCCTAACCGTCTCTGTAACCCTAGCCCTCAATATAACCCTAACCCTAGGTCCAATCCTAACCCTAACCGTCTCTCTAACCCTAGCCCTCAACATAACACTAACCCTAGGTCCAATCCTAACCCTAACCGTCTCTCCAACCCTACCCCTCAACATAACCCTAACCCTAGGTCCAATGATAACCCTAACCGTCTCTCTAACCCTAGCCCTCAACATAACCCTAACCCTAGGTCCAATCCTAACCCTAACCGTCTCTCTAACCCTAGCCCTCAACATAACCCTAACCCTAGGTCCAATCCTAACCCTAACCGTCTCTCCAACCCTAGCCCTCAACATAACCCTAACCCTAGGTCCAATCCTAACCCTAACCGTCTCTCTAACCCTAGCCCTCAATATAACCCTAACCCTAGGTCCAATCCTAACCCTAACCGTCTCTCTAACCCTAGCCCTCAACAAAACCCTAACCCTAGGTCCAATCCTCACCCTAACCGTCTCTCTAACCCTAGCCCTCAACATAACCCTAACCCTAGGTCCAACCCTAACCCTAACCGTCTCTCTAACCCTAGCCCTCAACATAACCCTAACCCTAGGTCCAATCCTAACCCTAACCGTCTCTCTAACCCTAGCCCTCAACATAACCTAACCCTAGGTCCAATCCTAACCCTAACCGTCTCTCCAACCCTAGCCCTCAACATAACCCTAACCCTAGGTCCAATCCTAACCCTAACCGTCTCTCTAACCCTAGCCCTCAATATAACCCTAACCCTAGGTCCAACCCTAACCCTAACCGTCTCTCTAACCCTAGCCCACAACAAAACCCTAACCCTAGGTCCAATCCTCACCCTAACCGTCTCTCTAACCCTAGCCCTCAACATAACCCTAACCCTAGGTGCAATCCTAACCCTAACCGTCTCTCTAACCCTAGCCCTCAACATAACCCTAACCCTAGGTCCAATCCTAACCCTAACCGTCTCTCTAACCCTAGCCCTCAACATAACCCTAACCCTAGGTCCAATCCTAACCATAAACGTCTCTCTAAACCGAGCCCTCAACATAACCCTATCCCTAGGTCCAATCCTAACCCTAACTGTCTCTCTAACCCTAGCCCTCAACATAACCCGAACCCTAGGTCCAATCCTAACCCTAACCTTCTCTGTAAACCTAGCCCTCAACATAACCCTAACCCTAAGTCCAATCCGACCCTTAACCGCCTCTCTAACCCTAGCCCTGAACATAACCCTAACCCTAGGTCCAATCCTAACCCTAACCGTCTCTCTAACCCTAGCCCTCAACATAACCCTAACCCTAGGTCAATCCTAACCCTAACCGTCTCTCCAACCCTAGCCCTCAACATAACCCTAACCCTAGGTCCAATCCTAACCCTAACTGTCTCTCTAACCCTAGCCCTCAAAATAACCCTAACCCTAGGTCCAATCCTAACCCTAACCGTCTCTCTAACCCTAGCCCTCAACATAACCCTAACCCTAGGTCCAATCCTAACCCTAACCGTCTCTCCAACCCTAGCCCTCAACATAACCCTAACCCTAGGTCCAATCCTAACCCTAACTGTCTCTCTAACCCTAGCCCTCAATATAACCCTAACCCTAGGTCCAATCCTAACCCTAACCGTCTCTCTAACCCTAGCCCTCAACATAACCCTAACCCTAGGTCCAATCCTAACCCTAACCGTATCTCCAATCCTAGCCCTCAACATAACCCTAACCCTAGGTCCAATCCTAACCCTAACCGTCTCTCTAACCCTAGCCCTCAACATAACCCTAACCCTAGGTCCAATCCTAACCCTAACCGTCTCTCCAACCCTAGCCCTCAACATAACCCTAACCCTGGGTCCAATCCTAACCCTAACCGTCTCTCTAACCCTAGCCCTCAATATAACCCTAACCCTAGGTCCAATCCTAACCCTAACCGTCTCTCCAACCCTAGCCCTCAACATAACCCTAACCCTAGGTCCAATCCTAACCCTAACCGTCTCTCTAACCCTAGCCCTCAATATAACCCTAACCCTAGGTCCAATCCTAACCCTAACCGTCTCTCTAACCCTAGCCCTCAACATAACCCTAACCCTAGGTCCAATCCTAACCCTAACCGTCTCTGTAACCCTAGCCCTCAATATAACCCTAACCCTAGGTCCAATCCTAACCCTAACCGTCTCTCTAACCCTAGCCCTCAACATAACACTAACCCTAGGTCCAATCCTAACCCTAACCGTCTCTCCAACCCTACCCCTCAACATAACCCTAACCCTAGGTCCAATCCTAACCATAAACGTCTCTCTAACCCTAGCCCTCAACATAACCCTAACCCTAGGTCCAATCCTAACCATAACCGTCTCTCTAACCCTAGCCCTCAACATAACCCTAACCCTAGGTCCAATCCTAACCCTAACCGTCTCTCTAACCCTAGCCCTCAACATAACCCGAACCCTAGGTCCAATCCTAACCCTAACCATCCCTCTAAACCTAGCCCTCAACATAACCCTAACCCTAAGTCCAATCCTACCCCTAACCGGCTCTCTAACCCTAGCCCTGAACATAACCCTAACCCTAGGTCCAATCCTAACCATAAACGTCTCTCTAATCCGAGCCCTCAACATAACCCTAACCCTAGGTCCAATCGTAACCCTAACCGTCTCTAACCCTAGCCCTCAACATAACCCGAACCCTAGGTCCAATCCTAACCCTAACCATCTCTGTAAACCTAGCCCTCAACATAACCCTAACCCTAAGTCCAATCCTACCCCTAACCTCCTCTCTAACCCTAGCCCTGAACATACCCCTAACCCTAGGTCCAATCCTAACCCTAACCGTCTCTCTAACCCTAGCCCTCAACATAACCCTAACCCTAGGTCCAATCCTAACCCTAACCGTCTCTCCAACCCTAGCCCTCAACATAACCCTAACCCTAGGTCCAATCCTAACCCTAACCGTCTCTCTAACCCTAGCTCTCAATATAAACCTAACCCTAGGTCCAATCCTAACCCTAACCGTCTCTCTAACCCTAGCCCTCAACATAACCCTAACCCTAGGTCCAATCCTAACCCTAACCGTCTCTTCAAAACCAGCCCTCAACATAACCCTAACCCTAGGTCCAATCCTAACCCTCACTGTCTCTCTAACCCTAGCCCTCAATATAACCCTAACCCTAGGTCCAATCCTAACCCTAACCGTCTCTCTAACCCTAGCCGTCAACATAACCCGAACCCTAGGTCCAATCCTCAACCTAACGGTCTCTCTAACCCTAGCCCTCAACATAACCCTAACCCTAGGTCCAATCCTAACCATAAACGTCTCTCTAACCCTAGCCCTCAACATAACCCTAACCCTAGGTCCAATCCTAACCATAACCGTCTCTCTAACCCTAGCCCTCAACATAACCCTAACCCTAGGTCCAATCCTAACCCTAACCGTCTCTCTAACCCTAGCCCTCAATATAACCCTAACCCTAGGTCCAATCCTAACCCTAACCGTCTCTCTAACCCTAGCCCTCAACATAACCCTAACCCTAGGTCCAATCCTAACCCTAACCGTCTCTCTAACCCTAGCCCTCAATATAAGCCTAACCCTAGGTCCAATCCTAACCCTAACCGTCTCTCTAACCCTAGCCCTCAACATAACCCTAACCCTAGGTCCAATCCTAACCCTAACCGTCCCTCCATCCCTAGCCCTCAACATAACCCTAACCCTAGGTCCAATCCTAACCCTAACCGTATCTCTAACCCTAGCCCTCAATATAACCCTAACCCTAGGTCCAATCCTAACCCTAACCGTCTCTCTAACCCTAGCCCTCAACATAACCCTAACCCTAGGGCCAATCCTAACCCTAACCGTCTCTCCAACCCTAGCCCTCAACATAACCCTAAACCTAGGTCCAATCCTAACCCTAACCGTCACTCTAACCCTAGCCCTCAATATAACCCTAACCCTAGGTCCAATCCTAACCCTAACCGTCTCTCTAACCCTAGCCCTCAACATAACCCTAACCCTAGGTCCAATCCTCACCCTAACCGTCTCTCTAACCCTAGCCCTCAACATAACCCGAACCCTAGGTCCAATGCTAACCCTAACCATCCCCCTAAACCTAGCCCTCAACATAACCCTAACCCTAAGTCCAATCCTACCCCTAACCGCCTCTCTAACCCTAGCCCTGAACATAACCCTAACCCTAGGTCCAATCCTAACCATAAACGTCTCTCTAACCCGATCCCTCAACATAACCCTAACCCTAGGTCCAATCCTAACCCTAACCGTCTCTCTAACCCTAGCCCTCAACATAACCCGAACCCTAGGTCCAATCCTAACCCTAACCATCTCTGTAAACCTAGCCCTCAACATAACCCTAACCCTAAGTCCAATCCTACACCTAACCGCCTCTCTAACCCTACCCCTGAACATAACCCTAACCCTAGGTCCAATCCTAACCCTAACCGTCTCTCTAACCCTAGCCCTCAACATAACCCTAACCCTAGGTCCAATCCTAACCCTAACCGTCTCTCTAACCCTAGCCCTCAACATAACCCTAACCCTACGTCCAATCCTAACCATAAACGTCTCTCTAACCCGATCCCTCAACATAACCCTAACCCTAGGTCCAATCCTAACCCTAACCGTCTCTCTAACCCTAGCCCTCAACATAACCCGAACCCTAGGTCCAATCCTAACCCTAACCATCTCTGTAAACCTAGCCCTCAACATAACCCTAACCCTAAGTCCAATCCTACCCCTAACCGCCTCTCTAACCCTAGCCCTGAACATACCCCTAACCCTAGGTCCAATCCTAACCCTAACCGTCTCTCTAACCCTAGCCCTCAACATAACCCGAACCCTAGGTCCAATCCTAACCCTAACCATCTCTGTAAACCTAGCCCTCAACATAACCCTAACCCTAAGTCCAATCCTACCCCTAACCGCCTCTCTAACCCTAGCCCTGAACATACCCCTAACCCTAGGTCCAATCCTAACCCTAACCGTCTCTCTAACCATAGCCCTCAACATAACCCGAACCCTAGGTCCAATCCTAACCCTAACCATCTCTGTAAACCTAGCCCTCAACATAACCCTAACCCTAAGTCCAATCCTAACCCTCACTGTCTCTCTAACCCTACCCCTGAACATAACCCTAACCCTAGGTCCAATCCTAACCCTCACCATCTCTCTAACCCTAGCCCTCAACATAACCCTAACCCTAGGTCCAATCCTAACCCTAACCGTCTCTCCAACCGTAGCCCTCAACATAACCCTAACCCTAGGTCCAATCCTAACCCTAACTGTCTCTCTAACCCTAGCCCTCAACATAACCCTAACCCTAGGTCCAATCCTAACCATAACCGTCTCTCTAACCCTAGCCCTCAACATAACCCTAACCCTAGGTCCAATCCTAACCCTAACCGTCTCTCTAACCCTAGCCCTCAACATAACCCGAACCCTAGGTCCAATCCTAACCCTAACCGTCCCTCTAAACCTAGCCCTCAACATAACCCTAACCCTAAGTCCAATCCTACCCCTAAGCGGCTCTCTAACCCTAGCCCTCAACATAACCCTAACCCTAGGTCCAATCCTACACCTAACCGCCTCTCTAACCCTACCCCTGAACATAACCCTAACCCTAGGTCCAATCCTAACCCTAACCGTCTCTCTAACCCTAGCCCTCAACATAACCCTAACCCTAGGTCCAATCCTAACCTTAACCGTCTCTCCAACCGTAGCCCTCAACATAACCCGAACCCTAGGTCCAATCCTAACCCTAACTGTCTCTCTAACCCTAGCCCTCAATATAAACCTAACCCTAGGTCCAATCCTAACCCTAACCGTCTCTCTAACCCTAGCCCTCAACATAACCCTAACCCTAGGTCCAAACCTCACCCTAACCGTCTCTCCAAAACTAGCCCTCAACATAACCCGAACCCTAGGTCCAATGCTAACCCTAACCATCCCCCTAAACCTAGCCCTCAACATAACCCTAACCCTAAGTCCAATCCTACCCCTAACCGCCTCCCTAACCCTAGCCCTGAACATAACCCGAACCCTAGGTCCAATCCTCACCCTAACCGTCTCTCTAACCCGATCCCTCAACATAACCCTAACCCTAGGTCCAATCCTAACCCTAACCGTCTCTCTAACCCTAGCCCTCAACATAACCCGAACCCTAGGTCCAATCCTAACCCTAACCATCTCTGTAAACCTAGCCCTCAACATAACCCTAACCCTAAGTCCAATCCTACACCTAACCGCCTCTCTAACCCTACCCCTGAACATAACCCTAACCCTAGGTCCAATCCTAACCCTAACCGTCTCTCTAACCCTAGCCCTCAACATAACCCTAACCCTAGGTCCAATCCTAACCCTAACCGTCTCTCCAACCGTAGCCCTCAACATAACCCTAACCCTAGGTCCAATCCTAACCCTAACTGTCTCTCTAAACCTAGCCCTCAATATAACCCTAACCCTAGGTCCAATCCTAACCCTAACAGTCTCTCTAACCCTAGCCCTCAACATAACCCTAACCCTAGGTCCAATCCTAACCCTAACCGTCTCTCTAACCCTAGCCGTCAACATAACCCGAACCCTAGGTCCAATCCTCACCCTAACCGTCTCTCTAACCCTAGCCCTCAACATAACCCTAACCCTAGGTGCAATCCTAACCCTAACCGTCTCTCTAACCCTAGCCCTCAACATAACCCTAACCCTAGGTTCAATCCTAACCCTAACAGTCTCTCTAACCCTAGCCCTCAACATAACTCTAACCCTAGGTCCAATCCTAACCATAAACGTCTCTCTAAACCGAGCCCTCAACATAACCCTAACCCTAGGTCCAATCCTAACCCTAACCGTCTCTCTAACCCTAGCCCTCAACATAACCCGAACCCTAGGTGCAATCCTAACCCTAACCATCTCTGTAAACCTAGCCCTCAACATAACCCTAACCCTAAGTCCAATCCGACCCCTAACCGCCTCTCTAACCCTAGCCCTGATCATAACCCTAACCCTAGGTCCAATCCTAACCCTAACCGTCTCTCTAACCCTAGCCCTCAACATAACCCTAACACTAGGTCCAATCCAAACCCTAACCGTCTCTCCAACCCTAGCCCTCAACATAAGCCTAACCCTAGGTCCAATCCTAACCCTAACACTCTCTCTAACCCTACCCCTCAATATAACCCTTACGCTAGGTCCAATCCTAACCCTAACCGTCTCTCTAACCCTAGCCCTCAACATAACCCTAACCCTAGTTCCAATCCTAACCCTAACCGTCTCTCCAACCCTAGCCCTCAACATAACCCTAACCCTAGGTCCAATCCTAACCCTAACCGTCTCTCTAACCCTAGCCCTCAACATAACCCTAACCCTAGGTCCAATCCTAACCCTAACCGTCTCTCTAACCCTAGCCCTCAACATAACCCTAACCCTAGGTGCAATCCTAACCCTAACCGTCTCTCTAACCCTAGCCCTCAACATAACCCTAACCCTAGGTCCAATCCTAACCCTAACCGTCTCTCTAACTCTAGCCCTCAACATAACCCTAACCCTAGGTCCAATCCTAACCATAAACGTCTCTCTAAACCGAGCCCTCAACATAACCCTAACCCTAGGTCCAATCCTAACCCTAACCGTCTCTCTAACCCTAGCCCTCAACATAACCCGAACCCTAGGTCCAATCCTAACCCTAACCATCTCTGTAAACCTAGCCCTCAACATAACCCTAACCCTAAGTCCAATCCTACCCCTAACCGCCTCTCTAACCCTAGCCCTGAACATAACCCTAACCCTAGGTCCAATCCTAACCCTAACCGTCTCTGTAACCCTAGCCCTCAACATAACCCTAACACTAGGTGCAATCCAAACCCTAACCGTCTCTCCAACCCTAGCCCTCAACATAACCCTAACCCTAGGTCCAATCCTAACCCTAACTCTCTCTCTAACCCTAGCCCTGAATATAACCCTAACCCTAGGTCCAATCCTAACCCTAACCGTCTCTCTAACCCTAGACCTCAACATAACCCTACCCCTAGGTCCAATCCTAACCCTAACCGTCTCTCCAACCCTAGCCCTCAACATAACCCTATCCCTAGGTCCAATCCTAACACTAACTGTCTCTCTAACCCTAGCCCTCAACATAACCGTAACACTAGGTGCAATCCAAACCCTAACCGTCTCTCCAACCCTAGCCCTCAACATAACCCTAACCCTAGGTCCAATCCTAACCCTAACCGTCTCTCCAACCCTAGCCTTCAACATAACCCTAACCCTAGGTCCAATCCTTACCCTAACCGTCTCTCTAACCCTAGCCCTCAATATAACCCTAAGCCTAGGTCCAATCCTAACCATAACCGTCTCTCTAACCCTAGCCCTCAACATAACCCTAACCCTAGGTCCAATCCTCACCCTAACCGTCTCTCTAACCCTAGCCCTCAACATAACCCTAACCATAGGTGCAATCCTAACCCTAACCGTCTCTCTAACCCTAGCCCTCCAAATAACCCTAACCCTAGGTCCAATCCTAACCCTAACCATCTCTCTAACCCTAGCCCTCAACATAACCCTAACCCTAGGTCCAATCCTAACCATAAACGTCTCTCTAACCCTAGCCCTCAACATAACCCGAACCCTAGGTCCAATCCTAACCCTAACCATCTCTGCAAACCTAGCCCTCAACATAACCCTAACCCTAAGTCCAATCCTAACCCTTACCGTCTCTCTAACCCTAGCACTCAACATAACCCTAACCCTAGTTCCAATACTAACCCTAATGGTCTACCTAACCCTAGCCCTCAACATAACCCTAACTCAGGTACAATCCTAATCCTAATCTTCTCTCTAACCCTAGCCCTCAACATAACCCTAACCCTAGGTCCAATCCTAACCCTAACCGTCTCTCTAACCCTAGCCCTCAACATAACCCGAACCCTAGGTCCAATCCTAACCCTAACCATCTCTGTAAACCTAGCCCTCAACATAACACTAACCCTAAGTCCAATCCGACCCCTAACCGCCTCTCTAACCCTAGCCCTGAACATAACCCTAACCCTAGGTCCAATCCTAACCCTAACCGTCTCTGTAACCCTAGCCCTCAATATAACCCTAACCCTAGGTCCAATCCTAACCATAACCGTCTCTCTAACCCTAGACCTCAACATAACCCTAACCCTAGGTCCAATCCTAACCCTAACCGTCTCTCCAACCCTAGCCCTCAACATAACCTTATCCCTAGGTCCAATCCTAACACTAACTGTCTCTCTAACCCTAGCCCTCAATATAACCCTAACCCTAGGTCCAATCCTAACCCTAACCGTCTCTCCAACCCTAGCCCTCAACATAACCCTAACCCTAGGTCCAATCCTAACCCTAACCGTCTCGCCAACCCTAGCCCTCAACATAACCTTAACCCTAGGTCCAATCCTAACCCTAACTGTCTCTCTAACCCTAGCCCTCAATATAACCGTAACCCTAGGTCCAATCCTAACCCTAACTGTCTCTCTAACCCTAGCCCTCAATATAACCCTAACCCTAGGTCCAATCCTAACCCTAACCGTCTCTCTAACCCTACCCCTCAACATAACCCTAACCCTAGGTCCAATCATAACCCTAACCGTCTCTCCAACCCTAGCCCTCAACATAACCCTAACCCTAGGTCCAATCCTAACCCTAACTGTCTCTCTAACCCTAGCCCTCAATATAACCGTAACCCTAGGTCCAATCCTAACCCTAACCATCTCTCTAACCCTAGCCCTCAACATAACCCTAACCCTAGGTCCAATCCTAACCCTAACCGTCTCTCCAACCCTAGCCCTCAACATAACCCTAACCCTAGG
This sequence comes from Miniopterus schreibersii, assembly GCF_964146895.1. Classification (NCBI taxonomy): domain Eukaryota; kingdom Metazoa; phylum Chordata; class Mammalia; order Chiroptera; family Miniopteridae; genus Miniopterus; species Miniopterus schreibersii. The sequence goes on from NW_027669844.1 coordinate 962,116, forward strand.
TCCAATCCTTACCCTAACCGTCTCTCTAACCCTAGCCCTCAATATAACCCTAAGCCTAGGTCCAATCCTAACCATAACCGTCTCTCTAACCCTAGCCCTCAACATAACCCTAACCCTAGGTCCAATCCTCACCCTAACCGTCTCTCTAACCCTAGCCCTCAACATAACCCTAACCATAGGTGCAATCCTAACCCTAACCGTCTCTCTAACCCTAGCCCTCAACATAACCCTAACCCTAGGTCCAATCCTAACCCTAACCGTCTCTCTAACCCTAGCCCTCAACATAACCCTAACCCTAGGTCCAATCCTAACCATAAACGTCTCTCTAAACCGAGCCCTCAACATAACCTTAACCCTAGGTCCAATCCTAACCCTAACCGTCAGTCTAACCCTAGCCCTCAACATAACCCGAACCCTAGGTCCAATCCTAACCCTAACCATCTCTGTAAACCTAGCCCTCAACATAACCCTAACCCTAAGTCCAATCGTACCCCTAACCGCCTCTCTAACCCTAGCCCTGAACATAACCCTAACCCTAGGTCCAATCCTAACCCTAACCGTCTCTCTAACCCTAGCCCTCAACATAACCCTAACACTAGGTCCAATCCAAACCCTAACCGTCTCTCCAACCCTAGCCCTCAACATAACCCTAACCCTAGGTCCAATCCTAACCCTAACTCTCTCTCTAACCCTAGCCCTCAATATAACCGTAACCCTAGGTCCAATCCTAACCCTAACCGTCTCTCTAACCGTAGCCCTCAACATAACCCTAACCCTAGGTCCAATCCTAACCCTAACCGTCTCTCCAACCCTAGCCCTCAACATAACCCTAACCCTAGGTCCAATCCTAACCCTAACCGTCTCTCTAACCCTAGCCCTCAATATAACCCTAACCCTAGGTCCAATCCTAACCATAACCGTCTCTCTAACCCTAGCCCTCAACATAACCCTAACCCTAGGTCCAATCCTCACCCTAACCGTCTCTCTAACCCTAGCCCTCAACATAACCCTAACCCTAGGTGCAATCCTAACCCTAACCGTCTCTCTAACCCTAGCCCTCAACATAACCCTAACCCTAGGTCCAATCCTAACCCTAACCGTCTCTCTAACCCTTGCCCTCAACATAACCCTAACCCTAGGTCCAATCCTAACCATAAATGTCTCTCTAAACCGAGCCCTCAACATAACCCTAACCCTAGGTCCAATCCTAACCCTAACCGTCTCTCTAACCCTAGCCCTCAACATAACCCGAACCCTAGGTCCAATCCTAACCCTAACCATCTCTGTAAACCTAGCCCTCAACATAACCCTAACCCTAAGTCCAATCCTACCCCTAACCGCCTCTCTAACCCTAGCCCTGAACATAACCCTAACCCTAGGTCCAATCCTAACCCTAACCGTCTCTCTAACCCTAGCCCTCAACATAACCCTAACCCAGGTGCAATCTTAACCCTAAGCGTCTCTCCAACCCTAGCCCTCAACATAACCCTAACCCTAGGTCCAATCCTAACCCTAACTGCCTCTCTAACCCTAGCCCTCAATATAACCCTAACCCTAGGTCCAATCCTAACCCTAACCGTCTCTCTAACCCTAGCCCTCAACATAACCCTAACCCTAGGTCCAATCCTAACCCTAACTGTCTCTCTAACCCTAGCCCTCAATATAACCCTAACCCTAGGTCCAATCCTAACCCTAACCGTCTCTCTAACCCTAGCCCTCAACATAACCCTAACCGTAGGTCCAATTCTAACCCTAACTGTCTCTCTAACCCTTTCCCTAACATAACCCTAACCCTAGGTCCAATCCTAACCCTAACCGTCTCTCTAACCCTAGCCCTCAATATAACCCTCACCCTAGGTGCAATCCTAACCCTAACCGTCTCTCTAACCCTAGCCCTCAACATAACCCTAACTCTAGGTCCAATCCTAACCCTAACCGTCTCTGTAAACCTAGCACTCAACATAACCCTAACCCTAGGTCCAATCCTAACCCTAACGGTCTCTGTAAACCTAGCCCTCAACATAACCCTAACCCTAGGTCCAATCTTAACCCTAACCGTCTCTCTAACCCTAGCCCTCAACATGACCCTAACCCTAGGTGCAATCCTAACCCTAACCGTCTCTCTAACCCTAGCCCTCAACATAACCCTAACCCTAGGTCCAATCCTAACCATAAACGTCTCTCTAACCCTAGCCCTCAACATAACCCTAACCCTAGGTCCAATCCTAACCATAACCGTCTCTCTAGCCCTAGCCCTCAACATAACCCGAAACCTAGGTCCAATCCTAACCCTAACCATCCCTCTAAACCTAGCCCTCAACATAACCCTAACCCTAAGTCCAATCCTACCCCTAACCGGCTCTCTAACCCTAGCCCTGAACATAACCCTAACCCTAGGTCCAATCCTAACCATAAACGTCTCTCTAATCCGAGCCCTCAACATAACCCTAACCCTAGGTCCAATCGTAACCCTAACCGTCTCTCTAACCCTAGCCCTCAACATAACCCGAACCCTAGGTCCAATCCTAACCCTAACCATCTCTGTAAACCTAGCCCTCAACATAACCCTAACCCTAAGTCCAATCCTACCCCTAACCTCCTCTCTAACCCTAGCCCTGAACATACCCCTAACCCTAGGTCCAATCCTAACCCTAACCGTCTCTCTAACCCTAGCCCTCAACATAACCCTAACCCTAGGTCCAATCCTAACCCTAACCGTCTCTCCAACCCTAGCCCTCAACATAACCCTAACCCTAGGTCCAATCCTAACCCTAACCGTCTCTCTAACCCTAGCTCTCAATATAAACCTAACCCTAGGTCCAATCCTAACCCTAACCGTCTCTCTAACCCTAGCCCTCAACATAACCCTAACCCTAGGTCCAATCCTAACCCTAACCGTCTCTTCAAAACTAGCCCTCAACATAACCCTAACCCTAGGTCCAATCCTAACCCTCACTGTCTCTCTAACCCTAGCCCTCAATATAACCCTAACCCTAGGTCCAATCCTAACCCTAACCGTCTCTCTAACCCTAGCCGTCAACATAACCCGAACCCTAGGTCCAATCCTCAACCTAACGGTCTCTCTAACCCTAGCCCTCAACATAACCCTAACCCTAGGTCCAATCCTAACCATAAACGTCTCTCTAACCCTAGCCCTCAACATAACCCTAACCCTAGGTCCAATCCTAACCATAACCGTCTCTCTAACCCTAGCCCTCAACATAACCCTAACCCTAGGTCCAATCCTAACCCTAACCGTCTCTCTAACCCTAGCCCTCAATATAACCCTAACCCTAGGTCCAATCCTAACCCTAACCGTCTCTCTAACCCTAGCCCTCAACATAACCCTAACCCTAGGTCCAATCCTAACCCTAACCGTCTCTCTAACCCTAGCCCTCAATATAAGCCTAACCCTAGGTCCAATCCTAACCCTAACCGTCTCTCTAACCCTAGCCCTCAACATAACCCTAACCCTAGGTCCAATCCTAACCCTAACCGTCCCTCCATCCCTAGCCCTCAACATAACCCTAACCCTAGGTCCAATCCTAACCCTAACCGCCTCTCTAACCCTAGCCCTGAACATAACCCTAACCCTAGGTCCAATCCTAACCCTAACCGTCTCTCTAACCCTAGCCCTCAACATAACCCTAACCCTAGGTCCAATCCTAACCCTAACCGTCTCTCCAACCCTAGCCCTCAACATAACCCTAACCCTAGGTCCAATCCTAACCCTAACTGTCTCTCTAACCCTAGCCCTCAAAATAACCCTAACCCTAGGTCCAATCCTAACCCTAACCGTCTCTCTAACCCTAGCCCTCAACATAACCCTAACCCTAGGTCCAATCCTAACCCTAACCGTCTCTCTAACCCTAGCCCTCAACATAACCCGAACCCTAGGTCCAATCCTAACCCTAACCATCTCTGTAATCCTAGCCCTCAACATAACCCTAACCCTAAGTCCAATCCTACACCTAATCGCCTCTCTAACCCTACCCCTGAACATAACCCTAACCCTAGGTCCAATCCTAACCCTAACCGTCTCTCTAACCCTAGCCCTCAACATAACCCTAACCCTAGGTCCAATCCTAACCCTAACTGTCTCTCTAACCCTAGCCCTCAATATAACCCTAACCCTAGGTCCAATCCTAACCCTAACAGTCTCTCTAACCCTAGCCCTCAACATAACCCTAACCCTAGGTCCAATCCTAACCCTAACCGTCTCTCCAACCCTAGCCCTCAACATAACCCTAACCCTAGGTCCAATCCTAACCCTAACTGTCTCTCTAACCCTAGCCCTCAATATAACCCTAACCCTAGGTCCAATCCTAACCCTAACCGTCTCTCTAACCCTAGCCGTCAACATAACCCGAACCCTAGGTCCAATCCTCACCCTAACCGTCTCTCTAACCCTAGCCCTCAACATAACCCTAACCCTAGGTCCAATCCTAACCATAAACGTCTCTCTAACCCTAGCCCTCAACATAACCCTAACCCTAGGTCCAATCCTAACCATAACCGTCTCTCTAACCCTAGCCCTCAACATAACCCTAACCCTAGGTCCAATCCTAACCCTAACCGTCTCTCTAACCCTAGCCCTCAACATAACCCGAACCCTAGGTCCAATCCTAACCCTAACCATCCCTCTAAACCTAGCCCTCAACATAACCCTAACCCTAAGTCCAATCCTACCCCTAACCGGCTCTCTAACCCTAGCCCTGAACATAACCCTAACCCTAGGTCCAATCCTAACCATAAACGTCTCTCTAATCCGAGCCCTCAACATAACCCTAACCCTAGGTCCAATCGTAACCCTAACCGTCTCTCTAACCCTAGCCCTCAACATAACCCGAACCCTAGGTCCAATCCTAACCCTAACCATCTCTGTAAACCTAGCCCTCAACATAACCCTAACCCTAAGTCCAATCCTACCCCTAACCGCCTCTCTAACCCTAGCCCTGAACATACCCCTAACCCTAGGTCCAATCCTAACCCTCACCGTCTCTCCAACCCTAGCCCTCAACATAACCCTAACCCTAGGTCCAATCCTAACCCTAACTGTCTCTCTAACCCTAGCCCTCAACATAACCCTAACCCTAGGTCCAATCCTAACCCTAACCGTCTCTCCAACCCTAGCCCTCAACATAACCCTAACCCTAGGTCCAATCCTAACCCTAACTGTCTCTCTAACCCTAGCCCTCAATATAACCCTAACTCTAGGTCCAATCCTAACCCTAACCGTCTCTCTAACCCTAGCCCTCAACATAACCCTAACCCTAGGTCCAATCCTAACCCTAACCGTCTCTCCAAAACTAGCCCTCAACATAACCCTAACCCTAGGTCCAATCCTAACCCTCACTGTCTCTCTAACCCTAGCCCTCAATATAACCCTAACCCTAGGTCCAATCCTAACCCTAACCGTCTCTCTAACCCTAGCCCTCAACATAACCCTAACCCTAGGTCCAATCCTAACCCTAACCGTCTCTCCAACCCTAGCCCTCAACATAACCCTAACCCTAGGTCCAATCCTAACCCTAACCGTCTCTCTAACCCTAGCCCTCAATATAACCCTAACCCTAGGTCCAATCCTAACCCTAACCGTCTCTCTAACCCTAGCCCTCAACATAACCCTAACCCTAGGTCCAATCCTAACCCTAACCGTCTCTGTAACCCTAGCCTTCAATATAACCCTAACCCTAGGTCCAATCCTAACCCTAACCGTCTCTCTAACCCTAGCCCTCAACATAACCATAACCCTAGGTCCAATCCTAACCCTAACCGTCTCTCTAACCCTAGCCCTCAATATAACCCTAACCCTAGGTCCAATCCTAACCCTAACCGTCTCTCTAACCCTAGCCCTCAACATAACCCTAACCCTAGGTCCAATCTTAACCCTAACCGTCTCTCCAACCCTAGCCCTCAATATAACCCTAACCCTAGGTCCAATCCTAACCCTAACCGTCTCTCCAAACCTAGCCCTCAACATAACCCTAACCCTAGGTCCAATCCTAACCCTAACTGTCTCTCTAACCCTAGCCCTCAATATAACCCTAACCCTAGGTCCAATCCTAACCCTAACCGTCTCTCTAACCATAGCCCTTAACATAACCCTAACCCTAGGTCCAATTCTAACCCTAACCGTCTCTCCAAAACTAGCCCTCAACATAACCCTAACCCTAGGTCCAATCCTAACCCTCACTGTCTCTCTAACCCTAGCCCTCAATATAACCCTAACCCTAGGTCCAATCCTAACCCTAACCGTCTCTCTAACCCTAGCCCTCAACATAACCCTAACCCTAGGTCCAATCCTAACCCTGACCGTCTCTCCAACCCTAGCCCTCAACATAACCCTAACACTAGGTCCAATCCTAACCCTAACCGTCTCTCTAACCCTAGCCCTCAATATAACACTAACCGTAGGTCCAATCCTAACCCTAACCGTCTCTCTAACCCTAGCCCTCAACATAACCCTAACCCTAGGTCCAATCCTAACCCTAACCGTCTCTGTAACCCTAGCCCTCAATATAACCCTAACCCTAGGTCCAATCCTAACCCTAACCGTCTCTCTAATCCTAGCCCTCAACATAACCCTAACCCTAGGTCCAATCCTAACCCTAACCGTCTCTCCAACCCTACCCCTCAACATAACCCTAACCCTAGGTCCAATCCTAACCCTAACCGTCTCTCTAACCCTAGCCCTCAACATAACCCTAACCCTAGGTCCAATCCTAACCCTAACCGTCTCTCTAACCCTAGCCCTCAACATAACCCTAACCCTAGGTCCAATCCTAACCCTAACCGTCTCTCCAACCCTAGCCCTCAACATAACCCTAACCCTAGGTCCAATCCTAACCCTAACCGTCTCTCTAACCCTAGCCCTCAACATAACCCTAACCCTAGGTCCAATCCTAACCCTAACCGTCTCTCCAACCCTAGCCCTCAACATAACCCTAACCCTAGGTCCAATCCTAACCCTAACCGTCTCTCTAACCCTAGCCCTCAACATAACCCTAACCCTAGGTGCAATCCTAACCCTAACCGTCTCTCTAACCCTAGCCCTCAACATAACCCTAACCCTAGGTCCAATCCTAACCCTAACCGTCTCTCTAACCCTAGCCCTCAATATAACCCTTACACTAGGTCCAATCCTAACCCTAACCGTCTCTCTAACCCTAGCCCTCAACATAACCCTAACCCTAGGTCCAATCCTAACCCTAACCGTCTCTGTAACCCTAGCCCTCAATATAACCCTAACCCTAGGTCCAATCCTAACCCTAACCGTCTCTCTAACCCTAGCCCTCAACATAACCCTAACCCTAGGTCCAATCCTAACCCTAACCGTCTCTCCAACCCTACCCCTCAACATAACCCTAACCCTAGGTCCAATCCTAACCCTAACCGTCTCTCTAACCCTAGCCCTCAACATAACCCTAAGCCTAGGTCCAATCCTAACCCTAACCGTCTCTCCAACCCTACCCCTCAACATAACCCTAACCCTAGGTCCAATCCTAACCCTAACCGTCTCTCTAACCCTAGCCCTCAACATAACCCTAACCCTAGGTCCAATCCTAACCCTAACCGTCTCTCTAACCCTAGCCCTCAACATAACCCTAACCCTAGGTCCAATCCTAACCATAAACGTCTCTCTAAACCGAGCCCTCAACATAACCCTATCCCTAGGTCCAATCCTAACCCTAACTGTCTCTCTAACCCTAGCCCTCAACATAACCCGAACCCTAGGTCCAATCCTAACCCTAACCATCTCTGTAAACCTAGCCCTCAACATAACCCTAACCCTAAGTCCAATCCGACCCCTAACCGCCTCTCTAACCCTAGCCCTGAACATAACCCTAACCCTAGGTCCAATCCTAACCCTAACCGTCTCTCTAACCCTAGCCCTCAACATAACCCTAACCCTAGGTCAATCCTAACCCTAACCGTCTCTCCAACCCTAGCCCTCAACATAACCCTAACCCTAGGTCCAATCCTAACCCTAACTGTCTCTCTAACCCTAGCCCTCAAAATAACCCTAACCCTAGGTCCAATCCTAACCCTAACCGTCTCTCTAACCCTAGCCCTCAATATAACCCTAACCCTAGGTCCAATCCTAACCCTAACCGTCTCTCTAACCCTAGCCCTCAACATAACACTAACCCTAGGTCCAATCCTAACCCTATCCGTCTCTCCAACCCTACCCCTCAACATAACCCTAACCCTAGGTCCAATCCTAACCCTAACCGTCTCTCTAACCCTAGCCCTCAACATAACCCTAACCCTAGGTCCAATCCTAACCCTAACCGTCTCTCTAACCCTAGCCCTCAACATAACCCGAACCCTAGGTCCAATCCTAACCCTAACCATCTCTGTAATCCTAGCCCTCAACATAACCCTAACCCTAAGTCCAATCCTACACCTAACCGCCTCTCTAACCCTACCCCTGAACATAACCCTAACCCTAGGTCCAATCCTAACCCTAACCGTCTCTCTAACCCTAGCCCTCAACATAACCCTAACCCTAGGTCCAATCCTAACCCTAACTGTCTCTCTAACCCTAGCCCTCAATAAAACCCTAACCCTAGGTCCAATCCTAACCCTAACAGTCTCTCTAACCCTAGCCCTCAACATAACCCTAACCCTAGGTCCAATCCTAACCCTAACCGTCTCTCCAACCCTAGCCCTCAACATAACCCTAACCCTAGGTCCAATCCTAACCCTAACTGTCTCTCTAACCCTAGCCCTCAATATAACCCTAACCCTAGGTCCAATCCTAACCCTAACCGTCTCTCTAAACCTAGCCGTCAACATAACCCGAACCCTAGGTCCAATCCTCACCCTAACCGTCTCTCTAACCCTAGCCCTCAACATAACCCTAACCCTAGGTCCAATCCTAACCATAAACGTCTCTCTAACCCTAGCCCTCAACATAACCCTAACCCTAGGTCCAATCCTAACCATAACCGTCTCTCTAATCCTAGCCCTCAACATAACCCTAACCCTAGGTCCAATCCTAACCCTAACCGTATCTCTAACCCTAGCCCTCAACATAACCCGAACCCTAGGTCCAATCCTAACCCCAACCATCCCTCTAAACCTAGCCCTCAACATAACCCTAACCCTAAGTCCAATCCTACCCCTAACCGGCTCTCTAACCCTAGCCCTGAACATAACCCTAACCCTAGGTCCAATCCTAACCATAAACGTCTCTCTAATCCGAGCCCTCAACATAACCCTAACCCTAGGTCCAATCGTAACCCTAACCGTCTCTCTAACCCTAGCCCTCAACATAACCCGAACCCTAGGTCCAATCCTAACCCTAACCATCTCTGTAAACCTAGCGCTCAACATAACCCTAACCCTAAGTCCAATCCTACCCCTAACCGCCTCTCTAACCCTAGCCCTGAACATACCCCTAACCCTAGGTGCAATCCTAACCCTAACCGTCTCTCCAACCCTAGCCCTCAACATAACCCTAACCCTAGGTCCAATCCTAACCCTAACTGTCTCTCTAACCCTAGCCCTCAACATAACCCTAACCCTAGGTCCAATCCTAACCCTAACCGTCTCTCCAACCCTAGCCCTCAACATAACCCTAACCCTAGGTCCAATCCTAACCCTAACTGTCTCTCTAACCCTAGCCCTCAATATAACCCTAACCCTAGGTCCAATCCTAACCCTAACCGTCTCTCTAACCCTAGCCCTCAACATAACCCTAACCCTAGGTCCAATCCTAACCCTAACCGTCTCTCCAAAACTAGCCCTCAACATAACCCTAACCCTAGGTCCAATCCTAACCCTCACTGTCTCTCTAACCCTAGCCCTCAATATAACCCTAACCCTAGGTCCTATCCTAACCCTAACCGTCTCTCTAACCCTAGCCCTCAACATAACCCTAACCCTAGGTCCAATCCTAACCCTAACCGTCTCTCTAACCCTAGCCCTCAATATAACCCTAACCCTAGGTCCAATCCTAACCCTAACCGTCTCTCTAACCCTAGCCCTCAACATAACCCTAACCCTAGGTCCAATCCTAACCCTAACCGTCTCTCTAACCCTAGCCGTCAACATAACCCGAACCCTAGGTCCAATCCTCACCCTAACCGTCTCTCTAACCCTAGCCCTCAACATAACCCTAACCCTAGGTCCAATCCTAACCATAAACGTCTCTCTAACCCTAGCCCTCAACATAACCCTAACCCTAGGTCCAATCCTAACCATAACCGTCTCTCTAACCCTAGCCCTCAAAATAACCCTAACCCTAGGTCCAATCCTAACCCTAACCGTATCTCTAACCCTAGCCCTCAACATAACCCGAACCCTAGGTCCAATCCTAACCCTAACCATCCCTCTAAACCTAGCCCTCAACATAACCCTAACCCTAAGTCCAATCCTACCCCTAACCGGCTCTCTAACCCTAGCCCTGAACATAACCCTAACCCTAGGTCCAATCCTAACCATAAACGTCTCTCTAATCCGAGCCCTCAACATAACCCTAACCCTAGGTCCAATCGTAACCCTAACCGTCTCTCTAACCCTAGCCCTCAACATAACCCGAACCCTAGGTCCAATCCTAACCCTAACCATCTCTGTAAACCTAGCCCTCAACATAACCCTAACCCTAAGTCCAATCCTACCCCTAACCGCCTCTCTAACCCTAGCCCTGAACATACCCCTAACCCTAGGTCCAATCCTAACCCTAACCGTCTCTCCAACCCTAGCCCTCAACATAACCCTAACCCTAGTTCCAATCCTAACCCTAACTGTCTCTCTAACCCTAGCCCTCAACATAACCCTAACCCTAGGTCCAATCCTAACCCTAACCGTCTCTCCAACCCTAGCCCTCAACATAACCCTAACCCTAGGTCCAATCCTAACCCTAACTGTCTCTCTAACCCTAGCCCTCAATATAACCCTAACCCTAGGTCCAATCCTAACCCTAACCGTCTCTGTAACCCTAGCCCTCAATATAACCCTAACCCTAGGTCCAATCCTAACCCTAACCGTCTCTCTAACCCTAGCCCTCAACATAACCCTAACCCTAGGTCCAATCCTAACCCTAACCGTCTCTCCAACCCTACCCCTCAACATAACCCTAACCCTAGGTCCAATCCTAACCCTAACCGTCTCTCTAACCCTAGCCCTCAACATAACCCTAACCCTAGGTCCAATCCTAACCCTAACCGTCTCTCTAACCCTAGCCCTCAACATAACCCTAACCCTAGGTCCAATCCTAACCCTAACCGTCTCTCTAACCCTAGCCCTCAACATAACCCTAACCCTAGGTCCAATCCTAACCCTAACCGTCTCTCTAACCCTAGCCCTCAACATAACCCTAACCCTAGGTCCAATCCTAACCATAAACGTCTCTCTAAACCGAGCCCTCAACATAACCCTATCCCTAGGTCCAATCCTAACCCTAACTGTCTCTCTAACCCTAGCCCTCAACATAACCCGAACCCTAGGTCCAATCCTAACCCTAACCATCTCTGTAAACCTAGCCCTCAACATAACCCTAACCCTAAGTCCAATCCGACCCCTAACCGCCTCTCTAACCCTAGCCCTGAACATAACCCTAACCCTAGGTCCAATCCTAACCCTAACCGTCTCTCTAACCCTAGCCCTCAACATAACCCTAACCCTAGGTCAATCCTAACCCTAACCGTCTCTCCAACCCTAGCCCTCAACATAACCCTAACCCTAGGTCCAATCCTAACCCTAACTGTCTCTCTAACCCTAGCCCTCAAAATAACCCTAACCCTAGGTCCAATCCTAACCCTAACCGTCTCTCTAACCCTAGCCCTCAATATAACCCTAACCCTAGGTCCAATCCTAACCCTAACCGTCTCTCTAACCCTAGCCCTCAACATAACACTAACCCTAGGTCCAATCCTAACCCTATCCGTCTCTCCAACCCTACCCCTCAACATAACCCTAACCCTAGGTCCAATCCTAACCCTAACCGTCTCTCTAACCCTAGCCCTCAACATAACCCTAACCCTAGGTCCAATCCTAACCCTAACCGTCTCTCTAACCCTAGCCCTCAACATAACCCGAACCCTAGGTCCAATCCTAACCCTAACCATCTCTGTAATCCTAGCCCTCAACATAACCCTAACCCTAAGTCCAATCCTACACCTAACCGCCTCTCTAACCCTACCCCTGAACATAACCCTAACCCTAGGTCCAATCCTAACCCTAACCGTCTCTCTAACCCTAGCCCTCAACATAACCCTAACCCTAGGTCCAATCCTAACCCTAACTGTCTCTCTAACCCTAGCCCTCAATAAAACCCTAACCCTAGGTCCAATCCTAACCCTAACAGTCTCTCTAACCCTAGCCCTCAACATAACCCTAACCCTAGGTCCAATCCTAACCCTAACCGTCTCTCCAACCCTAGCCCTCAACATAACCCTAACCCTAGGTCCAATCCTAACCCTAACTGTCTCTCTAACCCTAGCCCTCAATATAACCCTAACCCTAGGTCCAATCCTAACCCTAACCGTCTCTCTAAACCTAGCCGTCAACATAACCCGAACCCTAGGTCCAATCCTCACCCTAACCGTCTCTCTAACCCTAGCCCTCAACATAACCCTAACCCTAGGTCCAATCCTAACCATAAACGTCTCTCTAACCCTAGCCCTCAACATAACCCTAACCCTAGGTCCAATCCTAACCATAACCGTCTCTCTAATCCTAGCCCTCAACATAACCCTAACCCTAGGTCCAATCCTAACCCTAACCGTATCTCTAACCCTAGCCCTCAACATAACCCGAACCCTAGGTCCAATCCTAACCCTAACCATCCCTCTAAACCTAGCCCTCAACATAACCCTAACCCTAAGTCCAATCCTACCCCTAACCGGCTCTCTAACCCTAGCCCTGAACATAACCCTAACCCTAGGTCCAATCCTAACCATAAACGTCTCTCTAATCCGAGCCCTCAACATAACCCTAACCCTAGGTCCAATCGTAACCCTAACCGTCTCTCTAACCCTAGCCCTCAACATAACCCGAACCCTAGGTCCAATCCTAACCCTAACCATCTCTGTAAACCTAGCGCTCAACATAACCCTAACCCTAAGTCCAATCCTACCCCTAACCGCCTCTCTAACCCTAGCCCTGAACATACCCCTAACCCTAGGTGCAATCCTAACCCTAACCGTCTCTCCAACCCTAGCCCTCAACATAACCCTAACCCTAGGTCCAATCCTAACCCTAACTGTCTCTCTAACCCTAGCCCTCAACATAACCCTAACCCTAGGTCCAATCCTAACCCTAACCGTCTCTCCAACCCTAGCCCTCAACATAACCCTAACCCTAGGTCCAATCCTAACCCTAACTGTCTCTCTAACCCTAGCCCTCAATATAACCCTAACCCTAGGTCCAATCCTAACCCTAACCGTCTCTCTAACCCTAGCCCTCAACATAACCCTAACCCTAGGTCCAATCCTAACCCTAACCGTCTCTCCAAAACTAGCCCTCAACATAACCCTAACCCTAGGTCCAATCCTAACCCTCACTGTCTCTCTAACCCTAGCCCTCAATATAACCCTAACCCTAGGTCCTATCCTAACCCTAACCGTCTCTCTAACCCTAGCCCTCAACATAACCCTAACCCTAGGTCCAATCCTAACCCTAACCGTCTCTCTAACCCTAGCCCTCAATATAACCCTAACCCTAGGTCCAATCCTAACCCTAACCGTCTCTCTAACCCTAGCCCTCAACATAACCCTAACCCTAGGTCCAATCCTAACCCTAACCGTCTCTCTAACCCTAGCCGTCAACATAACCCGAACCCTAGGTCCAATCCTCACCCTAACCGTCTCTCTAACCCTAGCCCTCAACATAACCCTAACCCTAGGTCCAATCCTAACCATAAACGTCTCTCTAACCCTAGCCCTCAACATAACCCTAACCCTAGGTCCAATCCTAACCATAACCGTCTCTCTAACCCTAGCCCTCAACATAACCCTAACCCTAGGTCCAATCCTAACCCTAACCGTATCTCTAACCCTAGCCCTCAACATAACCCGAACCCTAGGTCCAATCCTAACCCTAACCATCCCTCTAAACCTAGCCCTCAACATAACCCTAACCCTAAGTCCAATCCTACCCCTAACCGGCTCTCTAACCCTAGCCCTGAACATAACCCTAACCCTAGGTCCAATCCTAACCATAAACGTCTCTCTAATCCGAGCCCTCAACATAACCCTAACCCTAGGTCCAATCGTAACCCTAACCGTCTCTCTAACCCTAGCCCTCAACATAACCCGAACCCTAGGTCCAATCCTAACCCTAACCATCTCTGTAAACCTAGCCCTCAACATAACCCTAACCCTAAGTCCAATCCTACCCCTAACCGCCTCTCTAACCCTAGCCCTGAACATACCCCTAACCCTAGGTCCAATCCTAACCCTAACCGTCTCTCCAACCCTAGCCCTCAACATAACCCTAACCCTAGTTCCAATCCTAACCCTAACTGTCTCTCTAACCCTAGCCCTCAACATAACCCTAACCCTAGGTCCAATCCTAACCCTAACCGTCTCTCCAACCCTAGCCCTCAACATAACCCTAACCCTAGGTCCAATCCTAACCCTAACTGTCTCTCTAACCCTAGCCCTCAATATAACCCTAACCCTAGGTCCAATCCTAACCCTAACCGTCTCTGTAACCCTAGCCCTCAATATAACCCTAACCCTAGGTCCAATCCTAACCCTAACCGTCTCTCTAACCCTAGCCCTCAACATAACCCTAACCCTAGGTCCAATCCTAACCCTAACCGTCTCTCCAACCCTACCCCTCAACATAACCCTAACCCTAGGTCCAATCCTAACCCTAACCGTCTCTCTAACCCTAGCCCTCAACATAACCCTAACCCTAGGTCCAATCCTAACCCTAACCGTCTCTCTAACCCTAGCCCTCAACATAACCCTAACCCTAGGTCCAATCCTAACCCTAACCGTCTCTCCAACCCTAGCCCTCAACATAACCCTAACCCTAGGTCCAATCCTAACCCTAACCGTCTCTCTAACCCTAGCCCTCAACATAACCCTAACCCTAGGTCCAATCCTAACCCTAACCGTCTCTCCAACCCTAGCCCTCAACATAACCCTAACCCTAGGTCCAATCCTAACCCTAACCGTCTCTCTAACCCTAGCCCTCAACAAAACCCTAACCCTAGGTCCAATCCTCACCCTAACCGTCTCTCTAACCCTAGCCCTCAACATAACCCTAACCCTAGGTGCAATCCTAACCCTAACCGTCTCTCTAACCCTAGCCCTCAACATAACCCTAACCCTAGGTCCAATCCTAACCCTAACCGTCTCTCTAACCCTAGCCCTCAATATAACCCTAACACTAGGTCCAATCCTAACCCTAACAGTCTCTCTAACCCTAGCCCTCAACATAACCCTAACCCTAGGTCCAATCCTAACCCTAACCGTCTCTGTAACCCTAGCCCTCAATATAACCCTAACCCTAGGTCCAATCAAAACCCTAACCGTCTCTCTAACCCTAGCCCTCAACATAACCCTAACCCTAGGTCCAATCCTAACCCTAACCGTCTCTCCAACCCTACCCCTCAACATAACCCTAACCCTAGGTCCAATCCTAACCCTAACCGTCTCTCTAACCCTAGCCCTCAACATAACCCTAACCCTAGGTCCAATCCTAACCCTAACCGTCTCTCCAACCCTACCCCTCAACATAACCCTAACCCTAGGTCCAATCCTAACCCTAACCGTCTCTCTAACCCTAGCCCTCAACATAACCCTAACCCTAGGTCCAATCCTAACCATAAACGTCTCTCTAAACCGAGCCCTCAACATAACCCTATCCCTAGGTCCAATCCTAACCCTAACTGTCTCTCTAACCCTAGCCCTCAACATAACCCGAACCCTAGGTCCAATCCTAACCCTAACCTTCTCTGTAAACCTAGCCCTCAACATAACCCTAACCCTAAGTCCAATCCGACCCCTAACCGCCTCTCTAACCCTAGCCCTGAACATAACCCTAACCCTAGGTCCAATCCTAACCCTAACCGTCTCTCTAACCCTAGCCCTCAACATAACCCTAACCCTAGGTCAATCCTAACCCTAACCGTCTCTCCAACCCTAGCCCTCAACATAACCCTAACCCTAGGTCCAATCCTAACCCTAACTGTCTCTCTAACCCTAGCCCTCAAAATAACCCTAACCCTAGGTCCAATCCTAACCCTAACCGTCTCTCTAACCCTAGCCCTCAACATAACCCTAACCCTAGGTCCAATCCTAACCCTAACCGTCTCTCCAACCCTAGCCCTCAACATAACCCTAACCCTAGGTCCAATCCTAACCCTAACTGTCTCTCTAACCCTAGCCCTCAATATAACCCTAACCCTAGGTCCAATCCTAACCCTAACCGTCTCTCTAACCCTAGCCCTCAACATAACCCTAACCCTAGGTCCAATCCTAACCCTAACCGTATCTCCAATCCTAGCCCTCAACATAACCCTAACCCTAGGTCCAATCCTAACCCTAACCGTCTCTCTAACCCTAGCCCTCAACATAACCCTAACCCTAGGTCCAATCCTAACCCTAACCGTCTCTCCAACCCTAGCCCTCAACATAACCCTAACCCTGGGTCCAATCCTAACCCTAACCGTCTCTCTAACCCTAGCCCTCAATATAACCCTAACCCTAGGTCCAATCCTAACCCTAACCGTCTCTCCAACCCTAGCCCTCAACATAACCCTAACCCTAGGTCCAATCCTAACCCTAACCGTCTCTCTAACCCTAGCCCTCAATATAACCCTAACCCTAGGTCCAATCCTAACCCTAACCGTCTCTCTAACCCTAGCCCTCAACATAACCCTAACCCTAGGTCCAATCCTAACCCTAACCGTCTCTGTAACCCTAGCCCTCAATATAACCCTAACCCTAGGTCCAATCCTAACCCTAACCGTCTCTCTAACCCTAGCCCTCAACATAACACTAACCCTAGGTCCAATCCTAACCCTAACCGTCTCTCCAACCCTACCCCTCAACATAACCCTAACCCTAGGTCCAATGATAACCCTAACCGTCTCTCTAACCCTAGCCCTCAACATAACCCTAACCCTAGGTCCAATCCTAACCCTAACCGTCTCTCTAACCCTAGCCCTCAACATAACCCTAACCCTAGGTCCAATCCTAACCCTAACCGTCTCTCCAACCCTAGCCCTCAACATAACCCTAACCCTAGGTCCAATCCTAACCCTAACCGTCTCTCTAACCCTAGCCCTCAATATAACCCTAACCCTAGGTCCAATCCTAACCCTAACCGTCTCTCTAACCCTAGCCCTCAACAAAACCCTAACCCTAGGTCCAATCCTCACCCTAACCGTCTCTCTAACCCTAGCCCTCAACATAACCCTAACCCTAGGTGCAACCCTAACCCAAACCGTCTCTCTAACCCTAGCCCTCAACATAACCCTAACCCTAGGTCCAATCCTAACCCTAACCGTCTCTCTAACCCTAGCCCTCAACATAACCTAACCCTAGGTCCAATCCTAACCCTAACCGTCTCTCCAACCCTAGCCCTCAACATAACCCTAACCCTAGGTCCAATCCTAACCCTAACCGTCTCTCTAACCCTAGCCCTCAATATAACCCTAACCCTAGGTCCAACCCTAACCCTAACCGTCTCTCTAACCCTAGCCCACAACAAAACCCTAACCCTAGGTCCAATCCTCACCCTAACCGTCTCTCTAACCCTAGCCCTCAACATAACCCTAACCCTAGGTGCAATCCTAACCCTAACCGTCTCTCTAACCCTAGCCCTCAACATAACCCTAACCCTAGGTCCAATCCTAACCCTAACCGTCTCTCTAACCCTAGCCCTCAACATAACCCTAACCCTAGGTCCAATCCTAACCATAAACGTCTCTCTAAACCGAGCCCTCAACATAACCCTATCCCTAGGTCCAATCCTAAACCTAACCGTCTCTCTAACCCTAGCCCTCAACATAACCCGAACCCTAGGTCCAATCCTAACCCTAACCTTCTCTGTAAACCTAGCCCTCAACATAACCCTAACCCTAAGTCCAATCCGACCCCTAACCGCCTCTCTAACCCTAGCCCTGAACATAACCCTAACCCTAGGTCCAATCCTAACCCTAACCGTCTCTCTAACCCTAGCCCTCAACATAACCCTAACCCTAGGTCAATCCTAACCCTAACCGTCTCTCCAACCCTAGCCCTCAACATAACCCTAACCCTAGGTCCAATCCTAACCCTAACTGTCTCTCTAACCCTAGCCCTCAAAATAACCCTAACCCTAGGTCCAATCCTAACCCTAACCGTCTCTCTAACCCTAGCCCTCAACATAACCCTAACCCTAGGTCCAATCCTAACCCTAACCGTCTCTCCAACCCTAGCCCTCAACATAATCCTAACCCTAGGTCCAATCCTAACCCTAACTGTCTCTCTAACCCTAGCCCTCAATATAACCCTAACCCTAGGTCCAATCCTAACCCTAACCGTCTCTCTAACCCTAGCCCTCAACATAACCCTAACCCTAGGTCCAATCCTAACCCTAACCGTATCTCCAATCCTAGCCCTCAACATAACCCTAACCCTAGGTCCAATCCTAACCCTAACCGTCTCTCTAACCCTAGCCCTCAACATAACCCTAACCCTAGGTCCAATCCTAACCCTAACCGTCTCTCCAACCCTAGCCCTCAACATAACCCTAACCCTGGGTCCAATCCTAACCCTAACCGTCTCTCTAACCCTAGCCCTCAACATAACCCTAACCCTAGGTCCAATCCTAACCCTAACCGTCTCTCCAACCCTAGCCCTCAACATAACCCTAACCCTAGGTCCAATCCTAACCCTAACCGTCTCTCTAACCCTAGCCCTCAATATAACCCTAACCCTAGGTCCAATCCTAACCCTAACCGTCTCTCTAACCCTAGCCCTCAACATAACCCTAACCCTAGGTCCAATCCTAACCCTAACCGTCTCTGTAACCCTAGCCCTCAATATAACCCTAACCCTAGGTCCAATCCTAACCCTAACCGTCTCTCTAACCCTAGCCCTCAACATAACACTAACCCTAGGTCCAATCCTAACCCTAACCGTCTCTCCAACCCTACCCCTCAACATAACCCTAACCCTAGGTCCAATGATAACCCTAACCGTCTCTCTAACCCTAGCCCTCAACATAACCCTAACCCTAGGTCCAATCCTAACCCTAACCGTCTCTCTAACCCTAGCCCTCAACATAACCCTAACCCTAGGTCCAATCCTAACCCTAACCGTCTCTCCAACCCTAGCCCTCAACATAACCCTAACCCTAGGTCCAATCCTAACCCTAACCGTCTCTCTAACCCTAGCCCTCAATATAACCCTAACCCTAGGTCCAATCCTAACCCTAACCGTCTCTCTAACCCTAGCCCTCAACAAAACCCTAACCCTAGGTCCAATCCTCACCCTAACCGTCTCTCTAACCCTAGCCCTCAACATAACCCTAACCCTAGGTCCAACCCTAACCCTAACCGTCTCTCTAACCCTAGCCCTCAACATAACCCTAACCCTAGGTCCAATCCTAACCCTAACCGTCTCTCTAACCCTAGCCCTCAACATAACCTAACCCTAGGTCCAATCCTAACCCTAACCGTCTCTCCAACCCTAGCCCTCAACATAACCCTAACCCTAGGTCCAATCCTAACCCTAACCGTCTCTCTAACCCTAGCCCTCAATATAACCCTAACCCTAGGTCCAACCCTAACCCTAACCGTCTCTCTAACCCTAGCCCACAACAAAACCCTAACCCTAGGTCCAATCCTCACCCTAACCGTCTCTCTAACCCTAGCCCTCAACATAACCCTAACCCTAGGTGCAATCCTAACCCTAACCGTCTCTCTAACCCTAGCCCTCAACATAACCCTAACCCTAGGTCCAATCCTAACCCTAACCGTCTCTCTAACCCTAGCCCTCAACATAACCCTAACCCTAGGTCCAATCCTAACCATAAACGTCTCTCTAAACCGAGCCCTCAACATAACCCTATCCCTAGGTCCAATCCTAACCCTAACTGTCTCTCTAACCCTAGCCCTCAACATAACCCGAACCCTAGGTCCAATCCTAACCCTAACCTTCTCTGTAAACCTAGCCCTCAACATAACCCTAACCCTAAGTCCAATCCGACCCTTAACCGCCTCTCTAACCCTAGCCCTGAACATAACCCTAACCCTAGGTCCAATCCTAACCCTAACCGTCTCTCTAACCCTAGCCCTCAACATAACCCTAACCCTAGGTCAATCCTAACCCTAACCGTCTCTCCAACCCTAGCCCTCAACATAACCCTAACCCTAGGTCCAATCCTAACCCTAACTGTCTCTCTAACCCTAGCCCTCAAAATAACCCTAACCCTAGGTCCAATCCTAACCCTAACCGTCTCTCTAACCCTAGCCCTCAACATAACCCTAACCCTAGGTCCAATCCTAACCCTAACCGTCTCTCCAACCCTAGCCCTCAACATAACCCTAACCCTAGGTCCAATCCTAACCCTAACTGTCTCTCTAACCCTAGCCCTCAATATAACCCTAACCCTAGGTCCAATCCTAACCCTAACCGTCTCTCTAACCCTAGCCCTCAACATAACCCTAACCCTAGGTCCAATCCTAACCCTAACCGTATCTCCAATCCTAGCCCTCAACATAACCCTAACCCTAGGTCCAATCCTAACCCTAACCGTCTCTCTAACCCTAGCCCTCAACATAACCCTAACCCTAGGTCCAATCCTAACCCTAACCGTCTCTCCAACCCTAGCCCTCAACATAACCCTAACCCTGGGTCCAATCCTAACCCTAACCGTCTCTCTAACCCTAGCCCTCAATATAACCCTAACCCTAGGTCCAATCCTAACCCTAACCGTCTCTCCAACCCTAGCCCTCAACATAACCCTAACCCTAGGTCCAATCCTAACCCTAACCGTCTCTCTAACCCTAGCCCTCAATATAACCCTAACCCTAGGTCCAATCCTAACCCTAACCGTCTCTCTAACCCTAGCCCTCAACATAACCCTAACCCTAGGTCCAATCCTAACCCTAACCGTCTCTGTAACCCTAGCCCTCAATATAACCCTAACCCTAGGTCCAATCCTAACCCTAACCGTCTCTCTAACCCTAGCCCTCAACATAACACTAACCCTAGGTCCAATCCTAACCCTAACCGTCTCTCCAACCCTACCCCTCAACATAACCCTAACCCTAGGTCCAATCCTAACCATAAACGTCTCTCTAACCCTAGCCCTCAACATAACCCTAACCCTAGGTCCAATCCTAACCATAACCGTCTCTCTAACCCTAGCCCTCAACATAACCCTAACCCTAGGTCCAATCCTAACCCTAACCGTCTCTCTAACCCTAGCCCTCAACATAACCCGAACCCTAGGTCCAATCCTAACCCTAACCATCCCTCTAAACCTAGCCCTCAACATAACCCTAACCCTAAGTCCAATCCTACCCCTAACCGGCTCTCTAACCCTAGCCCTGAACATAACCCTAACCCTAGGTCCAATCCTAACCATAAACGTCTCTCTAATCCGAGCCCTCAACATAACCCTAAC
This sequence comes from Miniopterus schreibersii, assembly GCF_964146895.1. NCBI lineage: Eukaryota > Metazoa > Chordata > Mammalia > Chiroptera > Miniopteridae > Miniopterus > Miniopterus schreibersii. Next base: position 983,701 of record NW_027669844.1, read on the forward strand.
CCTAGGTCCAATCGTAACCCTAACCGTCTCTCTAACCCTAGCCCTCAACATAACCCGAACCCTAGGTCCAATCCTAACCCTAACCATCTCTGTAAACCTAGCCCTCAACATAACCCTAACCCTAAGTCCAATCCTACCCCTAACCTCCTCTCTAACCCTAGCCCTGAACATACCCCTAACCCTAGGTCCAATCCTAACCCTAACCGTCTCTCTAACCCTAGCCCTCAACATAACCCTAACCCTAGGTCCAATCCTAACCCTAACCGTCTCTCCAACCCTAGCCCTCAACATAACCCTAACCCTAGGTCCAATCCTAACCCTAACCGTCTCTCTAACCCTAGCTCTCAATATAAACCTAACCCTAGGTCCAATCCTAACCCTAACCGTCTCTCTAACCCTAGCCCTCAACATAACCCTAACCCTAGGTCCAATCCTAACCCTAACCGTCTCTTCAAAACTAGCCCTCAACATAACCCTAACCCTAGGTCCAATCCTAACCCTCACTGTCTCTCTAACCCTAGCCCTCAATATAACCCTAACCCTAGGTCCAATCCTAACCCTAACCGTCTCTCTAACCCTAGCCGTCAACATAACCCGAACCCTAGGTCCAATCCTCAACCTAACGGTCTCTCTAACCCTAGCCCTCAACATAACCCTAACCCTAGGTCCAATCCTAACCATAAACGTCTCTCTAACCCTAGCCCTCAACATAACCCTAACCCTAGGTCCAATCCTAACCATAACCGTCTCTCTAACCCTAGCCCTCAACATAACCCTAACCCTAGGTCCAATCCTAACCCTAACCGTCTCTCTAACCCTAGCCCTCAATATAACCCTAACCCTAGGTCCAATCCTAACCCTAACCGTCTCTCTAACCCTAGCCCTCAACATAACCCTAACCCTAGGTCCAATCCTAACCCTAACCGTCTCTCTAACCCTAGCCCTCAATATAAGCCTAACCCTAGGTCCAATCCTAACCCTAACCGTCTCTCTAACCCTAGCCCTCAACATAACCCTAACCCTAGGTCCAATCCTAACCCTAACCGTCCCTCCATCCCTAGCCCTCAACATAACCCTAACCCTAGGTCCAATCCTAACCCTAACCGTATCTCTAACCCTAGCCCTCAATATAACCCTAACCCTAGGTCCAATCCTAACCCTAACCGTCTCTCTAACCCTAGCCCTCAACATAACCCTAACCCTAGGGCCAATCCTAACCCTAACCGTCTCTCCAACCCTAGCCCTCAACATAACCCTAAACCTAGGTCCAATCCTAACCCTAACCGTCACTCTAACCCTAGCCCTCAATATAACCCTAACCCTAGGTCCAATCCTAACCCTAACCGTCTCTCTAACCCTAGCCCTCAACATAACCCTAACCCTAGGTCCAATCCTCACCCTAACCGTCTCTCTAACCCTAGCCCTCAACATAACCCGAACCCTAGGTCCAATGCTAACCCTAACCATCCCCCTAAACCTAGCCCTCAACATAACCCTAACCCTAAGTCCAATCCTACCCCTAACCGCCTCTCTAACCCTAGCCCTGAACATAACCCTAACCCTAGGTCCAATCCTAACCATAAACGTCTCTCTAACCCGATCCCTCAACATAACCCTAACCCTAGGTCCAATCCTAACCCTAACCGTCTCTCTAACCCTAGCCCTCAACATAACCCGAACCCTAGGTCCAATCCTAACCCTAACCATCTCTGTAAACCTAGCCCTCAACATAACCCTAACCCTAAGTCCAATCCTACACCTAACCGCCTCTCTAACCCTACCCCTGAACATAACCCTAACCCTAGGTCCAATCCTAACCCTAACCGTCTCTCTAACCCTAGCCCTCAACATAACCCTAACCCTAGGTCCAATCCTAACCCTAACCGTCTCTCTAACCCTAGCCCTCAACATAACCCTAACCCTACGTCCAATCCTAACCATAAACGTCTCTCTAACCCGATCCCTCAACATAACCCTAACCCTAGGTCCAATCCTAACCCTAACCGTCTCTCTAACCCTAGCCCTCAACATAACCCGAACCCTAGGTCCAATCCTAACCCTAACCATCTCTGTAAACCTAGCCCTCAACATAACCCTAACCCTAAGTCCAATCCTACCCCTAACCGCCTCTCTAACCCTAGCCCTGAACATACCCCTAACCCTAGGTCCAATCCTAACCCTAACCGTCTCTCTAACCCTAGCCCTCAACATAACCCGAACCCTAGGTCCAATCCTAACCCTAACCATCTCTGTAAACCTAGCCCTCAACATAACCCTAACCCTAAGTCCAATCCTACCCCTAACCGCCTCTCTAACCCTAGCCCTGAACATACCCCTAACCCTAGGTCCAATCCTAACCCTAACCGTCTCTCTAACCATAGCCCTCAACATAACCCGAACCCTAGGTCCAATCCTAACCCTAACCATCTCTGTAAACCTAGCCCTCAACATAACCCTAACCCTAAGTCCAATCCTAACCCTCACTGTCTCTCTAACCCTACCCCTGAACATAACCCTAACCCTAGGTCCAATCCTAACCCTCACCATCTCTCTAACCCTAGCCCTCAACATAACCCTAACCCTAGGTCCAATCCTAACCCTAACCGTCTCTCCAACCGTAGCCCTCAACATAACCCTAACCCTAGGTCCAATCCTAACCCTAACTGTCTCTCTAACCCTAGCCCTCAACATAACCCTAACCCTAGGTCCAATCCTAACCATAACCGTCTCTCTAACCCTAGCCCTCAACATAACCGTAACCCTAGGTCCAATCCTAACCCTAACCGTCTCTCTAACCCTAGCCCTCAACATAACCCGAACCCTAGGTCCAATCCTAACCCTAACCGTCCCTCTAAACCTAGCCCTCAACATAACCCTAACCCTAAGTCCAATCCTACCCCTAAGCGGCTCTCTAACCCTAGCCCTCAACATAACCCTAACCCTAGGTCCAATCCTACACCTAACCGCCTCTCTAACCCTACCCCTGAACATAACCCTAACCCTAGGTCCAATCCTAACCCTAACCGTCTCTCTAACCCTAGCCCTCAACATAACCCTAACCCTAGGTCCAATCCTAACCTTAACCGTCTCTCCAACCGTAGCCCTCAACATAACCCTAACCCTAGGTCCAATCCTAACCCTAACTGTCTCTCTAACCCTAGCCCTCAATATAAACCTAACCCTAGGTCCAATCCTAACCCTAACCGTCTCTCTAACCCTAGCCCTCAACATAACCCTAACCCTAGGTCCAATCCTCACCCTAACCGTCTCTCCAAAACTAGCCCTCAACATAACCCGAACCCTAGGTCCAATGCTAACCCTAACCATCCCCCTAAACCTAGCCCTCAACATAACCCTAACCCTAAGTCCAATCCTACCCCTAACCGCCTCCCTAACCCTAGCCCTGAACATAACCCGAACCCTAGGTCCAATCCTCACCCTAACCGTCTCTCTAACCCGATCCCTCAACATAACCCTAACCCTAGGTCCAATCCTAACCCTAACCGTCTCTCTAACCCTAGCCCTCAACATAACCCGAACCCTAGGTCCAATCCTAACCCTAACCATCTCTGTAAACCTAGCCCTCAACATAACCCTAACCCTAAGTCCAATCCTACACCTAACCGCCTCTCTAACCCTACCCCTGAACATAACCCTAACCCTAGGTCCAATCCTAACCCTAACCGTCTCTCTAACCCTAGCCCTCAACATAACCCTAACCCTAGGTCCAATCCTAACCCTAACCGTCTCTCCAACCGTAGCCCTCAACATAACCCTAACCCTAGGTCCAATCCTAACCCTAACTGTCTCTCTAAACCTAGCCCTCAATATAACCCTAACCCTAGGTCCAATCCTAACCCTAACAGTCTCTCTAACCCTAGCCCTCAACATAACCCTAACCCTAGGTCCAATCCTAACCCTAACCGTCTCTCTAACCCTAGCCGTCAACATAACCCGAACCCTAGGTCCAATCCTCACCCTAACCGTCTCTCTAACCCTAGCCCTCAACATAACCCTAACCCTAGGTGCAATCCTAACCCTAACCGTCTCTCTAACCCTAGCCCTCAACATAACCCTAACCCTAGGTTCAATCCTAACCCTAACAGTCTCTCTAACCCTAGCCCTCAACATAACTCTAACCCTAGGTCCAATCCTAACCATAAACGTCTCTCTAAACCGAGCCCTCAACATAACCCTAACCCTAGGTCCAATCCTAACCCTAACCGTCTCTCTAACCCTAGCCCTCAACATAACCCGAACCCTAGGTGCAATCCTAACCCTAACCATCTCTGTAAACCTAGCCCTCAACATAACCCTAACCCTAAGTCCAATCCGACCCCTAACCGCCTCTCTAACCCTAGCCCTGATCATAACCCTAACCCTAGGTCCAATCCTAACCCTAACCGTCTCTCTAACCCTAGCCCTCAACATAACCCTAACACTAGGTCCAATCCAAACCCTAACCGTCTCTCCAACCCTAGCCCTCAACATAAGCCTAACCCTAGGTCCAATCCTAACCCTAACACTCTCTCTAACCCTACCCCTCAATATAACCCTTACGCTAGGTCCAATCCTAACCCTAACCGTCTCTCTAACCCTAGCCCTCAACATAACCCTAACCCTAGTTCCAATCCTAACCCTAACCGTCTCTCCAACCCTAGCCCTCAACATAACCCTAACCCTAGGTCCAATCCTAACCCTAACCGTCTCTCTAACCCTAGCCCTCAACATAACCCTAACCCTAGGTCCAATCCTAACCCTAACCGTCTCTCTAACCCTAGCCCTCAACATAACCCTAACCCTAGGTGCAATCCTAACCCTAACCGTCTCTCTAACCCTAGCCCTCAACATAACCCTAACCCTAGGTCCAATCCTAACCCTAACCGTCTCTCTAACTCTAGCCCTCAACATAACCCTAACCCTAGGTCCAATCCTAACCATAAACGTCTCTCTAAACCGAGCCCTCAACATAACCCTAACCCTAGGTCCAATCCTAACCCTAACCATCTCTGTAAACCTAGCCCTCAACATAACCCTAACCCTAAGTCCAATCCTACCCCTAACCGCCTCTCTAACCCTAGCCCTGAACATAACCCTAACCCTAGGTCCAATCCTAACCCTAACCGTCTCTGTAACCCTAGCCCTCAACATAACCCTAACACTAGGTGCAATCCAAACCCTAACCGTCTCTCCAACCCTAGCCCTCAACATAACCCTAACCCTAGGTCCAATCCTAACCCTAACTCTCTCTCTAACCCTAGCCCTGAATATAACCCTAACCCTAGGTCCAATCCTAACCCTAACCGTCTCTCTAACCCTAGACCTCAACATAACCCTACCCCTAGGTCCAATCCTAACCCTAACCGTCTCTCCAACCCTAGCCCTCAACATAACCCTATCCCTAGGTCCAATCCTAACACTAACTGTCTCTCTAACCCTAGCCCTCAACATAACCGTAACACTAGGTGCAATCCAAACCCTAACCGTCTCTCCAACCCTAGCCCTCAACATAACCCTAACCCTAGGTCCAATCCTAACCCTAACCGTCTCTCCAACCCTAGCCTTCAACATAACCCTAACCCTAGGTCCAATCCTTACCCTAACCGTCTCTCTAACCCTAGCCCTCAATATAACCCTAAGCCTAGGTCCAATCCTAACCATAACCGTCTCTCTAACCCTAGCCCTCAACATAACCCTAACCCTAGGTCCAATCCTCACCCTAACCGTCTCTCTAACCCTAGCCCTCAACATAACCCTAACCATAGGTGCAATCCTAACCCTAACCGTCTCTCTAACCCTAGCCCTCCAAATAACCCTAACCCTAGGTCCAATCCTAACCCTAACCATCTCTCTAACCCTAGCCCTCAACATAACCCTAACCCTAGGTCCAATCCTAACCATAAACGTCTCTCTAACCCTAGCCCTCAACATAACCCGAACCCTAGGTCCAATCCTAACCCTAACCATCTCTGCAAACCTAGCCCTCAACATAACCCTAACCCTAAGTCCAATCCTAACCCTTACCGTCTCTCTAACCCTAGCACTCAACATAACCCTAACCCTAGTTCCAATACTAACCCTAATGGTCTACCTAACCCTAGCCCTCAACATAACCCTAACTCAGGTACAATCCTAATCCTAATCTTCTCTCTAACCCTAGCCCTCAACATAACCCTAACCCTAGGTCCAATCCTAACCCTAACCGTCTCTCTAACCCTAGCCCTCAACATAACCCGAACCCTAGGTCCAATCCTAACCCTAACCATCTCTGTAAACCTAGCCCTCAACATAACACTAACCCTAAGTCCAATCCGACCCCTAACCGCCTCTCTAACCCTAGCCCTGAACATAACCCTAACCCTAGGTCCAATCCTAACCCTAACCGTCTCTGTAACCCTAGCCCTCAATATAACCCTAACCCTAGGTCCAATCCTAACCATAACCGTCTCTCTAACCCTAGACCTCAACATAACCCTAACCCTAGGTCCAATCCTAACCCTAACCGTCTCTCCAACCCTAGCCCTCAACATAACCTTATCCCTAGGTCCAATCCTAACACTAACTGTCTCTCTAACCCTAGCCCTCAATATAACCCTAACCCTAGGTCCAATCCTAACCCTAACCGTCTCTCCAACCCTAGCCCTCAACATAACCCTAACCCTAGGTCCAATCCTAACCCTAACCGTCTCGCCAACCCTAGCACTCAACATAACCCTAACCCTAGTTCCAATACTAACCCTAATGGTCTACCTAACCCTAGCCCTCAACATAACCCTAACTCAGGTACAATCCTAATCCTAATCTTCTCTCTAACCCTAGCCCTCAACATAACCCTAACCCTAGGTCCAATCCTAACCCTAACCGTCTCTCTAACCCTAGCCCTCAACATAACCCGAACCCTAGGTCCAATCCTAACCCTAACCATCTCTGTAAACCTAGCCCTCAACATAACACTAACCCTAAGTCCAATCCGACCCCTAACCGCCTCTCTAACCCTAGCCCTGAACATAACCCTAACCCTAGGTCCAATCCTAACCCTAACCGTCTCTGTAACCCTAGCCCTCAATATAACCCTAACCCTAGGTCCAATCCTAACCATAACCGTCTCTCTAACCCTAGACCTCAACATAACCCTAACCCTAGGTCCAATCCTAACCCTAACCGTCTCTCCAACCCTAGCCCTCAACATAACCTTATCCCTAGGTCCAATCCTAACACTAACTGTCTCTCTAACCCTAGCCCTCAATATAACCCTAACCCTAGGTCCAATCCTAACCCTAACCGTCTCTCCAACCCTAGCCCTCAACATAACCCTAACCCTAGGTCCAATCCTAACCCTAACCGTCTCGCCAACCCTAGCCCTCAACATAACCTTAACCCTAGGTCCAATCCTAACCCTAACTGTCTCTCTAACCCTAGCCCTCAATATAACCGTAACCCTAGGTCCAATCCTAACCCTAACTGTCTCTCTAACCCTAGCCCTCAATATAACCCTAACCCTAGGTCCAATCCTAACCCTAACCGTCTCTCTAACCCTACCCCTCAACATAACCCTAACCCTAGGTCCAATCATAACCCTAACCGTCTCTCCAACCCTAGCCCTCAACATAACCCTAACCCTAGGTCCAATCCTAACCCTAACTGTCTCTCTAACCCTAGCCCTCAATATAACCGTAACCCTAGGTCCAATCCTAACCCTAACCATCTCTCTAACCCTAGCCCTCAACATAACCCTAACCCTAGGTCCAATCCTAACCCTAACCGTCTCTCCAACCCTAGCCCTCAACATAACCCTAACCCTAGGTCCAATCCTTACCCTAACCGTCTCTCTAACCCTAGCCCTCAATATAACCCTAAGCCTAGGTCCAATCCTAACCATAACCGTCTCTCTAACCCTAGCCCTCAACATAACCCTAACCCTAGGTCCAATCCTCACCCTAACCGTCTCTCTAACCCTAGCCCTCAACATAACCCTAACCATAGGTGCAATCCTAACCCTAACCGTCTCTCTAACCCTAGCCCTCAACATAACCCTAACCCTAGGTCCAATCCTAACCCTAACCGTCTCTCTAACCCTAGCCCTCAACATAACCCTAACCCTAGGTCCAATCCTAACCATAAACGTCTCTCTAAACCGAGCCCTCAACATAACCCTAACCCTAGGTCCAATCCTAACCCTAACCGTCAGTCTAACCCTAGCCCTCAACATAACCCGAACCCTAGGTCCAATCCTAACCCTAACCATCTCTGTAAACCTAGCCCTCAACATAACCCTAACCCTAAGTCCAATCGTACCCCTAACCGCCTCTCTAACCCTAGCCCTGAACATAACCCTAACCCTAGGTCCAATCCTAACCCTAACCGTCTCTCTAACCCTAGCCCTCAACATAACCCTAACACTAGGTCCAATCCAAACCCTAACCGTCTCTCCAACCCTAGCCCTCAACATAACCCTAACCCTAGGTCCAATCCTAACCCTAACTCTCTCTCTAACCCTAGCCCTCAATATAACCGTAACCCTAGGTCCAATCCTAACCCTAACCGTCTCTCTAACCGTAGCCCTCAACATAACCCTAACCCTAGGTCCAATCCTAACCCTAACCGTCTCTCCAACCCTAGCCCTCAACATAACCCTAACCCTAGGTCCAATCCTAACCCTAACCGTCTCTCTAACCCTAGCCCTCAATATAACCCTAACCCTAGGTCCAATCCTAACCATAACCGTCTCTCTAACCCTAGCCCTCAACATAACCCTAACCCTAGGTCCAATCCTCACCCTAACCGTCTCTCTAACCCTAGCCCTCAACATAACCCTAACCCTAGGTGCAATCCTAACCCTAACCGTCTCTCTAACCCTAGCCCTCAACATAACCTTAACCCTAGGTCCAATCCTAACCCTAACCGTCTCTCTAACCCTTGCCCTCAACATAACCCTAACCCTAGGTCCAATCCTAACCATAAATGTCTCTCTAAACCGAGCCCTCAACATAACCCTAACCCTAGGTCCAATCCTAACCCTAACCGTCTCTCTAACCCTAGCCCTCAACATAACCCGAACCCTAGGTCCAATCCTAACCCTAACCATCTCTGTAAACCTAGCCCTCAACATAACCCTAACCCTAAGTCCAATCCTACCCCTAACCGCCTCTCTAACCCTAGCCCTGAACATAACCCTAACCCTAGGTCCAATCCTAACCCTAACCGTCTCTCTAACCCTAGCCCTCAACATAACCCTAACCCAGGTGCAATCTTAACCCTAAGCGTCTCTCCAACCCTAGCCCTCAACATAACCCTAACCCTAGGTCCAATCCTAACCCTAACTGCCTCTCTAACCCTAGCCCTCAATATAACCCTAACCCTAGGTCCAATCCTAACCCTAACCGTCTCTCTAACCCTAGCCCTCAACATAACCCTAACCCTAGGTCCAATCCTAACCCTAACTGTCTCTCTAACCCTAGCCCTCAATATAACCCTAACCCTAGGTCCAATCCTAACCCTAACCGTCTCTCTAACCCTAGCCCTCAACATAACCCTAACCGTAGGTCCAATTCTAACCCTAACTGTCTCTCTAACCCTTTCCCTAACATAACCCTAACCCTAGGTCCAATCCTAACCCTAACCGTCTCTCTAACCCTAGCCCTCAATATAACCCTCACCCTAGGTGCAATCCTAACCCTAACCGTCTCTCTAACCCTAGCCCTCAACATAACCCTAACTCTAGGTCCAATCCTAACCCTAACCGTCTCTGTAAACCTAGCACTCAACATAACCCTAACCCTAGGTCCAATCCTAACCCTAACGGTCTCTGTAAACCTAGCCCTCAACATAACCCTAACCCTAGGTCCAATCTTAACCCTAACCGTCTCTCTAACCCTAGCCCTCAACATGACCCTAACCCTAGGTGCAATCCTAACCCTAACCGTCTCTCTAACCCTAGCCCTCAACATAACCCTAACCCTAGGTCCAATCCTAACCATAAACGTCTCTCTAACCCTAGCCCTCAACATAACCCTAACCCTAGGTCCAATCCTAACCATAACCGTCTCTCTAGCCCTAGCCCTCAACATAACCCGAAACCTAGGTCCAATCCTAACCCTAACCATCCCTCTAAACCTAGCCCTCAACATAACCCTAACCCTAAGTCCAATCCTACCCCTAACCGGCTCTCTAACCCTAGCCCTGAACATAACCCTAACCCTAGGTCCAATCCTAACCATAAACGTCTCTCTAATCCGAGCCCTCAACATAACCCTAACCCTAGGTCCAATCGTAACCCTAACCGTCTCTCTAACCCTAGCCCTCAACATAACCCGAACCCTAGGTCCAATCCTAACCCTAACCATCTCTGTAAACCTAGCCCTCAACATAACCCTAACCCTAAGTCCAATCCTACCCCTAACCTCCTCTCTAACCCTAGCCCTGAACATACCCCTAACCCTAGGTCCAATCCTAACCCTAACCGTCTCTCTAACCCTAGCCCTCAACATAACCCTAACCCTAGGTCCAATCCTAACCCTAACCGTCTCTCCAACCCTAGCCCTCAACATAACCCTAACCCTAGGTCCAATCCTAACCCTAACCGTCTCTCTAACCCTAGCTCTCAATATAAACCTAACCCTAGGTCCAATCCTAACCCTAACCGTCTCTCTAACCCTAGCCCTCAACATAACCCTAACCCTAGGTCCAATCCTAACCCTAACCGTCTCTTCAAAACTAGCCCTCAACATAACCCTAACCCTAGGTCCAATCCTAACCCTCACTGTCTCTCTAACCCTAGCCCTCAATATAACCCTAACCCTAGGTCCAATCCTAACCCTAACCGTCTCTCTAACCCTAGCCGTCAACATAACCCGAACCCTAGGTCCAATCCTCAACCTAACGGTCTCTCTAACCCTAGCCCTCAACATAACCCTAACCCTAGGTCCAATCCTAACCATAAACGTCTCTCTAACCCTAGCCCTCAACATAACCCTAACCCTAGGTCCAATCCTAACCATAACCGTCTCTCTAACCCTAGCCCTCAACATAACCCTAACCCTAGGTCCAATCCTAACCCTAACCGTCTCTCTAACCCTAGCCCTCAATATAACCCTAACCCTAGGTCCAATCCTAACCCTAACCGTCTCTCTAACCCTAGCCCTCAACATAACCCTAACCCTAGGTCCAATCCTAACCCTAACCGTCTCTCTAACCCTAGCCCTCAATATAAGCCTAACCCTAGGTCCAATCCTAACCCTAACCGTCTCTCTAACCCTAGCCCTCAACATAACCCTAACCCTAGGTCCAATCCTAACCCTAACCGTCCCTCCATCCCTAGCCCTCAACATAACCCTAACCCTAGGTCCAATCCTAACCCTAACCGTATCTCTAACCCTAGCCCTCAATATAACCCTAACCCTAGGTCCAATCCTAACCCTAACCGTCTCTCTAACCCTAGCCCTCAACATAACCCTAACCCTAGGGCCAATCCTAACCCTAACCGTCTCTCCAACCCTAGCCCTCAACATAACCCTAAACCTAGGTCCAATCCTAACCCTAACCGTCACTCTAACCCTAGCCCTCAATATAACCCTAACCCTAGGTCCAATCCTAACCCTAACCGTCTCTCTAACCCTAGCCCTCAACATAACCCTAACCCTAGGTCCAATCCTCACCCTAACCGTCTCTCTAACCCTAGCCCTCAACATAACCCGAACCCTAGGTCCAATGCTAACCCTAACCATCCCCCTAAACCTAGCCCTCAACATAACCCTAACCCTAAGTCCAATCCTACCCCTAACCGCCTCTCTAACCCTAGCCCTGAACATAACCCTAACCCTAGGTCCAATCCTAACCATAAACGTCTCTCTAACCCGATCCCTCAACATAACCCTAACCCTAGGTCCAATCCTAACCCTAACCGTCTCTCTAACCCTAGCCCTCAACATAACCCGAACCCTAGGTCCAATCCTAACCCTAACCATCTCTGTAAACCTAGCCCTCAACATAACCCTAACCCTAAGTCCAATCCTACACCTAACCGCCTCTCTAACCCTACCCCTGAACATAACCCTAACCCTAGGTCCAATCCTAACCCTAACCGTCTCTCTAACCCTAGCCCTCAACATAACCCTAACCCTAGGTCCAATCCTAACCCTAACCGTCTCTCTAACCCTAGCCCTCAACATAACCCTAACCCTACGTCCAATCCTAACCATAAACGTCTCTCTAACCCGATCCCTCAACATAACCCTAACCCTAGGTCCAATCCTAACCCTAACCGTCTCTCTAACCCTAGCCCTCAACATAACCCGAACCCTAGGTCCAATCCTAACCCTAACCATCTCTGTAAACCTAGCCCTCAACATAACCCTAACCCTAAGTCCAATCCTACCCCTAACCGCCTCTCTAACCCTAGCCCTGAACATACCCCTAACCCTAGGTCCAATCCTAACCCTAACCGTCTCTCTAACCCTAGCCCTCAACATAACCCTAACCCTAGGTCCAATCCTAACCCTAACCGTCTCTCCAACCCTAGCCCTCAACATAACCCTAACCCTAGGTCCAATCCTAACCCTAACTGTCTCTCTAACCCTAGCCCTCAATATAAACCTAACCCTAGGTCCAATCCTAACCCTAACCGTCTCTCTAACCATAGCCCTCAACATAACCCGAACCCTAGGTCCAATCCTAACCCTAACCATCTCTGTAAACCTAGCCCTCAACATAACCCTAACCCTAAGTCCAATCCTAACCCTCACTGTCTCTCTAACCCTACCCCTGAACATAACCCTAACCCTAGGTCCAATCCTAACCCTAACCATCTCTCTAACCCTAGCCCTCAACATAACCCTAACCCTAGGTCCAATCCTAACCCTAACCGTCTCTCCAACCGTAGCCCTCAACATAACCCTAACCCTAGGTCCAATCCTAACCCTAACTGTCTCTCTAACCCTAGCCCTCAACATAACCCTAACCCTAGGTCCAATCCTAACCATAACCGTCTCTCTAACCCTAGCCCTCAACATAACCCTAACCCTAGGTCCAATCCTAACCCTAACCGTCTCTCTAACCCTAGCCCTCAACATAACCCGAACCCTAGGTCCAATCCTAACCCTAACCGTCCCTCTAAACCTAGCCCTCAACATAACCCTAACCCTAAGTCCAATCCTACCCCTAAGCGGCTCTCTAACCCTAGCCCTCAACATAACCCTAACCCTAGGTCCAATCCTACACCTAACCGCCTCTCTAACCCTACCCCTGAACATAACCCTAACCCTAGGTCCAATCCTAACCCTAACCGTCTCTCTAACCCTAGCCCTCAACATAACCCTAACCCTAGGTCCAATCCTAACCTTAACCGTCTCTCCAACCGTAGCCCTCAACATAACCCTAACCCTAGGTCCAATCCTAACCCTAACTGTCTCTCTAACCCTAGCCCTCAATATAAACCTAACCCTAGGTCCAATCCTAACCCTAACCGTCTCTCTAACCCTAGCCCTCAACATAACCCTAACCCTAGGTCCAATCCTCACCCTAACCGTCTCTCCAAAACTAGCCCTCAACATAACCCGAACCCTAGGTCCAATGCTAACCCTAACCATCCCCCTAAACCTAGCCCTCAACATAACCCTAACCCTAAGTCCAATCCTACCCCTAACCGCCTCCCTAACCCTAGCCCTGAACATAACCCGAACCCTAGGTCCAATCCTCACCCTAACCGTCTCTCTAACCCGATCCCTCAACATAACCCTAACCCTAGGTCCAATCCTAACCCTAACCGTCTCTCTAACCCTAGCCCTCAACATAACCCGAACCCTAGGTCCAATCCTAACCCTAACCATCTCTGTAAACCTAGCCCTCAACATAACCCTAACCCTAAGTCCAATCCTACACCTAACCGCCTCTCTAACCCTACCCCTGAACATAACCCTAACCCTAGGTCCAATCCTAACCCTAACCGTCTCTCTAACCCTAGCCCTCAACATAACCCTAACCCTAGGTCCAATCCTAACCCTAACCGTCTCTCCAACCGTAGCCCTCAACATAACCCTAACCCTAGGTCCAATCCTAACCCTAACTGTCTCTCTAAACCTAGCCCTCAATATAACCCTAACCCTAGGTCCAATCCTAACCCTAACAGTCTCTCTAACCCTAGCCCTCAACATAACCCTAACCCTAGGTCCAATCCTAACCCTAACCGTCTCTCTAACCCTAGCCGTCAACATAACCCGAACCCTAGGTCCAATCCTCACCCTAACCGTCTCTCTAACCCTAGCCCTCAACATAACCCTAACCCTAGGTGCAATCCTAACCCTAACCGTCTCTCTAACCCTAGCCCTCAACATAACCCTAACCCTAGGTTCAATCCTAACCCTAACAGTCTCTCTAACCCTAGCCCTCAACATAACTCTAACCCTAGGTCCAATCCTAACCATAAACGTCTCTCTAAACCGAGCCCTCAACATAACCCTAACCCTAGGTCCAATCCTAACCCTAACCGTCTCTCTAACCCTAGCCCTCAACATAACCCGAACCCTAGGTGCAATCCTAACCCTAACCATCTCTGTAAACCTAGCCCTCAACATAACCCTAACCCTAAGTCCAATCCGACCCCTAACCGCCTCTCTAACCCTAGCCCTGATCATAACCCTAACCCTAGGTCCAATCCTAACCCTAACCGTCTCTCTAACCCTAGCCCTCAACATAACCCTAACACTAGGTCCAATCCAAACCCTAACCGTCTCTCCAACCCTAGCCCTCAACATAAGCCTAACCCTAGGTCCAATCCTAACCCTAACACTCTCTCTAACCCTACCCCTCAATATAACCCTTACGCTAGGTCCAATCCTAACCCTAACCGTCTCTCTAACCCTAGCCCTCAACATAACCCTAACCCTAGTTCCAATCCTAACCCTAACCGTCTCTCCAACCCTAGCCCTCAACATAACCCTAACCCTAGGTCCAATCCTAACCCTAACCGTCTCTCTAACCCTAGCCCTCAACATAACCCTAACCCTAGGTCCAATCCTAACCCTAACCGTCTCTCTAACCCTAGCCCTCAACATAACCCTAACCCTAGGTGCAATCCTAACCCTAACCGTCTCTCTAACCCTAGCCCTCAACATAACCCTAACCCTAGGTCCAATCCTAACCCTAACCGTCTCTCTGACTCTAGCCCTCAACATAACCCTAACCCTAGGTCCAATCCTAACCATAAACGTCTCTCTAAACCGAGCCCTCAACATAACCCTAACCCTAGGTCCAATCCTAACCCTAACCGTCTCTCTAACCCTAGCCCTCAACATAACCCGAACCCTAGGTCCAATCCTAACCCTAACCATCTCTGTAAACCTAGCCCTCAACATAACCCTAACCCTAAGTCCAATCCTACCCCTAACCGCCTCTCTAACCCTAGCCCTGAACATAACCCTAACCCTAGGTCCAATCCTAACCCTAACCGTCTCTGTAACCCTAGCCCTCAACATAACCCTAACACTAGGTGCAATCCAAACCCTAACCGTCTCTCCAACCCTAGCCCTCAACATAACCCTAACCCTAGGTCCAATCCTAACCCTAACTCTCTCTCTAACCCTAGCCCTGAATATAACCCTAACCCTAGGTCCAATCCTAACCCTAACCGTCTCTCTAACCCTAGACCTCAACATAACCCTACCCCTAGGTCCAATCCTAACCCTAACCGTCTCTCCAACCCTAGCCCTCAACATAACCCTATCCCTAGGTCCAATCCTAACACTAACTGTCTCTCTAACCCTAGCCCTCAACATAACCGTAACACTAGGTGCAATCCAAACCCTAACCGTCTCTCCAACCCTAGCCCTCAACATAACCCTAACCCTAGGTCCAATCCTAACCCTAACCGTCTCTCCAACCCTAGCCTTCAACATAACCCTAACCCTAGGTCCAATCCTTACCCTAACCGTCTCTCTAACCCTAGCCCTCAATATAACCCTAAGCCTAGGTCCAATCCTAACCATAACCGTCTCTCTAACCCTAGCCCTCAACATAACCCTTACCCTAGGTCCAATCCTCACCCTAACCGTCTCTCTAACCCTAGCCCTCAACATAACCCTAACCATAGGTGCAATCCTAACCCTAACCGTCTCTCTAACCCTAGCCCTCCAAATAACCCTAACCCTAGGTCCAATCCTAACCCTAACCATCTCTCTAACCCTAGCCCTCAACATAACCCTAACCCTAGGTCCAATCCTAACCATAAACGTCTCTCTAACCCTAGCCCTCAACATAACCCGAACCCTAGGTCCAATCCTAACCCTAACCATCTCTGCAAACCTAGCCCTCAACATAACCCTAACCCTAAGTCCAATCCTAACCCTTACCGTCTCTCTAACCCTAGCACTCAACATAACCCTAACCCTAGTTCCAATACTAACCCTAATGGTCTACCTAACCCTAGCCCTCAACATAACCCTAACTCAGGTACAATCCTAATCCTAATCTTCTCTCTAACCCTAGCCCTCAACATAACCCTAACCCTAGGTCCAATCCTAACCCTAACCGTCTCTCTAACCCTAGCCCTCAACATAACCCGAACCCTAGGTCCAATCCTAACCCTAACCATCTCTGTAAACCTAGCCCTCAACATAACACTAACCCTAAGTCCAATCCGACCCCTAACCGCCTCTCTAACCCTAGCCCTGAACATAACCCTAACCCTAGGTCCAATCCTAACCCTAACCGTCTCTGTAACCCTAGCCCTCAATATAACCCTAACCCTAGGTCCAATCCTAACCATAACCGTCTCTCTAACCCTAGACCTCAACATAACCCTAACCCTAGGTCCAATCCTAACCCTAACCGTCTCTCCAACCCTAGCCCTCAACATAACCTTATCCCTAGGTCCAATCCTAACACTAACTGTCTCTCTAACCCTAGCCCTCAATATAACCCTAACCCTAGGTCCAATCCTAACCCTAACCGTCTCTCCAACCCTAGCCCTCAACATAACCCTAACCCTAGGTCCAATCCTAACCCTAACCGTCTCGCCAACCCTAGCCCTCAACATAACCTTAACCCTAGGTCCAATCCTAACCCTAACTGTCTCTCTAACCCTAGCCCTCAATATAACCGTAACCCTAGGTCCAATCCTAACCCTAACTGTCTCTCTAACCCTAGCCCTCAATATAACCCTAACCCTAGGTCCAATCCTAACCCTAACCGTCTCTCTAACCCTACCCCTCAACATAACCCTAACCCTAGGTCCAATCATAACCCTAACCGTCTCTCCAACCCTAGCCCTCAACATAACCCTAACCCTAGGTCCAATCCTAACCCTAACTGTCTCTCTAACCCTAGCCCTCAATATAACCGTAACCCTAGGTCCAATCCTAACCCTAACCATCTCTCTAACCCTAGCCCTCAACATAACCCTAACCCTAGGTCCAATCCTAACCCTAACCGTCTCTCCAACCCTAGCCCTCAACATAACCCTAACCCTAGGTCCAATCCTTACCCTAACCGTCTCTCTAACCCTAGCCCTCAATATAACCCTAAGCCTAGGTCCAATCCTAACCATAACCGTCTCTCTAACCCTAGCCCTCAACATAACCCTAACCCTAGGTCCAATCCTCACCCTAACCGTCTCTCTAACCCTAGCCCTCAACATAACCCTAACCATAGGTGCAATCCTAACCCTAACCGTCTCTCTAACCCTAGCCCTCAACATAACCCTAACCCTAGGTCCAATCCTAACCCTAACCGTCTCTCTAACCCTAGCCCTCAACATAACCCTAACCCTAGGTCCAATCCTAACCATAAACGTCTCTCTAAACCGAGCCCTCAACATAACCCTAACCCTAGGTCCAATCCTAACCCTAACCGTCAGTCTAACCCTAGCCCTCAACATAACCCGAACCCTAGGTCCAATCCTAACCCTAACCATCTCTGTAAACCTAGCCCTCAACATAACCCTAACCCTAAGTCCAATCGTACCCCTAACCGCCTCTCTAACCCTAGCCCTGAACATAACCCTAACCCTAGGTCCAATCCTAACCCTAACCGTCTCTCTAACCCTAGCCCTCAACATAACCCTAACACTAGGTCCAATCCAAACCCTAACCGTCTCTCCAACCCTAGCCCTCAACATAACCCTAACCCTAGGTCCAATCCTAACCCTAACTCTCTCTCTAACCCTAGCCCTCAATATAACCGTAACCCTAGGTCCAATCCTAACCCTAACCGTCTCTCTAACCGTAGCCCTCAACATAACCCTAACCCTAGGTCCAATCCTAACCCTAACCGTCTCTCCAACCCTAGCCCTCAACATAACCCTAACCCTAGGTCCAATCCTAACCCTAACCGTCTCTCTAACCCTAGCCCTCAATATAACCCTAACCCTAGGTCCAATCCTAACCATAACCGTCTCTCTAACCCTAGCCCTCAACATAACCCTAACCCTAGGTCCAATCCTCACCCTAACCGTCTCTCTAACCCTAGCCCTCAACATAACCCTAACCCTAGGTGCAATCCTAACCCTAACCGTCTCTCTAACCCTAGCCCTCAACATAACCCTAACCCTAGGTCCAATCCTAACCCTAACCGTCTCTCTAACCCTTGCCCTCAACATAACCCTAACCCTAGGTCCAATCCTAACCATAAATGTCTCTCTAAACCGAGCCCTCAACATAACCCTAACCCTAGGTCCAATCCTAACCCTAACCGTCTCTCTAACCCTAGCCCTCAACATAACCCGAACCCTAGGTCCAATCCTAACCCTAACCATCTCTGTAAACCTAGCCCTCAACATAACCCTAACCCTAAGTCCAATCCTACCCCTAACCGCCTCTCTAACCCTAGCCCTGAACATAACCCTAACCCTAGGTCCAATCCTAACCCTAACCGTCTCTCTAACCCTAGCCCTCAACATAACCCTAACCCAGGTGCAATCTTAACCCTAAGCGTCTCTCCAACCCTAGCCCTCAACATAACCCTAACCCTAGGTCCAATCCTAACCCTAACTGCCTCTCTAACCCTAGCCCTCAATATAACCCTAACCCTAGGTCCAATCCTAACCCTAACCGTCTCTCTAACCCTAGCCCTCAACATAACCCTAACCCTAGGTCCAATCCTAACCCTAACTGTCTCTCTAACCCTAGCCCTCAATATAACCCTAACCCTAGGTCCAATCCTAACCCTAACCGTCTCTCTAACCCTAGCCCTCAACATAACCCTAACCGTAGGTCCAATTCTAACCCTAACTGTCTCTCTAACCCTTTCCCTAACAACCCTAACCCTAGGTCCAATCCTAACCCTAACCGTCTCTCTAACCCTAGCCCTCAATATAACCCTCACCCTAGGTGCAATCCTAACCCTAACCGTCTCTCTAACCCTAGCCCTCAACATAACCCTAACTCTAGGTCCAATCCTAACCCTAACCGTCTCTGTAAACCTAGCACTCAACATAACCCTAACCCTAGGTCCAATCCTAACCCTAACGGTCTCTGTAAACCTAGCCCTCAACATAACCCTAACCCTAGGTCCAATCTTAACCCTAACCGTCTCTCTAACCCTAGCCCTCAACATGACCCTAACCCTAGGTGCAATCCTAACCCTAACCGTCTCTCTAACCCTAGCCCTCAACATAACCCTAACCCTAGGTCCAATCCTAACCGTAACCCTCTCTCTAACCCTAGCCCTCAACATAACCCTAACCCTAGGTCCAATCCTAACCCGAACCGTCTCTCTAACCCTAGCCCTCAACATAACCCTAACCCTAGGTCCAATCCTAACCCTAACTGTCTCTCTAACCCTAGCCCTCAACATAACCCTAACCCTAGGTCCAATCCTAACCCTAACCGTCTCTCTAACCCTAGCCCTCAACATAACACTAACCCTAGGTCCAATCCTAACCCTAACCGTCTCTCTAACCATAGCCCTCAACATAACGCTAACCCTAGGTCCAATCCTAACCCTAACCGTCTCTCTAACCCTAGCCCTCAACATAACCCTAACCCTAGGTCCAATCCTAACCCTAACCGTCTCCTAACCCTAGCCTTCAACATAACCCTAACGCTACGTCCAATCCTAACCCTAACCGTCTCTCTAACCCTAGCCCTCAACATAGCCCTAACCCTAGGTCCAATTATAAACATAACCGTCTCTCTAACCCTAGCCCTCAACATAACCCTAACCCTAGGTCCAATCCTAACCGTAACCGTCTCTCTAACCCTAGCCCTCAACATAACCCTAACCCTAGGTCCAATCCTATCCCTAACCGTCTCTCTAACCCTAGCCCTCAACATAGCCCTAACCCTAGATCCAATCCTAACCATAAACGTCTCTCTAACCCTAGCCCTCAACATAACCCTAACCCTAGGTCCAATCCTAACCCTAACCGCCTCTCTGACTCTAGCCCTGAACATAAACCTAACCCTAGGTCTAATCCTAACCCTAACCGTCTCTTTGACCCTAGCCCTCAACATAACCCTAAACCTAGGTCCAATCCTAACCCTAACTGTCTCTCTGACCCTAGCCCTCAACATAACCCTAAACCTACCTCCAATCCTAACCGTAACCGTCTCTCTCACCCTAGCCCTCAACATAACCCTAAACCTAGGTCCAATCCTCACCCTAACGGTCTCTCTAACGCTATCCCTCAACATAACCTTAACCCTAGGTCCAATCCTAACCCTAAACGTCTCTGTAACCCTAGCCCTCAACATAACAATAACCCTAGGTCCAATCCTCACCCTAACCGTCTCTCTAACCCTAGCCCTCAACATA
The DNA here is from genome assembly GCF_964146895.1 of Miniopterus schreibersii. NCBI lineage: Eukaryota > Metazoa > Chordata > Mammalia > Chiroptera > Miniopteridae > Miniopterus > Miniopterus schreibersii. The sequence goes on from NW_027669844.1 coordinate 1,004,443, forward strand.
ACCCTAACACTAGGTCCAATCCTCACCCTAACCGTCTCTCTAACCCTAGCCCTCAACATAACCCTAACACTAGGTCCAATCCTAACCCTAACCGTCTCTCTAACCCTAGCCCTCAACATAACCCTAACACTAGGTCCAATCCAAACCCTAACCGTCTCTCCAACCCTAGCCCTCAACATAACCCTAACCCTAGGTCCAATCCTAACCCTAACTGCCTCTCTAACCCTAGCCCTCAATATAACCCTAACCCTAGGTCCAATCCTAACCCTAACCGTCTCTCTAACCCTAGCCCTCAACATAACCCTAACCCTAGGTCCAATCCTAACCCTAACTGTCTCTCTAACCGTAGCCCTCAATATAACCCTAACCCTAGGTCCAATCCTAACCCTAACCGTCTCTCTAACCCTAGCCCTCAATATAACCCTAAGCCTAGGTCCAATCCTAACCATAACCGTCTCTCTAACCCTAGCCCTCAACATAACCCTAACCCTAGGTCCAATCCTCACCCTAACCGTCTCTCTAACCCTAGCCCTCAACATAACCCTAACCATAGGTGCAATCCTAACCCTAACCGTCTCTCTAACCCTAGCCCTCAACATAACCCTAACCCTAGGTCCAATCCTAACCCTAACCGTCTCTCTAACCCTAGCCCTCAACATAACCCTAACCCTAGGTCCAATCCTAACCATAAACGTCTCTCTAAACCGAGCCCTCAACATAACCCTAACCCTAGGTCCAATCCTAACCCTAACCGTCAGTCTAACCCTAGCCCTCAACATAACCCGAACCCTAGGTCCAATCCTAACCCTAACCATCTCTGTAAACCTAGCCCTCAACATAACCCTAACCCTAAGTCCAATCGTACCCCTAACCGCCTCTCTAACCCTAGCCCTGAACATAACCCTAACCCTAGGTCCAATCCTAACCCTAACCGTCTCTCTAACCCTAGCCCTCAACATAACCCTAACACTAGGTCCAATCCAAACCCTAACCGTCTCTCCAACCCTAGCCCTCAACATAACCCTAACCCTAGGTCCAATCCTAACCCTAACTCTCTCTCTAACCCTAGCCCTCAATATAACCGTAACCCTAGGTCCAATCCTAACCCTAACCGTCTCTCTAACCGTAGCCCTCCACATAACCCTAACCCTAGGTCCAATCCTAACCCTAACCGTCTCTCCAACCCTAGCCCTCAACATAACCCTAACCCTAGGTCCAATCCTAACCCTAACCGTCTCTCTAACCCTAGCCCTCAATATAACCCTAACCCTAGGTCCAATCCTAACCATAACCGTCTCTCTAACCATAGCCCTCAACATAACCCTAACCCTAGGTCCAATCCTCACCCTAACCGTCTCTCTAACCCTAGCCCTCAACATAACCCTAACCCTAGGTGCAATCCTAACCCTAACCGTCTCTCTAACCCTAGCCCTCAACATAACCCTAACCCTAGGTCCAATCCTAACCCTAACCGTCTCTCTAACCCTAGCCCTCAACATAACCCTAACCCTAGGTCCAATCCTAACCATAAATGTCTCTCTAAACCGAGCCCTCAACATAACCCTAACCCTAGGTCCAATCCTAACCCTAACCGTCTCTCTAACCCTAGCCCTCAACATAACCCGAACCCTAGGTCCAATCCTAACCCTAACCATCTCTGTAAACCTAGCCCTCAACATAACCCTAACCCTAAGTCCAATCCTACCCCTAACCGCCTCTCTAACCCTAGCCCTCAATATAACCCTAACCCTAGGTCCAATCCTAACCCTAACCGTCTCTCTAACCCTAGCCCTCAACGTAACCCTAACCCTAGGTCCAATCCTAACCCTAACTGTCTCTCTAACCCTAGCCCTCAATATAACCCTAACCCTAGGTCCAATCCTAACCCTAACCGTCTCTCTAACCCTAGCCCTCAACATAACCCTAACCGTAGGTCCAATTCTAACCCTAACTGTCTCTCTAACCCTTTCCCTAACATAACCCTAACCCTAGGTCCAATCCTAACCCTAACCGTCTCTCTAACCCTAGCCCTCAACATAACCCTCACCCTAGGTGCAATCCTAACCCTAACCGTCTCTCTAACCCTAGCCCTCAACATAACCCTAACTCTAGGTCCAATCCTAACCCTAACCGTCTCTGTAAACCTAGCCCTCAACATAACCCTAACCCTAGGTCCAATCCTAACCCTAACGGTCTCTGTAAACCTAGCCCTCAACATAACCCTAACCCTATGTCCAATCTTAACCCTAACCGTCTCTCTAACCCTAGCCCTCAACATGACCCTAACCCTAGGTGCAATCCTAACCCTAACCGTCTCTCTAACCCTAGCCCTCAACATAACCCTAACCCTAGGTCCAATCCTAACCGTAACCCTCTCTCTAACCCTAGCCCTCAACATAACTCTAACCCTAGGTCCAATCCTAACCCGAACCGTCTCTCTAACCCTAGCCCTCAACATAACCCTAACCCTAGGTCCAATCCTAACCCTAACTGTCTCTCTAACCCTAGCCCTCAACATAACCCTAACCCTAGGTCCAATCCTAACCCAAACCGTCTCTCTAACCCTAGCCCTCAACATAACACTAACCCTAGGTCCAATCCTAACCCTAACCGTCTCTCTAACCATAGCCCTCAACATAACGCTAACCCTAGGTCCAATCCTAACCCTAACCGTCTCTCTAACCCTAGCCCTCAACATAACCCTAACCCTAGGTCCAATCCTAACCCTAACCGTCTCCTAACCCTAGCCTTCAACATAACCCTAACGCTACGTCCAATCCTAACCCTAACCGTCTCTCTAACCCTAGCCCTCAACATAGCCCTAACCCTAGGTCCAATTATAAACATAACCGTCTCTCTAACCCTAGCCCTCAACATAACCCTAACCCTAGGTCCAATCCTAACCGTAACCGTCTCTCTAACCCTATCCCTCAACATAACCCTAACCCTAGGTCCAATCCTATCCCTAACCGTCTCTCTAACCCTAGCCCTCAACATAGCCCTAACCCTAGATCCAATCCTAACCATAAACGTCTCTCTAACCCTAGCCCTCAACATAACCCTAACCCTAGGTCCAATCCTAACCCTAACCGCCTCTCTGACTCTAGCCCTGAACATAAACCTAACCCTAGGTCTAATCCTAACCCTAACCGTCTCTTTGACCCTAGCCCTCAACATAACCCTAAACCTAGGTCCAATCCTAACCCTAACTGTCTCTCTGACCCTAGCCCTCAACATAACCCTAAACCTACCTCCAATCCTAACCGTAACCGTCTCTCTCACCCTAGCCCTCAACATAACCCTAAACCTAGGTCCAATCCTCACCCTAACGGTCTCTCTAACGCTAGCCCTCAACATAACCTTAACCCTAGGTCCAATCCTAACCCTAAACGTCTCTGTAACCCTAGCCCTCAACATAACAATAACCCTAGGTCCAATCCTCACCATAACCGTCTCTCTAACCCTAGCCCTCAACATAACCCTAACACTAGGTCCAATCCTCACCCTAACCGTCTCTCTAACCCTAGCCCTCAACATAACCCTAACACTAGGTCCAATCCTAACCCTAACCGTCTCTCTAACCCTAGCCCTCAACATAACCCTAACACTAGGTCCAATCCAAACCCTAACCGTCTCTCCAACCCTAGCCCTCAACATAACCCTAACCCTAGGTCCAATCCTAACCCTAACTGCCTCTCTAACCCTAGCCCTCAATATAACCCTAACCCTAGGTCCAATCCTAACCCTAACCGTCTCTCTAACCCTAGCCCTCAACATAACCCTAACCCTAGGTCCAATCCTAACCCTAACTGTCTCTCTAACCGTAGCCCTCAATATAACCCTAACCCTAGGCCCAATCCTAATCCTAACCGTCTCTCTAACCCTAGCCCTCAACATAACCCTAACCGTAGGTCCAATCCTAACCCTAACTGTCTCTCTAACCCTTTCCCTCAACATAACCCTAACCCTAGGTCCAATCCTAACCCTAACCGTCTCTCTAACCCTAGCCCTCAACATAACCCTCACCCTAGGTGCAATCCTAACCCTAACCGTCTCTCTAACCCTAGCCCTCAACATAACCCTAACTCTAGGTCCAATCCTAACCCTAACCGTCTCTGTAAACCTAGCCCTCAACATAACCCTAACCCTAGGTCCAATCCTAACCCTAACGGTCTCTGTAAACCTAGTCCTCAACATAACCCAAACCCTAGTCCTAATCTTAACCCTAACCGTCTCTCTAACCCTAGCCCTCAACATGACCCTAACCCTAGGTGCAATCCTAACCCTAACCGTCTCTCTAACCCTAGCCCTCAACATAACCCTAACCCTAGGTCCAATCCTAACCGTAACCCTCTCTCTAACCCTAGCCCTCAACATAACCCTAACCCTAGGTCCAATCCTAACCCGAACCGTCTCTCTAACCCTAGCCCTCAACATAACCCTAACCCTAGGTCCAATCCTAACCCTAACTGTCTCTCTAACCCTAGCCCTCAACATAACCCTAACCCTAGGTCCAATCCTAACCCTAACCGTCTCTCTAACCCTAGCCCTCAACATAACACTAACCCTAGGTCCAATCCTAACCCTAACCGTCTCTCTAACCATAGCCCTCAACATAACCCTAACCCTAGGTCCAATCCTAACCCTAACCGTCTCTCTAACCCTAGCCCTCAACATAACCCTAACCCTAGGTCCAATCCTAACCCTAACCGTCTCCTAACCCTAGCCTTCAACATAACCCTAACGCTACGTCCAATCCTAACCCTAACCGTCTCTCTAACCCTAGCCCTCAACATAACCGTAACCCTAGGTCCAATCCTAACCCTAACCGTCTCTCCAACCCTAGCCCTCAACATAACCCTAACCCTAGGTCCAATCCTAACCCTAACCGTCTCTCTAACCCTAGACCTCAACATAACCCTAACCCTAGGTCCAGTCCTAACCCTAACCGTCTCTCCAACCCTAGCCCTCAACATAACCCTATCCCTAGGTCCAATCCTAACACTAACTGTCTCTCTAACCCTAGCCCTCAATATAACCCTAACCCTAGGTCCAATCCTAACCCTAACCGTCTCTCCAACCCTAGCCCTCAACATAACCCTAACCCTAGGTCCAATCCTAACCCTAACCGTCTCTCTAACCCTAGCCCTCAACATAACCCTCACCCTAGGTGCAATCCTAACCCTAACCGTCTCTCTAACCCTAGCCCTCAACATAACCCTAACCCTAGGTCCTATCCTAACCCTAACCGTCTCTGTAAACCTAGCCCTCAACATAACCCTAACCCTAGGTCCAATCCTAACCCTAACCGTCTCTGTAAACCTAGCCCTCAACATAACCCTAACCCTAGGTCCAATCTTAACCCTAACCGTCTCTCTAACCCTAGCCCTCAACATGACCCTAACCCTAGGTGCAATCCTAACCCTAACCGTCTCTCTAACCCTAGCCCTCAACATAACCCTAACCCTAGGTCCAATCCTAACCCTAACCGTCTCTCTAACCCTAGCTCTCAACATAACCCTAACCCTAGGTCTAATCCTAACCCTAACCGTCTCTCTGACCCTAGCCCTCAACATAACCCTAAACCTAGGTCCAATCCTAACCCTAACTGTCTCTCTGACCCTAGCCCTCAACATAACCCTAAAAATAGCTCCAATCCTAACCGTAACCGTCTCTCTCACCCTAGCCCTCAACATAACCCTAACCCTAGGTCCAATCCTCACCCTAACGGTCTCTCTAACGCTAGCCCTCAACATAACCTTAACCCTAGGTCCAATCCTAACCCTAAACGTCTCTCTAACCCTAGCCCTCAACATAACAATAACCCTAGGTCCAATCCTCACCCTAAGCGTCTCTCTAACCCTAGCCCTCAACATAACCCTAACCCTAGGTCCAATCCTAACCCTAACCGTCTCTCTAACCTTAGCCCTCAACATAACCCTAACCCTAGGTCCAATCCTAACCCTAAACGTCTCTCTAACCCTATCCCTCAACATAACCGTAATCCTAGGTCCAATGCTATCGCTAACTGTCTCTCTAACCCTAGCCCTCAACATCACCCTAACCCTAGGTGCAATCCTAACCCTATCTGTCTCTCCAAACCTAGCCCTCAACATAACCCTAACCCTAGGTCCAATCCTAACCCTAACCGTCTCTCTAACCCTAGCCCTCAACATAACCCTAACCCTAGGTCCAATCCTAACCCTAACCGTCTCTCTAACTGTAGCCCTCAACCTAACCCTAACCCTAGGTCCAATCCTAACCCTAACTGTCTCTCTAACCCTAGCCCTCCAATAACCAGAACCCTAGGTCCAATCCTAACCCTAACCGTCTCTCTAACCCTAGCCCTCAACATAACCCTAAGCCTAAGTCCAATCCTAACCCTAACCGCCTCTCTAACCCTAGCCCTGAACATAACCCTAACCCAAGTCCAATCCTAACCCTAACCGTGTCTCTAACCCTTGCCCTCAACATAACCCTAACCCTAGGTCCAATCCTAACCCTAACCGTCTCTCTAACCCTAGCCCTCAACATAACCCTAACCCTAGGTCAAATCCTAACCCTAACCGTCTCTCTAACCCTAGCCCTCAACATAACCCTAACCCTAGGTCCAATCCTAACCCTAACCGTCTCTCTAACCCTAGCCCTCAACATAACCCTAACACTAGGTCCAATCCAAACCCTAACCGTCTCTCCAACCCTAGCCCTCAACATAACCCTAACCCTAGGTCCAATCCTAACCCTAACTCTCTCTCTAACCCTAGCCCTCAATATAACCGTAACCCTAGGTCTAATCCTAACCCTAACCGTCTCTCTAACCGTAGCCCTCAACATAACCCTAACCCTAGGTCCAATCCTAACCCTAACCGTCTCTCCAACCCTAGCCCTCAACATAACCCTAACCCTAGGTCCAATCCTAACCCTAACCGTCTCTCTAACCCTAGCCCTCAATATAACCCTAACCCTAGGTCCAATCCTAACCCTAACCGTCTCTCTAACCATAGCCCTCAACATAACCCTAACCCTAGGTCCAATCCTAACCCTAACCGTCTCTCTAACCCTAGCTCTCAACATAACCCTAACCCTAGGTCCAATCCTAACCCTAGCCGTCTCTCTAACCCTAGCTCTCAACATAACCCTAACCCTAGGTCCAATCCTAACCCTCACAGTCTCTCTGACGCTAGCCCACAACATAACCCTAACCCTAGGTACAATCCTAACCCTAACTGTCTCCTAACCCTAGCCTTCAACATAACCCTAACGCTAGGTCCAATCCTAACCCCAACCGTCTCTCTAACCCTAGCCCTCAACATAGCCTAACCCTAGGTCCAATCCTAACCCTAACCGTCTCTCTAACCCTAGCCCTCAACATAACCCTAACCCTAGTTCCAATCGTAACCGTAACCATCTCTCTAACCCTACCCCTCAACATAACTCTAACCCTAGGTCCAATCCTATCCCTAACCGTCTCTCTAACCCTAGCCCTCAACATAGCCCTATCCCTAGATCCAATCCTAACCATAAACGTCTCTCTAACCCTAGCCCTCAACATAACCCTAACCCTAGGTCCAATCCTAACCCTAACCGCCTCTCTGACCCTAGCCCTGAACATAACCCTAACCCTAGGTCCAATCCTAACCCTAACCGTCTCTCTAACCCTAGCCCTCAACATAACCCTAACCCTAGGTCTAATCCTAACCCTAACCGTCTCTCTGACCCTAGCCCTCAACATAACCCTAAACCTAGGTCCAATCCTAACCCTAACTGTCTCTCTGACCCTACCCCTCAACATAACCCTAAAAATAGCTCCAATCCTAACCGTAACCGTCTCTCTCACCCTAGCCCTCAACATAACCCTAAACCTAGGTCCAATCCTCACCCTAACAGTCTCTCTAACGCTAGCCCTCAACATAACCTTAACCCTAGGTCCAATCCTAACCCTAAACGTCTCTCTAACCCTAGCCCTCAACATAACAATAACCCTAGGTCCAATCCTCACCCTAACCGTCTCTCTAACCCTAGCCCTCAACATAACCCTAACCCTAGGTCCAATCCTAACCCTAACCGTCTCTCTAACCCTAGCCCTCAACATAACCCTAACACTAGGTCCAATCCAAACCCTAACCGTCTCTCCAACCCTAGCCCTCAACATAACCCTAACCCTAGGTCCAATCCTAACCCTAACTCTCTCTCTAACCCTAGCCCTCAATATAACCGTAACCCTAGGTCTAATCCTAACCCTAACCGTCTCTCTAACCGTAGCCCTCAACATAACCCTAACCCTAGGTCCAATCCTAACCCTAACCGTCTCTCCAACCCTAGCCCTCAACATAACCCTAACCCTAGGTCCAATCCTAACCCTAACCGTCTCTCTAACTGTAGCCCTCAACCTAACCCTAACCCTAGGTCCAAACCTAACCCTAACTGTCTCTCTAACCCTAGCCCTCAACATAACCCTAACCCTAGGTCCAATCCTAACCCTAATCGTCTCTCTAACCCTAGCCCTCAACATAACCCTAACCCTAGGTCCAATCCTAACCCTAACTGTCTCTCTAACTGTAGCCCTCAACCTAACCCTAACCCTAGGTCCAAACCTAACCCTAACTGTCTCTCTAACCCTATCCCTCCAATAACAAGAACCCTAGGTCCAATCCTAACCCGAACCGTCTCTCTAACCCTAGCCCTCAACATAACCCTAAGCCTAAGTCCAATCCTAACCCTAACCGCCTCTCTAACCCTAGCCCTGAACATAACCCTAACCCAAGTCCAATCCTAACCCTAACCGTGTCTCTAACCCTTGCCCTCAACATAAACCTAACCCTAGGTCCAATCCTAACCCTAACCGTCTCCCTAACCCTAGCCCTCAACATAACCCTAACCCTAGGTCCAATCCTAACCCTAACCGTCTCTCTAACCCTAGCCCTCAATATAACCCTAACCCTAGGTCCAATCCTAACCCTAACCGTCTCTCTAACCCTAGCCCTCAACATAACCCTAACCCTAGGTCCAATCCTCACCCTAACCGTCTCTCTAACCCTAGCCCTCAACATAACCCTAACCCTAGGTGCAATCCTAACCCTAACCGTCTCTCTAACCCTAGCCCTCAACATAACCCTAACCCTAGGTTCAATCCTAACCCTAACAGTCTCTCTAACCCTAGCCCTCAACATAACTCTAACCCTAGGTCCAATCCTAACCATAAACGTCTCTCTAAACCGAGCCCTCAACATAACCCTAACCCTAGGTCCAATCCTAACCCTAACCGTCTCTCTAACCCTAGCCCTCAACATAACCCGAACCCTAGGTGCAATCCTAACCCTAACCATCTCTGTAAACCTAGCCCTCAACATAACCCTAACCCTAAGTCCAATCCGACCCCTAACCGCCTCTCTAACCCTAGCCCTGATCATAACCCTAACCCTAGGTCCAATCCTAACCCTAACCGTCTCTCTAACCCTAGCCCTCAACATAACCCTAACACTAGGTCCAATCCAAACCCTAACCGTCTCTCCAACCCTAGCCCTCAACATAACCCTAACCCTAGGTCCAATCCTAACCCTAACACTCTCTCTAACCCTACCCCTCAATATAACCCTTACGCTAGGTCCAATCCTAACCCTAACCGTCTCTCTAACCCTAGCCCTCAACATAACCCTAACCCTAGTTCCAATCCTAACCCTAACCGTCTCTCCAACCCTAGCCCTCAACATAACCCTAACCCTAGGTCCAATCCTAACCCTAACCGTCTCTCTAACCCTAGCCCTCAACATAACCCTAACCCTAGGTCCAATCCTAACCCTAACCGTCTCTCTAACCCTAGCCCTCAACATAACCCTAACCCTAGGTGCAATCCTAACCCTAACCGTCTCTCTAACCCTAGCCCTCAACATAACCCTAACCCTAGGTCCAATCCTAACCCTAACCGTCTCTCTAACTCTAGCCCTCAACATAACCCTAACCCTAGGTCCAATCCTAACCATAAACGTCTCTCTAACCCGAGCCCTCAACATAACCCTAACCCTAGGTCCAATCCTAACCCTAACCGTCTCTCTAACCCTAGCCCTCAACATAACCCGAACCCTAGGTCCAATCCTAACCCTAACCATCTCTGTAAACCTAGCCCTCAACATAACCCTAACCCTAAGTCCAATCCTACCCCTAACCGCCTCTCTAACCCTAGCCCTGAACATAACCCTAACCCTAGGTCCAATCCTAACCCTAACCGTCTCTGTAACCCTAGCCCTCAACATAACCCTAACACTAGGTGCAATCCAAACCCTAACCGTCTCTCCAACCCTAGCCCTCAACATAACCCTAACCCTAGGTCCAATCCTAACCCTAACTCTCTCTCTAACCCTAGCCCTGAATATAACCCTAACCCTAGGTCCAATCCTAACCCTAACCGTCTCTCTAACCCTAGACCTCAACATAACCCTACCCCTAGGTCCAATCCTAACCCTAACCGTCTCTCCAACCCTAGCCCTCAACATAACCCTATCCCTAGGTCCAATCCTAACACTAACTGTCTCTCTAACCCTAGCCCTCAACATAACCCTAACACTAGGTGCAATCCAAACCCTAACCGTCTCTCCAACCCTAGCCCTCAACATAACCCTAACCCTAGGTCCAATCCTAACCCTAACCGTCTCTCCAACCCTAGCCTTCAACATAACCCTAACCCTAGGTCCAATCCTTACCCTAACCGTCTCTCTAACCCTAGCCCTCAATATAACCCTAAGCCTAGGTCCAATCCTAACCATAACCATCTCTCTAACCCTAGCCCTCAACATAACCCTAACCCTAGGTCCAATCCTCACCCTAACCGTCTCTCTAACCCTAGCCCTCAACATAACCCTAACCATAGGTGCAATCCTAACCCTAACCGTCTCTCTAACCCTAGCCCTCAACATAACCCTAACCCTAGGTCCAATCCTAACCCTAACCGTCTCTCTAACCCTAGCCCTCAACATAACCCTAACACTAGGTCCAATCCAAACCCTAACCGTCTCTCCAACCCTAGCCCTCAACATAACCCTAACCCTAGGTCCAATCCTAACCCTAACTCTCTCTCTAACCCTAGCCCTCAATATAACCGTAACCCTAGGTCCAATCCTAACCCTAACTGCCTCTCTAACCATAGCCCTCAACATAACCCTAACCCTAGGTCCAATCCTAACCCTAACTGCCTCTCTAACCCTAGCCCTCAATATAACCCTAACCCTAGGTCCAATCCTAACCCTAACCGTCTCTCTAACCCTAGCCCTCAACATAACCCTAACCCTAGGTCCAATCCTAACCCTAACTGTCTCTCTAACCCTTTCCCTCAACATAACCCTAACCCTAGGTCCAATCCTAACCCTAACCGTCTCTCTAACCCTAGCCCTCAACATAACCCTCACCCTAGGTGCAATCCTAACCCTAACCCTCTCTCTAACCCTAGCCCTCAACATAACCCTAACTCTAGGTCCAATCCTAACCCTAACCGTCTCTGTAAACCTAGCCCTCAACATAACCCTAACCCTAGGTCCAATCCTAACCCTAACGGTCTCTGTAAACCTAGCCCTCAACATAACCCTAACCCTAGGTCCAATCTTAACCCTAACCGTCTCTCTAACCCTAGCCCTCAACATGACCCTAACCCTAGGTGCAATCCTAACCCTAACCGTCTCTCTAACCCTAGCCCTCAACATAACCCTAACCCTAGGTCCAATCCTAACCGTAACCCTCTCTCTAACCCTAGCCCTCAACATAACCCTAACCCTAGGTCCAATCCTAACCCGAACCGTCTCTCTAACCCTAGCCCTCAACATAACCCTAACCCTAGGTCCAATCCTAACCCTAACCGTCTCTCTAACCCTAGCCCTCAACATAACACTAACCCTAGGTCCAATCCTAACCCTTACCGTCTCTCTAACCCTAGCACTCAACATAACCCTAACCCTAGTTCCAATACTAACCCTAATGGTCTACCTAACCCTAGCCCTCAACATAACCCTAACTCAGGTACAATCCTAATCCTAATCTTCTCTCTAACCCTAGCCCTCAACATAACCCTAACCCTAGGGCCATTCCTAACCCTAACCGTCTCTCCAACCCTAGCCCTCAACATAACCCTAAACCTAGGTGCAATCCTAACCCTAACCATCTCTCTAACCCTAGCCCTCAACATAACCCTAACCCTAGGTCCAATCCTAACCCTAACCGTCTCTCTAACTCTAGCCCTCAACATAACCCTAACCCTAGGTCCAATCCTAACCATAAACGTCTCTCTAAACCGAGCCCTCAACATAACCCTAACCCTAGGTCCAATCCTAACCCTAACCGTCTCTCTAACCCTAGCCCTCAACATAACCCGAACCCTAGGTCCAATCCTAACCCTAACCATCTCTGTAAACCTAGCCCTCAACATAACCCTAACCCTAAGTCCAATCCGACCCCTAACCGCCTCTCTAACCCTAGCCCTGAACATAACCCTAACCCTAGGTCCAATCCTAACCCTAACCGTCTCTCCAACCCTAGCCCTCAACATAACCCTAACCCTAGGTCCAATCCTAACCCTAACCGTCTCGCCAACCCTAGCCCTCAACATAACCTTAACCCTAGGTCCAATCCTAACCCTAACTGTCTCTCTAACCCTAGCCCTCAATATAACCGTAACCCTAGGTCCAATCCTAACCCTAACTGTCTCTCTAACCCTAGCCCTCAATATAACCCTAACCCTAGGTCCAATCCTAACCCTAACCGTCTCTCTAACCCTACCCCTCAACATAACCCTAACCCTAGGTCCAATCATAACCCTAACCGTCTCTCCAACCCTAGCCCTCAACATAACCCTAACCCTAGGTCCAATCCTAACCCTAACTGTCTCTCTAACCCTAGCCCTCAATATAACCGTAACCCTAGGTCCAATCCTAACCCTAACCATCTCTCTAACCCTAGCCCTCAACATAACCCTAACCCTAGGTCCAATCCTAACCCTAACCGTCTCTCCAACCCTAGCCCTCAACATAACCCTAACCCTAGGTCCAATCCTTACCCTAACCGTCTCTCTAACCCTAGCCCTCAATATAACCCTAAGCCTAGGTCCAATCCTAACCATAACCGTCTCTCTAACCCTAGCCCTCAACATAACCCTAACCCTAGGTCCAATCCTCACCCTAACCGTCTCTCTAACCCTAGCCCTCAACATAACCCTAACCATAGGTGCAATCCTAACCCTAACCGTCTCTCTAACCCTAGCCCTCAACATAACCCTAACCCTACGTCCAATCCTAACCCTAACCGTCTCTCTAACCCTAGCCCTCAACATAACCCTAACCCTAGGTCCAATCCTAACCATAAACGTCTCTCTAAACCGAGCCCTCAACATAACCCTAACCCTAGGTCCAATCCTAACCCTAACCGTCAGTCTAACCCTAGCCCTCAACATAACCCGAACCCTAGGTCCAATCCTAACCCTAACCATCTCTGTAAACCTAGCCCTCAACATAACCCTAACCCTAAGTCCAATCGTACCCCTAACCGCCTCTCTAACCCTAGCCCTGAACATAACCCTAACCCTAGGTCCAATCCTAACCCTAACCGTCTCTCTAACCCTAGCCCTCAACATAACCCTAACACTAGGTCCAATCCAAACCCTAACCGTCTCTCCAACCCTAGCCCTCAACATAACCCTAACCCTAGGTCCAATCCTAACCCTAACTCTCTCTCTAACCCTAGCCCTCAATATAACCGTAACCCTAGGTCCAATCCTAACCCTAACCGTCTCTCTAACCGTAGCCCTCAACATAACCCTAACCCTAGGTCCAATCCTAACCCTAACCGTCTCTCCAACCCTAGCCCTCAACATAACCCTAACCCTAGGTCCAATCCTAACCCTAACCGTCTCTCTAACCCTAGCCCTCAATATAACCCTAACCCTAGGTCCAATCCTAACCATAACCGTCTCTCTAACCCTAGCCCTCAACATAACCCTAACCCTAGGTCCAATCCTCACCCTAACCGTCTCTCTAACCCTAGCCCTCAACATAACCCTAACCCTAGGTGCAATCCTAACCCTAACCGTCTCTCTAACCCTAGCCCTCAACATAACCCTAACCCTAGGTCCAATCCTAACCCTAACCGTCTCTCTAACCCTTGCCCTCAACATAACCCTAACCCTAGGTCCAATCCTAACCATAAATGTCTCTCTAAACCGAGCCCTCAACATAACCCTAACCCTAGGTCCAATCCTAACCCTAACCGTCTCTCTAACCCTAGCCCTCAACATAACCCGAACCCTAGGTCCAATCCTAACCCTAACCATCTCTGTAAACCTAGCCCTCAACATAACCCTAACCCTAAGTCCAATCCTACCCCTAACCGCCTCTCTAACCCTAGCCCTGAACATAACCCTAACCCTAGGTCCAATCCTAACCCTAACCGTCTCTCTAACCCTAGCCCTCAACATAACCCTAACCCAGGTGCAATCTTAACCCTAAGCGTCTCTCCAACCCTAGCCCTCAACATAACCCTAACCCTAGGTCCAATCCTAACCCTAACTGCCTCTCTAACCCTAGCCCTCAATATAACCCTAACCCTAGGTCCAATCCTAACCCTAACCGTCTCTCTAACCCTAGACCTCAACATAACCCTAACCCTAGGTCCAATCCTAACCCTAACTGTCTCTCTAACCCTAGCCCTCAATATAACCCTAACCCTAGGTCCAATCCTAACCCTAACCGTCTCTCTAACCCTAGCCCTCAACATAACCCTAACCGTAGGTCCAATTCTAACCCTAACTGTCTCTCTAACCCTTTCCCTAACATAACCCTAACCCTAGGTCCAATCCTAACCCTAACCGTCTCTCTAACCCTAGCCCTCAATATAACCCTCACCCTAGGTGCAATCCTAACCCTAACCGTCTCTCTAACACTAGCCCTCAACATAACCCTAACTCTAGGTCCAATCCTAACCCTAACCGTCTCTGTAAACCTAGCACTCAACATAACCCTAACCCTAGGTCCAATCCTAACCCTAACGGTCTCTGTAAACCTAGCCCTCAACATAACCCTAACCCTAGGTCCAATCTTAACCCTAACCGTCTCTCTAACCCTAGCCCTCAACATGACCCTAACCCTAGGTGCAATCCTAACCCTAACCGTCTCTCTAACCCTAGCCCTCAACATAACCCTAACCCTAGGTCCAATCCTAACCGTAACCCTCTCTCTAACCCTAGCCCTCAACATAACCCTAACCCTAGGTCCAATCCTAACCCTAACCGTCTCTCTAACCCTAGCCCTCAACATAACACTAACCCTAGGTCCAATCCTAACCCTAACCGTCTCTCTAACCATAGCCCTCAACATAACGCTAACCCTAGGTCCAATCCTAACCCTAACCGTCTCTCTAACCCTAGCCCTCAACATAACCCTAACCCTAGGTCCAATCCTAACCCTAACCGTCTCCTAACCCTAGCCTTCAACATAACCCTAACGCTACGTCCAATCCTAACCCTAACCGTCTCTCTAACCCGAGCCCTCAACATAGCCCTAACCCTAGGTCCAATTATAAACATAACCGTCTCTCTAACCCTAGCCCTCAACATAACCCTAACCCTAGGTCCAATCCTAACCGTAACCGTCTCTCTAACCCTAGCCCTCAACATAACCCTAACCCTAGGTCCAATCCTATCCCTAACCGTCTCTCTAACCCTAGCCCTCAACATAGCCCTAACCCTAGATCCAATCCTAACCATAAACGTCTCTCTAACCCTAGCCCTCAACATAACCCTAACCCTAGGTCCAATCCTAACCCTAACCGCCTCTCTGACTCTAGCCCTGAACATAAACCTAACCCTAGGTCTAATCCTAACCCTAACCGTCTCTTTGACCCTAGCCCTCAACATAACCCTAAACCTAGGTCCAATCCTAACCCTAACTGTCTCTCTGACCCTAGCCCTCAACATAACCCTAAACCTACCTCCAATCCTAACCGTAACCGTCTCTCTCACCCTAGCCCTCAACATAACCCTAAACCTAGGTCCAATCCTCACCCTAACGGTCTCTCTAACGCTAGCCCTCAACATAACCTTAACCCTAGGTCCAATCCTAACCCTAAACGTCTCTGTAACCCTAGCCCTCAACATAACAATAACCCTAGGTCCAATCCTCACCCTAACCGTCTCTCTAACCCTAGCCCTCAACATAACCCTAACACTAGGTCCAATCCTCACCCTAACCGTCTCTCTAACCCTAGCCCTCAACATAACCCTAACACTAGGTCCAATCCTAACCCTAACCGTCTCTCTAACCCTAGCCCTCAACATAACCCTAACACTAGGTCCAATCCAAACCCTAACCGTCTCTCCAACCCTAGCCCTCAACATAACCCTAACCCTAGGTCCAATCCTAACCCTAACTGCCTCTCTAACCCTAGCCCTCAATATAACCCTAACCCTAGGTCCAATCCTAACCCTAACCGTCTCTCTAACCCTAGCCCTCAACATAACCCTAACCCTAGGTCCAATCCTAACCCTAACTGTCTCTCTAACCGTAGCCCTCAATATAACCCTAACCCTAGGTCCAATCCTAACCCTAACCGTCTCTCTAACCCTAGCCCTCAATATAACCCTAAGCCTAGGTCCAATCCTAACCATAACCGTCTCTCTAACCCTAGCCCTCAACATAACCCTAACCCTAGGTCCAATCCTCACCCTAACCGTCTCTCTAACCCTAGCCCTCAACATAACCGTAACCATAGGTGCAATCCTAACCCTAACCGTCTCTCTAACCCTAGCCCTCAACATAACCCTAACCCTAGGTCCAATCCTAACCCTAACCGTCTCTCTAACCCTAGCCCTCAACATAACCCTAACCCTAGGTCCAATCCTAACCATAAACGTCTCTCTAAACCGAGCCCTCAACATAACCCTAACCCTAGGTCCAATCCTAACCCTAACCGTCAGTCTAACCCTAGCCCTCAACATAACCCGAACCCTAGGTCCAATCCTAACCCTAACCATCTCTGTAAACCTAGCCCTCAACATAACCCTAACCCTAAGTCCAATCGTACCCCTAACCGCCTCTCTAACCCTAGCCCTGAACATAACCCTAACCCTAGGTCCAATCCTAACCCTAACCGTCTCTCTAACCCTAGCCCTCAACATAACCCTAACACTAGGTCCAATCCAAACCCTAACCGTCTCTCCAACCCTAGCCCTCAACATAACCCTAACCCTAGGTCCAATCCTAACCCTAACTCTCTCTCTAACCCTAGCCCTCAATATAACCGTAACCCTAGGTCCAATCCTAACCCTAACCGTCTCTCTAACCGTAGCCCTCCACATAACCCTAACCCTAGGTCCAATCCTAACCCTAACCGTCTCTCCAACCCTAGCCCTCAACATAACCCTAACCCTAGGTCCAATCCTAACCCTAACCGTCTCTCTAACCCTAGCCCTCAACATAACCCTAACCCTAGGTCCAATCCTAACCATAAATGTCTCTCTAAACCGAGCCCTCAACATAACCCTAACCCTAGGTCCAATCCTAACCCTAACCGTCTCTCTAACCCTAGCCCTCAACATAACCCGAACCCTAGGTCCAATCCTAACCCTAACCATCTCTGTAAACCTAGCCCTCAACATAACCCTAACCCTAAGTCCAATCCTACCCCTAACCGCCTCTCTAACCCTAGCCCTCAATATAACCCTAACCCTAGGTCCAATCCTAACCCTAACCGTCTCTCTAACCCTAGCCCTCAACATAACCCTAACCCTAGGTCCAATCCTAACCCTAACTGTCTCTCTAACCCTAGCCCTCAATATAACCCTAACCCTAGGTCCAATCCTAACCCTAACCGTCTCTCTAACCCTAGCCCTCAACATAACCCTAACCGTAGGTCCAATTCTAACCCTAACTGTCTCTCTAACCCTTTCCCTAACATAACCCTAACCCTAGGTCCAATCCTAACCCTAACCGTCTCTCTAACCCTAGCCCTCAACATAACCCTCACCCTAGGTGCAATCCTAACCCTAACCGTCTCTCTAACCCTAGCCCTCAACATAACCCTAACTCTAGGTCCAATCCTAACCCTAACCGTCTCTCTAACCCTAGCCCTCAATATAACCCTAAGCCTAGGTCCAATCCTAACCATAACCGTCTCTCTAACCCTAGCCCTCAACATAACCCTAACCCTAGATCCAATCCTCACCCTAACCGTCTCTCTAACCCTAGCCCTCAACATAACCGTAACCATAGGTGCAATCCTAACCCTAACCGTCTCTCTAACCCTAGCCCTCAACATAACCCTAACCCTAGGTCCAATCCTAACCCTAACCGTCTCTCTAACCCTAGCCCTCAACATAACCCTAACCCTAGGTCCAATCCTAACCATAAACGTCTCTCTAAACCGAGCCCTCAACATAACCCTAACCCTAGGTCCAATCCTAACCCTAACCGTCAGTCTAACCCTAGCCCTCAACATAACCCGAACCCTAGGTCCAATCCTAACCCTAACCATCTCTGTAAACCTAGCCCTCAACATAACCCTAACCCTAAGTCCAATCGTACCCCTAACCGCCTCTCTAACCCTAGCCCTGAACATAACCCTAACCCTAGGTCCAATCCTAACCCTAACCGTCTCTCTAACCCTAGCCCTCAACATAACCCTAACACTAGGTCCAATCCAAACCCTAACCGTCTCTCCAACCCTAGCCCTCAACATAACCCTAACCCTAGGTCCAATCCTAACCCTAACTCTCTCTCTAACCCTAGCCCTCAATATAACCGTAACCCTAGGTCCAATCCTAACCCTAACCGTCTCTCTAACCGTAGCCCTCCACATAACCCTAACCCTAGGTCCAATCCTAACCCTAACCGTCTCTCCAACCCTAGCCCTCAACATAACCCTAACCCTAGGTCCAATCCTAACCCTAACCGTCTCTCTAACCCTAGCCCTCAATATAACCCTAACCCTAGGTCCAATCCTAACCATAACCGTCTCTCTAACCATAGCCCTCAACATAACCCTAACCCTAGGTCCAATCCTCACCCTAACCGTCTCTCTAACCCTAGCCCTCAACATAACCCTAACCCTAGGTGCAATCCTAACCCTAACCGTCTCTCTAACCCTAGCCCTCAACATAACCCTAACCCTAGGTCCAATCCTAACCCTAACCGTCTCTCTAACCCTAGCCCTCAACATAACCCTAACCCTAGGTCCAATCCTAACCATAAATGTCTCTCTAAACCGAGCCCTCAACATAACCCTAACCCTAGGTCCAATCCTAACCCTAACCGTCTCTCTAACCCTAGCCCTCAACATAACCCGAACCCTAGGTCCAATCCTAACCCTAACCATCTCTGTAAACCTAGCCCTCAACATAACCCTAACCCTAAGTCCAATCCTACCCCTAACCGCCTCTCTAACCCTAGCCCTCAATATAACCCTAACCCTAGGTCCAATCCTAACCCTAACCGTCTCTCTAACCCTAGCCCTCAACATAACCCTAACCCTAGGTCCAATCCTAACCCTAACTGTCTCTCTAACCCTAGCCCTCAATATAACCCTAACCCTAGGTCCAATCCTAACCCTAACCGTCTCTCTAACCCTAGCCCTCAACATAACCCTAACCGTAGGTCCAATTCTAACCCTAACTGTCTCTCTAACCCTTTCCCTAACATAACCCTAACCCTAGGTCCAATCCTAACCCTAACCGTCTCTCTAACCCTAGCCCTCAACATAACCCTCACCCTAGGTGCAATCCTAACCCTAACCGTCTCTCTAACCCTAGCCCTCAACATAACCCTAACTCTAGGTCCAATCCTAACCCTAACCGTCTCTGTAAACCTAGCCCTCAACATAACCCTAACCCTAGGTCCAATCCTAACCCTAACGGTCTCTGTAAACCTAGCCCTCAACATAACCCTAACCCTAGGTCCAATCTTAACCCTAACCGTCTCTCTAACCCTAGCCCTCAACATGACCCTAACCCTAGGTGCAATCCTAACCCTAACCGTCTCTCTAACCCTAGCCCTCAACATAACCCTAACCCTAGGTCCAATCCTAACCGTAACCCTCTCTCTAACCCTAGCCCTCAACATAACCCTAACCCTAGGTCCAATCCTAACCCGAACCGTCTCTCTAACCCTAGCCCTCAACATAACCCTAACCCTAGGTCCAATCCTAACCCTAACTGTCTCTCTAACCCTAGCCCTCAACATAACCCTAACCCTAGATCCAATCCTAACCCTAACCGTCTCTCTAACCCTAGCCCTCAACATAACACTAACCCTAGGTCCAATCCTAACCCTAACCGTCTCTCTAACCATAGCCCTCAACATAACGCTAACCCTAGGTCCAATCCTAACCCTAACCGTCTCTCTAACCCTAGCCCTCAACATAACCCTAACCCTAGGTCCAATCCTAACCCTAACCGTCTCCTAACCCTAGCCTTCAACATAACCCTAACGCTACGTCCAATCCTAACCCTAACCGTCTCTCTAACCCTAGCCCTCAACATAGCCCTAACCCTAGGTCCAATTATAAACATAACCGTCTCTCTAACCCTAGCCCTCAACATAACCCTAACCCTAGGTCCAATCCTAACCGTAACCGTCTCTCTAACCCTATCCCTCAACATAACCCTAACCCTAGGTCCAATCCTATCCCTAACCGTCTCTCTAACCCTAGCCCTCAACATAGCCCTAACCCTAGATCCAATCCTAACCATAAACGTCTCTCTAACCCTAGCCCTCAACATAACCCTAACCCTAGGTCCAATCCTAACCCTAACCGCCTCTCTGACTCTAGCCCTGAACATAAACCTAACCCTAGGTCTAATCCTAACCCTAACCGTCTCTTTGACCCTAGCCCTCAACATAACCCTAAACCTAGGTCCAATCCTAACCCTAACTGTCTCTCTGACCCTAGCCCTCAACATAACCCTAAACCTACCTCCAATCCTAACCGTAACCGTCTCTCTCACCCTAGCCCTCAACATAACCCTAAACCTAGGTCCAATCCTCACCCTAACGGTCTCTCTAACGCTAGCCCTCAACATAACCTTAACCCTAGGTCCAATCCTAACCCTAAACGTCTCTGTAACCCTAGCCCTCAACATAACAATAACCCTAGGTCCAATCCTCACCATAACCGTCTCTCTAACCCTAGCCCTCAACATAACCCTAACACTAGGTCCAATCCTCACCCTAACCGTCTCTCTAACCCTAGCCCTCAACATAACCCTAACACTAGGTCCAATCCTAACCCTAACCGTCTCTCTAACCCTAGCCCTCAACATAACCCTAACACTAGGTCCAATCCAAACCCTAACCGTCTCTCCAACCCTAGCCCTCAACATAACCCTAACCCTAGGTCCAATCCTAACCCTAACTGCCTCTCTAACCCTAGCCCTCAATATAACCCTAACCCTAGGTCCAATCCTAACCCTAACCGTCTCTCTAACCCTAGCCCTCAACATAACCCTAACCCTAGGTCCAATCCTAACCCTAACTGTCTCTCTAACCGTAGCCCTCAATATAACCCTAACCCTAGGTCCAATCCTAATCCTAACCGTCTCTCTAACCCTAGCCCTCAACATAACCCTAACCGTAGGTCCAATCCTAACCCTAACTGTCTCTCTAACCCTTTCCCTCAACATAACCCTAACCCTAGGTCCAATCCTAACCCTAACCGTCTCTCTAACCCTAGCCCTCAACATAACCCTCACCCTAGGTGCAATCCTAACCCTAACCGTCTCTCTAACCCTAGCCCTCAACATAACCCTAACTCTAGGTCCAATCCTAACCCTTACCGTCTCTGTAAACCTAGCCCTCAACATAACCCTAACCCTAGGTCCAATCCTAACCCTAACGGTCTCTGTAAACCTAGTCCTCAACATAACCCAAACCCTAGTCCTAATCTTAACCCTAACCGTCTCTCTAACCCTAGCCCTCAACATGACCCTAACCCTAGGTGCAATCCTAACCCTAACCGTCTCTCTAACCCTAGCCCTCAACATAACCCTAACCCTAGGTCCAATCCTAACCGTAACCCTCTCTCTAACCCTAGCCCTCAACATAACCCTAACCCTAGGTCCAATCCTAACCCGAACCGTCTCTCTAACCCTAGCCCTCAACATAACCCTAACCCTAGGTCCAATCCTAACCCTAACTGTCTCTCTAACCCTAGCCCTCAACATAACCCTAACCCTAGGTCCAATCCTAACCCTAACCGTCTCTCTAACCCTAGCCCTCAACATAACACTAACCCTAGGTCCAATCCTAACCCTAACCGTCTCTCTAACCATAGCCCTCAACATAACCCTAACCCTAGGTCCAATCCTAACCCTAACCGTCTCTCTAACCCTAGCCCTCAACATAACCCTAACCCTAGGTCCAATCCTAACCCTAACCGTCTCCTAACCCTAGCCTTCAACATAACCCTAACGCTACGTCCAATCCTAACCCTAACCGTCTCTCTAACCCTAGCCCTCAACATAACCGTAACCCTAGGTCCAATCCTAACCCTAACCGTCTCTCCAACCCTAGCCCTCAACATAACCCTAACCCTAGGTCCAATCCTAACCCTAACCGTCTCTCTAACCCTAGACCTCAACATAACCCTAACCCTAGGTCCAATCCTAACCCTAACCGTCTCTCCAACCCTAGCCCTCAACATAACCCTATCCCTAGGTCCAATCCTAACACTAACTGTCTCTCTAACCCTAGCCCTCAATATAACCCTAACCCTAGGTCCAATCCTAACCCTAACCGTCTCTCCAACCCTAGCCCTCAACATAACCCTAACCCTAGGTCCAATCCTAACCCTAACCGTCTCTCCAACCCTAGCCCTCAACATAACCCTAACCCTAGGTCCAATCCTAACCCTAACTGTCTCTCTAACCCTAGCCCTCAATATAACCGTAACCCTAGGTCCAATCCTAACCCTAACCGTCTCTCTAACCCTAGCCCTCAACATAACCCTAACCCTAGGTCCAATCCTAACCCTAACTGTCTCTCTAACCCTAGCCCTCAATATAACCCTAACCCTAGGTCCAATCCTAACCCTAACCGTCTCTCTAACCCTAGCCCTCAACATAAACCTAACCCTAGGTCCAATCATAACCCTAACCGTCTCTCCAACCCTAGCCCTCAACATAACCCTAACCCTAGGTCCAATCCTAACCCTAACTGTCTCTCTAACCCTAGCCCTCAATATAACCGTAACCCTAGGTCCAATCCTAACCCTAACCGTCTCTCTAACCCTAGCCCTCAACATAACACTAACCCTAGGTCCAATCCTAACCCTAACCGTCTCTCCAACCCTAGCCCTCAACATAACCCTAACCCTAGGTCCAATCCTAACCCTAACCGTCTCTCTAACCCTAGCCCTCAATATAACCCTAAGCCTAGGTCCAATCCTAACCATAACCGTCCTTCTAACCCTAGCCCTCAACATAACCCTAACCCTAGGTCCAATCCTCACCCTAACCGTCTCTCTAACCCTAGCCCTCAACATAACCCTAACCATAGGTGCAATCCTAACCCTAACCGTCTCTCTAACCCTAGCCCTCAACATAACCCTAACCCTAGGTCCAATCCTAACCCTAACCGTCTCTCTAACCCTAGCCCTCAACATAACCCTAACCCTAGGTCCAATCCTAACCATAAACGTCTCTCTAAACCGAGCCCTCAACATAACCCTAACCCTAGGTCCAATCCTAACCCTAACCGTCTCTCTAACCCTAGCCCTCAACATAACCCGAACCCTAGGTCCAATCCTAACCCTAACCATCTCTGTAAACCTAGCCCTCAACATGACCCTAACCCTAAGTCCAATCGTACCCCTAACCACCTCTCTAACCCTAGACCTGAACATAACCCTAACCCTAGGTCCAATCCTAACCCTAACCGTCTCTCTAACCCTAGCCCTCAACATAACCCTAACACTAGGTCCAATCCAAACCCTAACCGTCTCTCCAACCCTAGCCCTCAACATAACCCTAACCCTAGGTCCAATCCTAACCCTAACTCTCTCTCTAACCCTAGCCCTCAATATAACCGTAACCCTAGGTCCAATCCTAACCCTAACCGTCTCTCTAACCGTAGCCCTCAACATAACCCTAACCCTAGGTCCAATCCTAACCCTAACCGTCTCTCCAACCCTAGCCCTCAACATAACCCTAACCCTAGGTCCAATCCTAACCCTAACCGTCTCTCTAACCCTAGCCCTCAATATAACCCTAACCCTAGGTCCAATCCTAACCATAACCGTCTCTCTAACCCTAGCCCTCAACATAACCCTAACCCTAGGTCCAATCCTCACCCTAACCGTCTCTCTAACCCTAGCCCTCAACATAACCCTAACCCTAGGTGCAATCCTAACCCTAACCGTCTCTCTAACCCTAGCCCTCAACATAACCCTAACCCTAGGTCCAATCCTAACCCTAACCGTCTCTCTAACCCTAGCCCTCAACATAACCCTAACCCTAGGTCCAATCCTAACCATAAACGTCTCTCTAAACCGAGCCCTCAACATAACCCTAACCCTAGGTCCAATCCTAACCCTAACCGTCTCTCTAACCCTAGCCCTCAACATAACCCGAACCCTAGGTCCAATCCTAACCCTAACCATCTCTGTAAACCTAGCCCTCAACATAACCCTAACCCTAAGTCCAATCCTACCCCTAACCGCCTCTCTAACCCTAGCCCTGAACATAACCCTAACCCTAGGACCAATCTTAACCCTAACCGTCTCTCTAACCCTAGCCCTCAACATAACCCTAACCCTAGGTCCAATCCTAACCCTAACCGTCTCTCCAACCCTAGCCCTCAACATAACCCTAACCATAGGTCCAATCCTAACCCTAACTGCCTCTCTAACCCTAGCCCTCAATATAACCCTAACCCTAGGTCCAATCCTAACCCTAACCGTCTCTCTAACCCTAGCCCTCAACATAACCCTAACCCTAGGTCCAATCCTAACCCTAACTGTCTCTCTAACCCTAGCCCTCAATATAACCCTAACCCTAGGTCCAATCCTAACCCTAACCGTCTCTCTAACCCTAGCCCTCAACATAACCCTAACCCTAGGTCCAATCCTAACCCTAACTGTCTCTCTAACCCTTTCCCTCAACATAACCCTAACCCTAGGTCAAATCCTCACCCTAACCGTCTCTCTAACCCTAGCCCTCAACATAACCCTAACCCTAGGTGCAATCCTAACCCTAACCGTCTCTCTAACCCTAGCCCTCAACATAACCCTAACCCTAGGTCCAATCCTAACCCTAACCGTCTCTCTAACCCTAGCCCTCAACATAACCCTAACCCTAGGTCCAATCCTAACCCTAACCGTCTCTCTAACCCTAGCCCTCAATATAACCCTAACCCTAGGTCCAATCCTAACCCTAACCGTCTCTCTAACCCTAGCCCTCAACATAACCCGAACCCTAGGTCCAATCCATACCATAAACGTCTCTCTAAACCGAGCCCTCAACATAACCCGAACCCTAGGTCCAATCCTCACCCTAACCGTCTCTCTAACCCTAGCCCTCAACATAACCGTAACCCTAGGTGCAATCCTAACCTTAACCGTCTCTCTATCCCTAGCCCTCAACATAACCCTAACCCTAGGTCCAATCCTACCCATAAACGTCTCTCTAAACCGAGCCCTCAACATAACCCTAACCCTAGGTCCAATCCTAACCCTAACCGTCTCTCTAACCCTAGCCCTCAACATAACCCGAACCCTAGGTCCAATCCTAACCCTAACCATCTCTGTAAACCTAGCCCTCAACATAACCCTAACTCTAAGTCCAATCCTACCCCTAACCGCCTCTCTAACCCTAGCCCTGAACATAACCCTAACCCTAGGTCCAATCCTAACCCTAACCGTCTCTCTAACCCTAGCCCTCAACATAACCCTAACCCTAGGTCCAATCCTAAACCTAACCGTCTCTCCAACCCTAGCCCTCAACATAACCCTAACCCTAGGTCCACTCCTAACCCTAACTGTCTCTCTAACCCTAGCCCTCAATATAACCCTAACCCTAGGTCCAATCCTAACCCTAACCGTCTCTCTAACCCTAGCCCTCAACATAACCCTAACCCTAGGTCCAATCCTAACCCTAACTGTCTCTCTAACCCTAGCCCTCAATATAACCCTAACCCTAGGTCCAATGCTAACCCTAACCGTCTCTCTAACCCTAGCCCTCAAATAACGGGAACCCTAGGTCCAATCCTAACCCTAACCGTCTCTCTAACCCTTTCCCTCAACATAACCCTAACCCTAGGTCCAATCCTAACCCTAACCGTCTCTCTAACCCTAGCCCTCAACATAACCCTTACCCTAGGTGCAATCCTAACCCTAACCGTCTCTCTAACCCTAGCCCTCAACATAACCCTAACCCTAGGTCCTATCCTAACCCTAACCGTCTCTGTAAACCTAGCCCTCAACATAACCCTAACCCTAGGTCCAATCCTAACCCTAACCGTCTCTGTAAACCTAGCCCTCAACATAACCCTAACCCTAGGTCCAATCTTAACCCTAACCGTCTCTCTAACCCTAGCCCTCAACATGACCCTAACCCTAGGTGCAATCCTAACCCTAACCGTCTCTCTAACCCTAGCCCTCAACATAACCCTAACCCTAGGTCCAATCCTAACCCTAACCGTCTCTCTAACCCTAGCTCTCAACATAACCCTAACCCTAGGTCCAATCCTAACCCTAACCGTCTCTCTCACCCTAGCTCTCAACATAACCCTAACCCTAGGTCCAATCCTAACCCTCACAGTCTCTCTGACGCTAGCCCACAACATAACCCTAACCCTAGGTCCAATCCTAACCCTAACCGTCTCCTAACTCTAGCCTTCAACATAACCCTAACGCTAGGTCCAATCCTAACCCCAACCGTCTCTCTAACCCTAGCCCTCAACATAGCATAACCCTAGGTCCAATCCTAACCCTAACCGTCTCTCTAACCCTAGCCCTCAACATAACCCTAACCCTAGTTCCAATCGTAACCGTAACCATCTCTCTAACCCTAGCCCTCAACATAACTCTAACCCTAGGTCCAATCCTATCCCTAACCGTCTCTCTAACCCTAGCCCTCAACATAGCCCTATCCCTAGATCCAATCCTAACATAAACGTCTCTCTAACCCTAGCCCTCAACATAACCCTAACCCTAGGTCCAATCCTAACTCTAACCGCCTCTCTGACCCTAGCCCTGAACATAACCCTAACCCTAGGTCCAATCCTAACCCTAACCGTCTCTCTAACCCTAGCCCTCAACATAACCCTAACCCTAGGTCTAATCCTAACCCTAACCGTCTCTCTGACCCTAGCCCTCAACATAACCCTAAACCTAGGTCCAATACTAACCCTAACTGTCTCTCTGACCCTAGCCCTCAACATAACCCTAAAAATAGCTCCAATCCTAACCGTAACCGTCTCTCTCACCCTAGCCCTCAACATAACCCTAAACCTAGGTCCAATCCTCACCCTAACGGTCTCTCTAACGCTAGCCCTCAACATAACCTTAACCCTAGGTCCAATCCTAACCCTAAACGTCTCTCTAACCCTAGCCCTCAACATAACAATAACCCTAGGTCCAATCCTCACCCTAACCGTCTCTCTAACCCTAGCCCTCAACATAACCCTAACCCTAGGTGCAATCCTAACCCTATCTGTCTCTCCAAACCTAGCCCTCAACATAACCCTAACCCTAGGTCCAATCCTAACCCTAACCGTCTCTCTAACCCTAGCCCTCAACATAACCCTAACCCTAGGTCCAATCCTAACCCTAACCGTCTCTCTAACTGTAGCCCTCAACCTAACCCTAACCCTAGGTCCAATCCTAACCCTGTCTCTCTAACCCTAGCCCTCCAATAACCAGAACCCTAGGTCCAATCCTAACCCTAACCGTCTCTCTAACCCTAGCCCTCAACATAACCCTAAGCCTAAGTCCAATCCTAACCCTAACCGCCTCTCTAACCCTAGCCCTGAACATAACCCTAACCCAAGTCCAATCCTAACCCTAACCGTGTCTCTAACCCTTGCCCTCAACATAACCCTAACCCTAGGTCCAATCCTAACCCTAACCGTCTCTCTAACCCTAGCCCTCAACATAACCCTAACCCTAGGTCAAATCCTAACCCTAACCGTCTCTCTAACCCTAGCCCTCAACATAACCCTAACCCTAGGTCCAATCCTAACCCTAACCGTCTCTCTAACCCTAGCCCTCAACATAACCCTAACACTAGGTCCAATCCAAACCCTAACCGTCTCTCCAACCCTAGCCCTCAACATAACCCTAACCCTAGGTCCAATCCTAACCCTAACTCTCTCTCTAACCCTAGCCCTCAATATAACCGTAACCCTAGGTCTAATCCTAACCCTAACCGTCTCTCTAACCGTAGCCCTCAACATAACCCTAACCCTAGGTCCAATCCTAACCCTAACCGTCTCTCCAACCCTAGCCCTCAACATAACCCTAACCCTAGGTCCAATCCTAACCCTAACCGTCTCTCTAACTGTAGCCCTCAACCTAACCCTAACCCTAGGTCCAAACCTAACCCTAACTGTCTCTCTAACCCTAGCCCTCAACATAACCCTAACCCTAGGTCCAATCCTAACCCTAATCGTCTCTCTAACCCTAGACCTCAACATAACCCTAACCCTAGGTCCAATCCTAACCCTAACTGTCTCTCTAACTGTAGCCCTCAACCTAACCCTAACCCTAGGTCCAAACCTAACCCTAACTGTCTCTCTAACCCTATCCCTCCAATAACAAGAACCCTAGGTCCAATCCTAACCCGAACCGTCTCTCTAACCCTAGCCCTCAACATAACCCTAAGCCTAAGTCCAATCCTAACCCTAACCGCCTCTCTAACCCTAGCCCTGAACATAACCCTAACCCAAGTCCAATCCTAACCCTAACCGTGTCTCTAACCCTTGCCCTCAACATAAACCTAACCCTAGGTCCAATCCTAACCCTAACCGTCTCTCTAACCCTAGCCCTCAACATAACCCTAACCCTAGGTCAAATCCTAACCCTAACCGTCTCTCTAACCCTAGCCCTCAACATAACCCTAACCCTAGGTCCAATCCTAACCCTAACCGTCTCTCTAACCCTAGCCCTCAACATAACCCTAACACTAGGTCCAATCCAAACCCTAACCGTCTCTCCAACCCTAGCCCTCAACATAACCCTAACCCTAGGTCCAATCCTAACCCTAACTCTCTCTCTAACCCTAGCCCTCAATATAACCGTAACCCTAGGTCTAATCCTAACCCTAACCGTCTCTCTAACCGTAGCCCTCAACATAACCCTAACCCTAGGTCCAATCCTAACCCTAACCGTCTCTCCAACCCTAGCCCTCAACATAACCCTAACCCTAGGTCCAATCCTAACCCTAACCGTCTCTCTAACTGTAGCCCTCAACCTAACCCTAACCCTAGGTCCAAACCTAACCCTAACAATCTCTGTAAACCTAGCCCTCAACATAACCCTAACCCTAAGTCCAATCCTACCCCTAACCGCCACTCTAACCCTAGCCCTGAACATAACCCTAACCCTAGGTCCAATCCTAACCCTAACCGTCTCTCTAACCCTAGCCCTCAACATAACCCTAACCCTAGTTCCAATCGTAACCGTAACCATCTCTCTAACCCTAGCCCTCAACATAACCCTAACCCTAGGTCCAATCCTATCCCTAACCGTCTCTCTAACCCTAGCCCTCAACATAGCTCTATCCCTAGATCCAATCCTAACCATAAACGTCTCTCTAACCCTAGCCCTCAACATAACCCTAACCCTAGCTCCAATCCTAACCCTAACCGCCTCTCTGACCCTAGCCCTGAACATAACCCTAACCCTAGGTCCAATCCTAACCCTAACCGTCTCTCTAACCCTAGCCCTCAACATAACCCTAACCCTAGGTCTAATCCTAACCCTAACCGTCTCTCTGACCCTAGCCCTCAACATAACCCTAAACCTAGGTCCAATCCTAACCCTAACTGTCTCTCTGACCCTAGCCCTCAACATAACCCTAAAAATAGCTCCAATCCTAACCCTAACCGTCTCTCTCACCCCAGCCCTCAACATAACCCTAAACCTAGGTCCAATCCTCACCCTAACGGTCTCTCTAACGCTAGCCCTCAACATAACCTTAACCCTAGCCAATCCTAACCCTAAACGTCTCTCTAACCCTAGCCCTCAACATAACAATAACCCTAGGTCCAATCCTCACCCTAACCGTCTCTCTAACCCTAGCCCTCAACATAACCCTAACCCTAGGTCCAATCCTAACCCTAACCGTCTATCTAACCTTAGCCCTCAACATAACCCTAATCCTAGGTCCAATCCTAACCCTAAACGTCTCTCTAACCCTATCCCTCAACATAACCCTAACCCTAGGTCCAATCCTAACCCTATCTGTCTCTCCAAACCTAGCCCTCAACATAACCCTAACCCTAGGTCCAATCCTAACCCTAACCGTCTCTCTAACCCTAGCCCTCAACATAACCCTAACCCTAGGTCCAATCCTAACCGTAACCGTCTCTCTAACTGTAGCCCTCAACCTAACCCTAACCCAGGTCCAAACCTAACCCTAACTGTCTCTCTAACCCTAGCCCTCAAATAACCAGAACCCTAGGTCCAATCCTAACCCTAACCGTCTCTCTAACCCTAGCCCTCAACATAACCCTAAGCCTAAGTCCAATCCTAACCCTAACCGCCTCTCTAATCCTAGCCCTGAACATAACCCCAACCCAAGTCCAATCCTAACCCTAACCGTGTCTCTAACCCTTGCCCTCAACATAACCCTAACCCTAGGTCCAATCCTAACCCTAACCGTCTCTCTAACCCTAGCCCTCAACATAACCCTAACCCTAGGTCAAATCCTAACCCTAACCGTCTCTCTAACCCTAGCCCTCAACATAACCCTAACCCTAGGTCCAATCCTAACCCTAACCGTCTCTCTAACCCTAGCCCTCAACATAACCCTAACACTAGGTCCAATCCAAACCCTAACCGTCTCTCCAACCCTAGCCCTCAACATAACCCTAACCCTAGGTCCAATCCTAACCCTAACTCTCTCTCTAACCCTAGCCCTCAATATAACCGTAACCCTAGGTCCAATCCTAACCCTAACCGTCTCTCTAACCGTAGCCCTCAACATAACCCTAACCCTAGGTCCAATCCTAACCCTAACCGTCTCTCCAACCCTAGCCCTCAACATAACCCTAACCCTAGGTCCAATCCTAACCCTAACCGTCTCTCTAACCCTAGCCCTCAACATAACCCGAACCCTAGGTCCAATCCTAACCCTAACAATCTCTGTAAACCTAGCCCTCAACATAACCCTAACCCTAAGTCCAATCCTACCCCTAACCGCCACTCTAACCCTAGCCCTGAACATAACCCTAACCCTAGGTCCAATCCTAACCCTAACCGTCTCTCTAACCCTAGCCCTCAACATAACCCTAACCCTAGTTCCAATCGTAACCGTAACCATCTCTCTAACCCTAGCCCTCAACATAACCCTAACCCTAGGTCCAATCCTATCCCTAACCGTCTCTCTAACCCTAGCCCTCAACATAGCTCTATCCCTAGATCCAATCCTAACCATAAACGTCTCTCTAACCCTAGCCCTCAACATAACCCTAACCCTAGGTCCAATCCTAACCCTAACCGCCTCTCTGACCCTAGCCCTGAACATAACCCTAACCCTAGGTCCAATCCTAACCCTAACCGTCTCTCTAACCCTAGCCCTCAACATAACCCTAACCCTAGGTCTAATCCTAACCCTAACCGTCTCTCTGACCCTAGCCCTCAACATAACCCTAAACCTAGGTCCAATCCTAACCCTAACTGTCTCTCTGACCCTAGCCCTCAACATAACCCTAAAAATAGCTCCAATCCTAACCCTAACCGTCTCTCTCACCCCAGCCCTCAACATAACCCTAAACCTAGGTCCAATCCTCACCCTAACGGTCTCTCTAACGCTAGCCCTCAACATAACCTTAACCCTAGCCAATCCTAACCCTAAACGTCTCTCTAACCCTAGCCCTCAACATAACAATAACCCTAGGTCCAATCCTCACCCTAACCGTCTCTCTAACCCTAGCCCTCAACATAACCCTAACCCTAGGTCCAATCCTAACCCTAACCGTCTCTCTAACCTTAGCCCTCAACATAACCCTAATCCTAGGTCCAATCCTAACCCTAAACGTCTCTCTAACCCTATCCCTCAACATAACCCTAACCCTAGGTCCAATCCTAACCCTATCTGTCTCTCCAAACCTAGCCCTCAACATAACCCTAACCCTAGGTCCAAACCTAACCCTAACCGTCTCTCTAACCCTAGCCCTCAACATAACCCTAACCCTAGGTCCAATCCTAACCCTAACCGTCTCTCTAACTGTAGCCCTCAACCTAACCCTAACCCAGGTCCAAACCTAACCCTAACTGTCTCTCTAACCCTAGCCCTCAAATAACCAGAACCCTAGGTCCAATCCTAACCCTAACCGTCTCTCTAACCCTAGCCCTCAACATAACCCTAAGCCTAAGTCCAATCCTAACCCTAACCGCCTCTCTAATCCTAGCCCTGAACATAACCCCAACCCAAGTCCAATCCTAACCCTAACCGTGTCTCTAACCCTTGCCCTCAACATAACCCTAACCCTAGGTCCAATCCTAACCCTAACCGTCTCTCTAACCCTAGCCCTCAACATAACCCTAACCCTAGGTCAAATCCTAACCCTAACCGTCTCTCTAACCCTAGCCCTCAACATAACCCTTACCCTAGGTCCAATCCTAACCCTAACCGTCTCTCTAACCCTAGCCCTCAACATAACCCTAACACTAGGTCCAATCCAAACCCTAACCGTCTCTCCAACCCTAGCCCTCAACATAACCCTAACCCTAGGTCCAATCCTAACCCTAACTCTCTCTCTAACCCTAGCCCTCAATATAACCGTAACCCTAGGTCCAATCCTAACCCTAACCGTCTCTCTAACCGTAGCCCTCAACATAACCCTAACCCTAGGTCCAATCCTAACCCTAACCGTCTCTCCAACCCTAGCCCTCAACATAACCCTAACCCTAGGTCCAATCCTAACCCTAACCGTCTCTCTAACCCTAGCCCTCAACATAACCCGAACCCTAGGTCCAATCCTAACCCTAACAATCTCTGTAAACCTAGCCCTCAACATAACCCTAACCCTAAGTCCAATCCTACCCCTAACCGCCACTCTAACCCTAGCCCTGAACATAACCCTAACCCTAGGTCCAATCCTAACCCTAACCGTCTCTCTAACCCTAGCCCTCAACATAACCCTAACCCTAGTTCCAATCGTAACCGTAACCATCTCTCTAACCCTAGCCCTCAACATAACCCTAACCCTAGGTCCAATCCTATCCCTAACCGTCTCTCTAACCCTAGCCCTCAACATAGCTCTATCCCTAGATCCAATCCTAACCATAAACGTCTCTCTAACCCTAGCCCTCAACATAACCCTAACCCTAGGTCCAATCCTAACCCTAACCGCCTCTCTGACCCTAGCCCTGAACATAACCCTAACCCTAGGTCCAATCCTAACCCTAACCGTCTCTCTAACCCTAGCCCTCAACATAACCCTAACCCTAGGTCTAATCCTAACCCTAACCGTCTCTCTGACCCTAGCCCTCAACATAACCCTAAACCTAGGTCCAATCCTAACCCTAACTGTCTCTCTGACCCTAGCCCTCAACATAACCCTAAAAATAGCTCCAATCCTAACCCTAACCGTCTCTCTCACCCCAGCCCTCAACATAACCCTAAACCTAGGTCCAATCCTCACCCTAACGGTCTCTCTAACGCTAGCCCTCAACATA
This sequence comes from Miniopterus schreibersii, assembly GCF_964146895.1. Classification (NCBI taxonomy): domain Eukaryota; kingdom Metazoa; phylum Chordata; class Mammalia; order Chiroptera; family Miniopteridae; genus Miniopterus; species Miniopterus schreibersii. The sequence continues at coordinate 1,038,304 of NW_027669844.1, forward strand.
ACCTTAACCCTAGCCAATCCTAACCCTAAACGTCTCTCTAACCCTAGCCCTCAACATAACAATAACCCTAGGTCCAATCCTCACCTTAACCGTCTCTCTAACCCTAGCCCTCAACATAACCCTAACCCTAGGTCCAATCCTAACCCTAACCGTCTCTCTAACCTTAGCCCTCAACATAACCCTAATCCTAGGTCCAATCCTAACCCTAAACGTCTCTCTAACCCTATCCCTCAACATAACCCTAACCCTAGGTCCAATCCTAACCCTATCTGTCTCTCCAAACCTAGCCCTCAACATAACCCTAACCCTAGGTCCAATCCTAACCCTAACCGTCTCTCTAACCCTAGCCCTCAACATAACCCTAACCCTAGGTCCAATCCTAACCCTAACCGTCTCTCTAACTGTAGCCCTCAACCTAACCCTAACCCAGGTCCAAACCTAACCCTAACTGTCTCTCTAACCCTAGCCCTCAAATAACCAGAACCCTAGGTCCAATCCTAACCCTAACCGTCTCTCTAACCCTAGCCCTCAACATAACCCTAAGCCTAAGTCCAATCCTAACCCTAACCGCCTCTCTAATCCTAGCCCTGAACATAACCCCAACCCAAGTCCAATCCTAACCCTAACCGTGTCTCTAACCCTTGCCCTCAACATAACCCTAACCCTAGGTCCAATCCTAACCCTAACCGTCTCTCTAACCCTAGCCCTCAACATAACCCTAACCCTAGGTCAAATCCTAACCCTAACCGTCTCTCTAACCCTAGCCCTCAACATAACCCTAACCCTAGGTCCAATCCTAACCCTAACCGTCTCTCTAACCCTAGCCCTCAACATAACCCTAACACTAGGTCCAATCCAAACCCTAACCGTCTCTCCAACCCTAGCCCTCAACATAACCCTAACCCTAGGTCCAATCCTAACCCTAACTCTCTCTCTAACCCTAGCCCTCAATATAACCGTAACCCTAGGTCCAATCCTAACCCTAACCGTCTCTCTAACCGTAGCCCTCAACATAACCCTAACCCTAGGTCCAATCCTAACCCTAACCGTCTCTCCAACCCTAGCCCTCAACATAACCCTAACCCTAGGTCCAATCCTAACCCTAACCGTCTCTCTAACCCTAGCCCTCAACATAACCCGAACCCTAGGTCCAATCCTAACCCTAACAATCTCTGTAAACCTAGCCCTCAACATAACCCTAACCCTAAGTCCAATCCTACCCCTAACCGCCACTCTAACCCTAGCCCTGAACATAACCCTAACCCTAGGTCCAATCCTAACCCTAACCGTCTCTCTAACCCTAGCCCTCAACATAACCCTAACCCTAGTTCCAATCGTAACCGTAACCATCTCTCTAACCCTAGCCCTCAACATAACCCTAACCCTAGGTCCAATCCTATCCCTAACCGTCTCTCTAACCCTAGCCCTCAACATAGCTCTATCCCTAGATCCAATCCTAACCATAAACGTCTCTCTAACCCTAGCCCTCAACATAACCCTAACCCTAGGTCCAATCCTAACCCTAACCGCCTCTCTGACCCTAGCCCTGAACATAACCCTAACCCTAGGTCCAATCCTAACCCTAACCGTCTCTCTAACCCTAGCCCTCAACATAACCCTAACCCTAGGTCTAATCCTAACCCTAACCGTCTCTCTGACCCTAGCCCTCAACATAACCCTAAACCTAGGTCCAATCCTAACCCTAACTGTCTCTCTGACCCTAGCCCTCAACATAACCCTAAAAATAGCTCCAATCCTAACCCTAACCGTCTCTCTCACCCCAGCCCTCAACATAACCCTAAACCTAGGTCCAATCCTCACCCTAACGGTCTCTCTAACGCTAGCCCTCAACATAACCTTAACCCTAGCCAATCCTAACCCTAAACGTCTCTCTAACCCTAGCCCTCAACATAACAATAACCCTAGGTCCAATCCTCACCCTAACCGTCTCTCTAACCCTAGCCCTCAACATAACCCTAACCCTAGGTCCAATCCTAACCCTAACCGTCTCTCTAACCTTAGCCCTCAACATAACCCTAATCCTAGGTCCAATCCTAACCCTAAACGTCTCTCTAACCCTATCCCTCAACATAACCCTAACCCTAGGTCCAATCCTAACCCTATCTGTCTCTCCAAACCTAGCCCTCAACATAACCCTAACCCTAGGTCCAATCCTAACCCTAACCGTCTCTCTAACCCTAGCCCTCAACATAACCCTAACCCTAGGTCCAATCCTAACCGTAACCGTCTCTCTAACTGTAGCCCTCAACCTAACCCTAACCCAGGTCCAAACCTAACCCTAACTGTCTCTCTAACCCTAGCCCTCAAATAACCAGAACCCTAGGTCCAATCCTAACCCTAACCGTCTCTCTAACCCTAGCCCTCAACATAACCCTAAGCCTAAGTCCAATCCTAACCCTAACCGCCTCTCTAATCCTAGCCCTGAACATAACCCCAACCCAAGTCCAATCCTAACCCTAACCGTGTCTCTAACCCTTGCCCTCAACATAACCCTAACCCTAGGTCCAATCCTAACCCTAACCGTCTCTCTAACCCTAGCCCTCAACATAACCCTAACCCTAGGTCAAATCCTAACCCTAACCGTCTCTCTAACCCTAGCCCTCAACATAACCCTAACCCTAGGTCCAATCCTAACCCTAACCGTCTCTCTAACCCTAGCCCTCAACATAACCCTAACACTAGGTCCAATCCAAACCCTAACCGTCTCTCCAACCCTAGCCCTCAACATAACCCTAACCCTAGGTCCAATCCTAACCCTAACTCTCTCTCTAACCCTAGCCCTCAATATAACCGTAACCCTAGGTCCAATCCTAACCCTAACCGTCTCTTTAACCGTAGCCCTCAACATAACCCTAACCCTAGGTCCAATCCTAACCCTAACCGTCTCTCCAACCCTAGCCCTCAACATAACCCTAACCCTAGGTCCAATCCTAACCCTAACCGTCTCTCTAACCCTAGCCCTCAACATAACCCGAACCCTAGGTCCAATCCTAACCCTAACAATCTCTGTAAACCTAGCCCTCAACATAACCCTAACCCTAAGTCCAATCCTACCCCTAACCGCCACTCTAACCCTAGCCCTGAACATAACCCTAACCCTAGGTCCAATCCTAACCCTAACCGTCTCTCTAACCCTAGCCCTCAACATAACCCTAACCCTAGGTGCAATCCTAACCCTAACCGTCTCTCCAACCCTAGCCCTCAACATAACCCTAACCCTAGGTCCAATCCTAACCCTAACTGTCTCTCTAACCCTAGCCCTCAATATAACCCTAACCCTAGGTCCAATCCTAACCCTAACCGTCTCTCTAACCCTAGCCCTCAACATAACCCTCACCCTAGGTGCAATCCTAATCCTAACCGTCTCTCTAACCCCAGCCCTCAACATAACCCTAACCCTAGGTCCAATCCTAACCCTAACCGTCTCTGTAAACCTAGCCCTCAACATAACCCTAACCCTAGGTCCAATCTTAACCCTAACCGTCTCTCTAACCCTAGCCCTCAACATGACCCTAACCCTAGGTGCAATCCTAACCCTAACCGTCTCTCTAACCCTAGCCCTCAACATAACCCTAACCCTAGGTCCAATCCTAACCGTAACCCTCTCTCTAACCCTAGCCCTCAACATAACCCTAACCCTAGGTCCAATCCTAACCCTAACGGTCTCTCTAACCCTAGCCCTCAACATAACCCTAACCCTAGGTCCAATCATAACCCTAACTGTCTCTCTAACCCTAGCCCTCAACATAACCCTAACCCTAGGTCCAATCCTAACCCTAACCGTCTCTCTAACCCGAGCCCTCAACATAACCCTAACCCTAGGTCCAATCCTAACGCTAACCGTCTCTCTAACCATAGCCCTCAACATAACCCTAACCCTAGGTCCAATCCTAACCCTAACCGTCTCTCTAACCCTAGCTCTCAACATAACCCTAACCCTAGGTCCAATCCTAACCCTCACCGTCTCTCTGACGCTAGCCCTCAACATAACCCTAACCCTAGGTCCAATCCTAACCCTAACCGTCTCCTAACCCTAGCCTTCAACATAACCCTAACGCTAGGTCCAATCCTAACCCTAACCGTCTCTGTAACCCTAGCCCTCAACATAGCCCTAACCCTAGGTCCAATCCTAACCCTAACCGTCTCTCTAACCCTAGCCCTCAACATAACCCTAACCCTAGGTCAAATCCTAACCGTAACCGTCTCTCTAACCCTAGCCCTCAACATAACCCTAACCCTAGGTCCAATCCTATCCCTAACCGTCTCTCTAACCCTAGCCCTCAACATAGCCCTATCCCTAGATCCAATCCTAACCATAAACCTCTCTCTAACCCTAGCCCTCAACATAACCCTAACCCTAGGTCCAATCCTAACCCTAACCGCCTCTCTGACCCTAGCCCTGAACATAACCCTAACCCTAGGTCCAATCCTAACCCTAACCGTCTCTCTAACCCTAGCCCTCAATATAACCCTAACCCTAGGTCTAATCCTAACCCTAACCATCTCTCTGACCCTAGCCCTCAACATAACCCTAAACCTAGGTCCAATCCTAACCCTAACCGTCTCTCTAACCCTAGCCCTCAACATAACCCTAACCCTAGTTCCAATCGTAACCGTAACCATCTCTCTAACCCTAGCCCTCAACATAACCCTAACCCTAGGTCCAATCCTATCCCTAACCGTCTCTCTAACCCTAGCCCTCAACATGACCCTAACCCTAGGTGCAATCCTAACCCTAACCGTCTCTCTAACCCTAGCCCTCAACATAACCCTAACCCTAGGTCCAATCCTAACCGTAACCCTCTCTCTAACCCTAGCCCTCAACATAACCCTAACCCTAGGTCCAATCCTAACCCTAACGGTCTCTCTAACCCTAGCCCTCAACATAACCCTAACCCTAGGTCCAATCATAACCCTAACTGTCTCTCTAACCCTAGCCCTCAACATAACCCTAACCCTAGGTCCAATCCTAACCCTAACCGTCTCTCTAACCCGAGCCCTCAACATAACCCTAACCCTAGGTCCAATCCTAACGCTAACCGTCTCTCTAACCATAGCCCTCAACATAACCCTAACCCTAGGTCCAATCCTAACCCTAACCGTCTCTCTAACCCTAGCTCTCAACATAACCCTAACCCTAGGTCCAATCCTAACCCTCACCGTCTCTCTGACGCTAGCCCTCAACATAACCCTAACCCTAGGTCCAATCCTAACCCTAACCGTCTCCTAACCCTAGCCTTCAACATAACCCTAACGCTAGGTCCAATCCTAACCCTAACCGTCTCTCTAACCCTAGCCCTCAACATAGCCCTAACCCTAGGTCCAATCCTAACCCTAACCGTCTCTCTAACCCTAGCCCTCAACATAACCCTAACCCTAGGTCAAATCCTAACCGTAACCGTCTCTCTAACCCTAGCCCTCAACATAACCCTAACCCTAGGTCCAATCCTATCCCTAACCGTCTCTCTAACCCTAGCCCTCAACATAGCCCTATCCCTAGATCCAATCCTAACCATAAACCTCTCTCTAACCCTAGCCCTCAACATAACCCTAACCCTAGGTCCAATCCTAACCCTAACCGCCTCTCTGACCCTAGCCCTGAACATAACCCTAACCCTAGGTCCAATCCTAACCCTAACCGTCTCTCTAACCCTAGCCCTCAATATAACCCTAACCCTAGGTCTAATCCTAACCCTAACCATCTCTCTGACCCTAGCCCTCAACATAACCCTAAACCTAGGTCCAATCCTAACCCTAACCGTCTCTCTAACCCTAGCCCTCAACATAACCCTAACCCTAGTTCCAATCGTAACCGTAACCATCTCTCTAACCCTAGCCCTCAACATAACCCTAACCCTAGGTCCAATCCTATCCCTAACCGTCTCTCTAACCCTAGCCCTCAACATAGCTCTATCCCTAGATCCAATCCTAACCATAAACGTCTCTCTAACCCTAGCCCTCAACATAACCCTAACCCTAGGTCCAATCCTAACCCTAACCGCCTCTCTGACCCTAGCCCTGAACATAACCCTAACCCTAGGTCCAATCCTAACCCTAACCGTCTCTCTAACCCTAGCCCTCAACATAACCCTAACCCTAGGTCTAATCCTAACCCTAACCGTCTCTCTGACCCTAGCCCTCAACATAACCCTAAACCTAGGTCCAATCCTAACCCTAACTGTCTCTCTGACCCTAGCCCTCAACATAACCCTAAAAATAGCTCCAATCCTAACCCTAACCGTCTCTCTCACCCCAGCCCTCAACATAACCCTAAACCTAGGTCCAATCCTCACCTTAACGGTCTCTCTAACGCTAGCCCTCAACATAACCTTAACCCTAGCCAATCCTATCCCTAAACGTCTCTCTAACCCTAGCCCTCAACATAACAATAACCCTAGGTCCAATCCTCACCCTAACCGTCTCTCTAACCCTAGCCCTCAACATAACCCTAACCCTAGGTCCAATCCTAACCCTAACCGTCTCTCTAACCTTAGCCCTCAACATAACCCTAATCCTAGGTCCAATCCTAACCCTAAACGTCTCTCTAACCCTATCCCTCAACATAACACTAACCCTAGGTCCAATCCTAACCCTATCTGTCTCTCCAAACCTAGCCCTCAACATAACCCTAACCCTAGGTCCAATCCTAACCCTAACCGTCTCTCTAACCCTAGCCCTCAACATAACCCTAACCCTAGGTCCAATCCTAACCCTAACCGTCTCTCTAACTGTAGCCCTCAACCTAACCCTAACCCAGGTCCAAACCTGACCCTAACTGTCTCTCTAACCCTAGCCCTCAAATAACCAGAACCATAGGTCCAATCCTAACCCTAACCGTCTCTCTAACCCTAGCCCTCAACATAACCCTAAGCCTAAGTCCAATCCTAACCCTAACCGCCTCTCTAACCCTAGCCCTGAACATAACCCCAACCCAAGTCCAATCCTAACCCTAACCGTGTCTCTAACCCTTGCCCTCAACATAACCCTAACCCTAGGTCCAATCCTAACCCTAACCGTCTCTCTAACCCTAGCCCTCAACATAACCCTAACCCTAGGTCAAATCCTAACCCTAACCGTCTCTCTAACCCTAGCCCTCAACATAACCCTAACCCTAGGTCCAATCCTAACCCTAACCGTCTCTCTAACCCTAGCCCTCAACATAACCCTAACACTAGGTCCAATCCAAACCCTAACCGTCTCTCCAACCCTAGCCCTCAACATAACCCTAACCCTAGGTCCAATCCTAACCCTAACTCTCTCTCTAACCCTAGCCCTCAATATAACCGTAACCCTAGGTCCAATCCTAACCCTAACCGTCTCTCTAACCGTAGCCCTCAACATAACCCTAACCCTAGGTCCAATCCTAACCCTAACCGTCTCTCCAACCCTAGCCCTCAACATAACCCTAACCCTAGGTCCAATCCTAACCCTAACCGTCTCTCTAACCCTAGCCCTCAACATAACCCGAACCCTAGGTCCAATCCTAACCCTAACAATCTCTGTAAACCTAGCCCTCAACATAACCCTAACCCTAAGTCCAATCCTACCCCTAACCGCCACTCTAACCCTAGCCCTGAACATAACCCTAACCCTAGGTCCAATCCTAACCCTAACCGTCTCTCTAACCCTAGCCCTCAACATAACCCTAACCCTAGGTGCAATCCTAACCCTAACCGTCTCTCCAACCCTAGCCCTCAACATAACCCTAACCCTAGGTCCAATCCTAACCCTAACTGTATCTCTAACCCTAGCCCTCAATATAACCCTAACCCTAGGTCCTATCCTAACCCTAACCGTCTCTCTAACCCTAGCCCTCAACAAAACCCTAACCCTAGGTCCAAACCTAACCCTAACTGTCTCTCTAACCCTAGCCCTCAATATAACCCTAACCCTAGGTCCAATCCTAACCCTAACCGTCTCTCTAACCCTAGCCCTCAAATAACCGGAACCCTAGGTCCAATCCTAACCCTAACCGTCTCTCTAACCCTTTCCCTCAACATAACCCTAACCCTAGGTCCAATCCTAACCCTAAACGTCTCTCTAACCCTAGCCCTCAACATAACCCTCACCCTAGGTGCAATCCTAATCCTAACCGTCTCTCTAACCCTAGCCCTCAACATAACCCTAACCCTAGGTCCAATTCTAACCCTAACCGTCTCTGTAAACCTAGCCCTCAACATAACCCTAACCCTAGGTCCAATCCTAACCCTAACCGTCTCTGTAAACCTAGCCCTCAACATAACCCTAACCCTAGGTCCAATCTTAACCCTAACCGTCTCTCTAACCCTAGCCCTCAACATGACCCTAACCCTAGGTGCAATCCTAACCCTAACCGTCTCTCTAACCCTAGCCCTCAACATAACCCTAACCCTAGGTCCAATCCTAACCGTAACCCTCTCTCTAACCCTAGCCCTCAACATAACCCTAACCCTAGGTCCAATCCTAACCCTAACCGTCTCTCTAACCCTAGCCCTCAACATAACCCTAACCCTAGGTCCAATCCTAACCCTAACCGTCTCTCTAACCCTAGCCCTCAACATAACCCTAACCCTAGGTCCAATCCTAACCCTAACCGTCTCTCTAACTGTAGCCCTCAACCTAACCCGAACCCTAGGTCCAAACCTAACCCTAACTGTCTCTCTAACCCTAGCCCTCAAATAACGAGAACCCTAGGTCCAATCCTAACCCTAACCGTCTCTCTAACCCTAGCCCTCAACATAACCCTAAGCCTAAGTCCAATCCTAACCCTAACCGCCTCTCTAACCCTAGCCCTGAACATAACCCTAACCCAAGTCCAATCCTAACCCTAACCGTGTCTCTAACCCTTGCCCTCAACATAACCGTAACCCTAGGTGCAATCCTAACCCTAACCGTCTCTCTAACCCTAGCCCTCAACATAACCCTAACCCTAGGTCCAATCCTACCCATAAACGTCTCTCTAAACCGAGCCCTCAACATAACCCTAACCCTAGGTCCAATCCTAACCCTAACCGTCTCTCTAACCCTAGCCCTCAACATAACCCTAACCCTAGGTCCAATCCTACCCATAAACGTCTCTCTAAACCGAGCCCTCAACATAACCCTAACCCTAGGTCCAATCCTAACCCTAACCGTCTCTCCAACCCTAGCCCTCAACATAACCCTAACCCTAGGTCCAATCCTAACCCTAACTGTCTCTCTAACCCTAGCCCTCAATATAACCCTAACCCTAGGTCCAATCCTAACCCTAACCGTCTCTCTAACCCTAGCCCTCAACATAACCCTAACCCTAGTTCCAATCGTAACCGTAACCATCTCTCTAACCCTAGCCCTCAACATAACCCTAACCCTAGGTCCAATCCTATCCCTAACCGTCTCTCTAACCCTAGCCCTCAACATAGCCCTATCCCTAGATCCAATCCTAACCATAAACGTCTCTCTAAACCTAGCCCTCAACATAACCCTAACCCTAGGTCCAATCCTAACCCTAACCGCCTCTCTGACCCTAGCCCTGAACATAACCCTAACCCTAGGTCCAATCCTAACCCTAACTGTCTCTCTAACCCTAGCCCTCAACATAACCCTAACCCTAGGTCTAATCCTAACCCTAACCGTCACTCTGACCCTAGCCCTCAACATAACCCTAAACCTAGGTCCAATCCTAACCCTAACTGTCTCTCTGACCCTAGCCCTCAACATAACCCTAAAAATAGCTCCAATCCTGACCCTAACCGTCTCTCTCACCCTAGCCCTCAACATAACCCTAAACCTAGGTCCAATTATCACCCTAACGGTCTCTCTAACGCTAGCCCTCAACATAACCTTAACCCTAGGTCCAATCCTAACCCTAAACGTCTCTCTAACCCTAGCCCTCAACATAACAATAACCCTAGGTCCAATCCTCACCCTAACCGTCTCTCTAACCCTAGCCCTCAACATAACCCTAACCCTAGGTCCAATCCTAACCCTAACCGTCTCTCTTACCTTAGCCCTCAACATAACCCTAACCCTAGGTCCAATCCTAACCCTTACCGTCTCTCTAACTGTAGCCCTCAACCTAACCCTAACCCTAGGTCCAAACCTAACCTTAACTGTCTCTCTAACCCTAGCCCTCAAATAACCAGAACCCTAGGTCCAATCCTAACCCTAACCGTCTCTCTAACCCTAGCCCTCAACATAACCCTAAGCCTAAGTCCAATCCTAACCCTAACCGCCTCTCTAACCCTAGCCTTGAACATAACCCCAACCCAAGTCCAATCCTAACCCTAACCGTGTCTCTAACCCTTGCCCTCAACATAACCCTAACCCTAGGTCCAATCCTAACCCTAACCGTCTCTCTAACCCTAGCCCTCAACATAACCCTAACCCTAGGTCAAATCCTAACCCTAACCGTCTCTCTAACCCTAGCCCTCAACATAACCCTAACCCTAGGTCCAATCCTAACACTAACCGTCTCTCTAACCCTAGCCCTCAACATAACCCTAACACTAGGTCCAATCCAAACCCTAACCGTCTCTCCAACCCTAGCCCTCAACATAACCCTAACCCTAGGTCCAATCCTAACCCTAACTCTCTCTCTAACCCTAGCCCTCAATATAACCGTAACCCTAGGTCCAATCCTAACCCTAACCGTCTCTCTAACCGTAGCCCTCAACATAACCCTAACCCTAGGTCCAATCCTAACCCTAACCGTCTCTCCAACCCTAGCCCTCAACATAACCCTAACCCTAGGTCCAATCCTAACCCTAACCGTCTCTCTAACCCTAGCCCTCAACATAACCCGAACCCTAGGTCCAATCCTAACCCTAACCATCTCTGTAAACCTAGCCCTCAACATAACCCTAACCCTAAGTCCAATCCTACCCCTAACCGCCTCTCTAACCCTAGCCCTCAACATAACCCTAACCCTAGGTCCAATCCTAACCCTAACCGTCTCTCTAACCCTAGCCCTCAACATAACCCTAACCCTAGGTGCAATCCTAACCCTAACCGTCTCTCCAACCCTAGCCCTCAACATAACCCTAACCCTAGGTCCAATCCTAACCCTAACTGTCTCTCTAACCCTAGCCCTCAATATAACCCTAACCCTAGGTCCAATCTTAACCCTAACCGTCTCTCTAACCCTAGCCCTCAACATAACCCTAACCCTAGGTCCAAACCTAACCCTAACTGTCTCTCCAACCCTAGCCCTCAATATAACCCTAACCCTAGGTCCAATCCTAACCCTAACCGTCTCTCTAACCCTAGCCCTCAAATAACCGGAACCCTAGGTCCAATCCTAACCCTAACCGTCTCTCTAACCCTTTCCCTCAACATAACCCTAACCCTAGGTCCAATCCTAACCCTAAACGTCTCTCTAACCCTAGCCCTCAACATAACCCTCACCCTAGGTGCAATCCTAATCCTAACCGTCTCTCTAACCCTAGCCCTCAACATAACCCTAACCCTAGGTCCAATTCTAACCCTAACCGTCTCTGTAAACCTAGCCCTCAACATAACCCTAACCCTAGGTGCAATCCTAACCCTAACCGTCTCTGTAAACCTAGCCCTCAACATAACCCTAACCCTAGGTCCAATCTTAACCCTAACCGTCTCTCTAACCCTAGCCCTCAACATGACCCTAACCCTAGGTGCAATCCTAACCCTAACCGTCTCTCTAACCCTAGCCCTCAACATAACCCTAACCCTAGGTCCAATCCTAACCCTATCTGTCTCTCCAAACCTAGCCCTCAACATAACCCTAACCCTAGGTCCAATCCTAACCCTAACTCTCTCTCTAACCCTAGCCCTCAATATAACCGTAACCCTAGGTCCAATCTTAACCCTAACCGTCTCTCTAACCCTAGCCCTCAACATGACCCTAACCCTAGGTGCAATCCTAACCCTAACCGTCTCTCTAACCCTAGCCCTCAACATAACCCTAACCCTAGGTCCAATCCTAACCCTAACCGGCTCTTCAACCCTAGCCCTCAACATAACCCTAACCCTAGGTCCAATCCTAACCCTAACCGTCTCTCTAACCCTAGCCCTCAACATAACCCGAACCCTAGGTCCAATCCTAACCCTAACCATCTCTGTAAACCTAGCCCTCAACATAACCCTAACGCTAAGTCCAATCCTACCCCTAACCCCCTCTCTAACCCTAGCCCTGAACATAACCCTAACCCTAGGTCCAATCCTAACCCTAACCGTCTCTCTAACCCTAGCCCTCAACATAACCCTAACCCTAGGTCCAATCCTAACCCTAACCGTCTCTCCAACCCTAGCCCTCAACATAACCCTAACCCTAGGTCCAATCCTAACCCTAACTGTCTCTCTAACCCTAGCCCTCAATATAACCCTAACCCTAGGTCCAATCCTAACCCTAACCGTCTCTCTAACCCTAACCTTCAACATAACCCTAACCCTAGGTCCAATCCTAACCCTAACTGTCTCTCTAACCCTAGCCCTCAATATAACCCTAACCCTAGGTCCAATCCTAACCCTAACCGTCTCTCTAACCCTAGCTCTCAAATAACCGGAACCCTAGGTCCAATCCTAACCCTAACCGTCTCTCTAACCCTTTCCCTCAACATAACCCTAACCCTAGGTCCAATCCTAACCCTAAACGTCTCTCTAACCCTAGCCCTCAACATAACCCTCACCCTAGGTGCAATCCTAATCCTAACCGTCTCTCTAACCCTAGCCCTCAACATAACCCTAACCCTAGGTCCAATTCTAACCCTAACCGTCTCTGTAAACCTAGCCCTCAACATAACCCTAACCCTAGGTCCAATCCTAACCCTAACCCTCTCTGTAAACCTAGCCCTCAACATAACCCTAACCCTAGGTCCAATCTTAACCCTAACCGTCTCTCTAACCCTAGCCCTCAACATGACCCTAACCCTAGGTGCAATCCTAACCCTAACCGTCTCTCTAACCCTAGCCCTCAACATAACCCTAACCCTAGGTCCAATCCTAACCGTAACCCTCTCTCTAACCCTAGCCCTCAACATAACCCTAACCCTAGGTCCAATCCTAACCCTAACCGTCTCTCTAACCCTAGCCCTCAACATAACCCTAACCCTAGGTCCAATCCTAACCCTAACTGTCTCTCTAACCCTAGCCCTCAACATAACCCTAACCCTAGGTCCAATCCTAACCCTAACCGTCTCCTAACCCTAGCCTTCAACATAACCCTAACGCTAGGTCCAATCCTAACCCTAACCGTCTCTCTAACCCTAGCCCTCAACATAGCCCTAACCCTAGATCCAATCCTAACCCTAACCGTCTCTCTAACCCTAGCCCTCAACATAACCCTAACCCTAGGTCAAATCCTAACCGTAACCGTCTCTCTAACCCTAGCCCTCAACATAACACTAACCCTAGGTCCAATCCTATCCCTAACCGTCTCTCTAACCCTAGCCCTCAACATAGCCCTATCCCTAGATCCAATCCTAACCATAAACCTCTCTCTAACCCTAGCCCTCAACATAACCCTAACCCTAGGTCCAATCCTAACCCTAACCGCCTCTCTGACCCTAGCCCTGAACATAACCGTAACCCTAGGTCCAATCCTAACCCTAACCGTCTCTCTAACCCTAGCCCTCAACATAACCCTAACCCTAGGTCTAACCCTAACCCTAACCGTCTCTCTGACCCTAGCCCTCAACATAACCCTAAACCTAGGTCCAATCCTAACCCTAACCGTCTCTCTAACCCTAGCCCTCAACATAACCCTAACCCTAGTTCCAATCGTAACCGTAACCATCTCTCTAACCCTAGCCCTCAACATAACCCTAACCCTATGTCCAATCCTATCCCTAACCGTCTCTCTAACCCTAGCCCTCAACATAGCTCTATCCCTAGATCCAATCCTAACCATAAACGTCTCTCTAACCCTAGCCCTCAACAAAACCCTAACCCTAGGTCCAATCCTAACCCTAACCGCCTCTCTGACCCTAGCCCTGAACATAACCCTAACCCTAGGTCCAATCCTAACCCTAACCGTCTCTCTAACCCTAGCCCTCAACATAACCCTAACCCTAGGTCTAATCCTAACCCTAACCGTCTCTCTGACCCTAGCCCTCAACATAACCCTAAACCTAGGTCCAATCCTAACCCTAACTGTCTCTCTGACCCTAGCCCTCAACATAACCCTAAAAATAGCTCCAATCCTAACCCTAACCGTCTCTCTCACCCCAGCCCTCAACATAACCCTAAACCTAGGTCCAATCCTCACCCTAACGGTCTCTCTAACGCTAGCCCTCAACATAACCTTAACCCTAGCCAATCCTAACCCTAAACGTCTCTCTAACCCTAGCCCTCAACATAACAATAACCCTAGGTCCAATCCTAACCCTAACCGTCTCTCTAACTGTAGCCCTCAACCTAACCCTAACCCTAGGTCCAAACCTAACCCTAACTGTCTCTCTAACCCTAGCCCTCAAATAACCAGAACCCTAGGTCCAATCCTAACCCTAACCGTCTCTCTAACCCTAGCCCTCAACATAACCCTAAGCCTAAGTCCAATCCTAACCCTAACCGCCTCTCTAACCCTAGCCCTGAACATAACCCCAACCCAAGTCCAATCCTAACCCTAACCGTGTCTCTAACCCTTGCCCTCAACATAACACTAACCCTAGGTCCAATCCTAACCCTAACCGTCTCTCTAACCCTAGCCCTCAACATAACCCTAACCCTAGGTCAAATCCTAACCCTAACCGTCTCTCCAACCCTAGCCCTCAACATAACCCTAACCCTAGGTCCAATCCTAACCCTAACCGTCTCTCTAACCCTAGCCCTCAACATAACCCTAACACTAGGTCCAATCCAAACCCTAACCGTCTCTCCAACCCTAGCCCTCAACATAACCCTAACCCTAGGTCCAATCCTAACCCTAACTCTCTCTCTAACCCTAGCCCTCAATATAACCGTAACCCTAGGTCCAATCCTAACCCTAACCGTCTCTCTAACCGTAGCCCTCAACATAACCCTAACCCTAGGTCCAATCCTAACCCTAACCGTCTCTCCAACCCTAGCCCTCAACATAACCCTAACCCTAGGTCCAATCCTAACCCTAACCGTCTCTCTAACCCTAGCCCTCAACATAACCCGAACCCTAGGTCCAATCCTAACCCTAACAATCTCTGTAAACCTAGCCCTCAACATAACCCTAACCCTAAGTCCAATCCTACCCCTAACCGCCTCTCTAACCCTAGTCCTGAACATAACCCTAACCCTAGGTCCAATCCTAACCCTAACCGTCTCTAACCCTAGCCCTCAACATAACCCTAACCCTAGGTGCAATCCTAACCCTAACCGTCTCTCCAACCCTAGCCCTCAACATAACCCTAACCCTAGGTCCAATCCTAACCCTAACTGTCTCTCTAACCCTAGCCCTCAATATAACCCTAACCCTAGGTCCAATCCTAACCCTAACCGTCTCTCTAACCCTAGCCCTCAACAAAACCCTAACCCTAGGTCCAAACCTAACCCTAACTGTCTCTCTAACCCTAGCCCTCAATATAACCCTAACCCTAGGTCCAATCCTAACCCTAACCGTCTCTCTAACCCTAGCCCTCAAATAACCGGAACCCTAGGTCCAATCCTAACCCTAACCGTCTCTCTAACCCTTTCCCTGAACATAACCCTAACCCTAGGTCCAATCCTAACCCTAAACGTCTCTCTAACCCTAGCCCTGAACATAACCCTAACCCAAGTCCAATCCTAACCCTAACCGTGTCTCTAACCCTTGCCCTCAACATAACCCTAACCCTAGGTCCAATCCTAACCCTAACCGTCTCTCTAACCTTAGCCTTCAACATAACCCTAACCCTAGGTAAAATCCTAACCCTAACCGTCTCTCTAACCCTAGCCCTCAACATAACCCTAACCCTAGGTCCAATCCTAACACTAACCGTCTCTCTAACCCTAGCCCTCAACATAACCCTAACACTAGGTCCAATCCAAACCCTAACCGTCTCTCCAACCCTAGCCCTCAACATAACCCTAACCCTAGGTCCAATCCTAACCCTAACTCTCTCTCTAACCCTAGCCCTCAATATAACCGTAACCCTAGGTCCAATCCTAACCCTAACCGTCTCTCTAACCGTAGCCCTCAACATAACCCTAACCCTAGGTCCAATCCTAACCCTAACCGTCTCTCCAACCCTAGCCCTCAACATAACCCTAACCCTAGGTCCAAACCTAACCCTAACCGTCTCTCTAACCCTAGCCCTCAATATAACCCTAACCCTAGGTCCAATCCTAACCATAACCGTCTCTCTAACCCTAGCCCTCAACATAACCCTAACCCTAGGTCCAATCCTCACCCTAACCGTCTCTCTAACCCTAGCCCTCAACATAACCGTAACCCTAGGTGCAATCCTAACCCTAACCGTCTCTCTAACCCTAGCCCTCAACATAACCCTAACCCTAGGTCCAATCCTACCCATAAACGTCTCTCTAAACCGAGCCCTCAACATAACCCTAACCCTAGGTCCAATCCTAACCCTAACCGTCTCTCTAACCCTAGCCCTCAACATAACCCTAACCCTAGGTGCAATCCTAATCCTAACCGTCTCTCCAACCCTAGCCCTCAACATAACCCTAACCCTAGGTCCAAACCTAACCCTAACCGTCTCTCTAACCCTAGCCCTCAATATAACCCTAACCCTAGGTCCAATCCTAACCATAACCGTCTCTCTAACCCTAGCCCTCAACATAACCCTAACCCTAGGTCCAATCCTAACCCTAACTGTCTCTCTAACCCTAGCCCTCAATATAACCCTAACCCTAGGTCCAATCCTAACCCTAACCGTCTCTCTAACCCTAGCTCTCAAATAACCGGAACCCTAGGTCCAATCCTAACCCTAACCGTCTCTCTAACCCTTTCCCTCAACATAACCCTAACCCTAGGTCCAATCCTAACCCTAAACGTCTCTCTAACCCTAGCCCTCAACATAACCCTCACCCTAGGTGCAATCCTAATCCTAACCGTCTCTCTAACCCTAGCCCTCAACATAACCCTAACCCTAGGTCCAATTCTAACCCTAACCGTCTCTGTAAACCTAGCCCTCAACATAACCCTAACCCTAGGTCCAATCCTAACCCTAACCCTCTCTGTAAACCTAGCCCTCAACATAACCCTAACCCTAGGTCCAATCTTAACCCTAACCGTCTCTCTAACCCTAGCCCTCAACATGACCCTAACCCTAGGTGCAATCCTAACCCTAACCGTCTCTCTAACCCTAGCCCTCAACATAACCCTAACCCTAGGTCCAATCCTAACCGTAACCCTCTCTCTAACCCTAGCCCTCAACATAACCCTAACCCTAGGTCCAATCCTAACCCTAACCGTCTCTCTAACCCTAGCCCTCAACATAACCCTAACCCTAGGTCCAATCCTAACCCTAACTGTCTCTCTAACCCTAGCCCTCAACATAACCCTAACCCTAGGTCCAATCCTAACCCTAACCGTCTCTCTAACCCGAACCCTCAACATAACCCTAACCCTAGCTCCAATCCTAACGCTAACCGTCTCTCTAACCATAGCCCTCAACATAACCCTAACCCTAGGTCCAATCCTAACCCTAACCGTCTCTCTAACCCTAGCTCTCAACATAACCCTAACCCTAGGTCCAATCCTAACCCTCACCGTCTCTCTGACGCTAGCCCTCAACATAACCCTAACCCTAGGTCCAATCCTAACCCTAACCGTCTCCTAACCCTAGCCTTCAACATAACCCTAACGCTAGGTCCAATCCTAACCCTAACCGTCTCTCTAACCCTAGCCCTCAACATAGCCCTAACCCTAGATCCAATCCTAACCCTAACCGTCTCTCTAACCCTAGCCCTCAACATAACCCTAACCCTAGGTCAAATCCTAACCGTAACCGTCTCTCTAACCCTAGCCCTCAACATAACACTAACCCTAGGTCCAATCCTATCCCTAACCGTCTCTCTAACCCTAGCCCTCAACATAGCCCTATCCCTAGATCCAATCCTAACCATAAACCTCTCTCTAACCCTAGCCCTCAACATAACCCTAACCCTAGGTCCAATCCTAACCCTAACCGCCTCTCTGACCCTAGCCCTGAACATAACCGTAACCCTAGGTCCAATCCTAACCCTAACCGTCTCTCTAACCCTAGCCCTCAACATAACCCTAACCCTAGGTCTAACCCTAACCCTAACCGTCTCTCTGACCCTAGCCCTCAACATAACCCTAAACCTAGGTCCAATCCTAACCCTAACCGTCTCTCTAACCCTAGCCCTCAACATAACCCTAACCCTAGTTCCAATCGTAACCGTAACCATCTCTCTAACCCTAGCCCTCAACATAACCCTAACCCTATGTCCAATCCTATCCCTAACCGTCTCTCTAACCCTAGCCCTCAACATAGCTCTATCCCTAGATCCAATCCTAACCATAAACGTCTCTCTAACCCTAGCCCTCAACAAAACCCTAACCCTAGGTCCAATCCTAACCCTAACCGCCTCTCTGACCCTAGCCCTGAACATAACCCTAACCCTAGGTCCAATCCTAACCCTAACCGTCTCTCTAACCCTAGCCCTCAACATAACCCTAACCCTAGGTCTAATCCTAACCCTAACCGTCTCTCTGACCCTAGCCCTCAACATAACCCTAAACCTAGGTCCAATCCTAACCCTAACTGTCTCTCTGACCCTAGCCCTCAACATAACCCTAAAAATAGCTCCAATCCTAACCCTAACCGTCTCTCTCACCCCAGCCCTCAACATAACCCTAAACCTAGGTCCAATCCTCACCCTAACGGTCTCTCTAACGCTAGCCCTCAACATAACCTTAACCCTAGCCAATCCTAACCCTAAACGTCTCTCTAACCCTAGCCCTCAACATAACAATAACCCTAGGTCCAATCCTAACCCTAACCGTCTCTCTAACTGTAGCCCTCAACCTAACCCTAACCCTAGGTCCAAACCTAACCCTAACTGTCTCTCTAACCCTAGCCCTCAAATAACCAGAACCCTAGGTCCAATCCTAACCCTAACCGTCTCTCTAACCCTAGCCCTCAACATAACCCTAAGCCTAAGTCCAATCCTAACCCTAACCGCCTCTCTAACCCTAGCCCTGAACATAACCCCAACCCAAGTCCAATCCTAACCCTAACCGTGTCTCTAACCCTTGCCCTCAACATAACACTAACCCTAGGTCCAATCCTAACCCTAACCGTCTCTCTAACCCTAGCCCTCAACATAACCCTAACCCTAGGTCAAATCCTAACCCTAACCGTCTCTCCAACCCTAGCCCTCAACATAACCCTAACCCTAGGTCCAATCCTAACCCTAACCGTCTCTCTAACCCTAGCCCTCAACATAACCCTAACACTAGGTCCAATCCAAACCCTAACCGTCTCTCCAACCCTAGCCCTCAACATAACCCTAACCCTAGGTCCAATCCTAACCCTAACTCTCTCTCTAACCCTAGCCCTCAATATAACCGTAACCCTAGGTCCAATCCTAACCCTAACCGTCTCTCTAACCGTAGCCCTCAACATAACCCTAACCCTAGGTCCAATCCTAACCCTAACCGTCTCTCCAACCCTAGCCCTCAACATAACCCTAACCCTAGGTCCAATCCTAACCCTAACCGTCTCTCTAACCCTAGCCCTCAACATAACCCGAACCCTAGGTCCAATCCTAACCCTAACAATCTCTGTAAACCTAGCCCTCAACATAACCCTAACCCTAAGTCCAATCCTACCCCTAACCGCCTCTCTAACCCTAGTCCTGAACATAACCCTAACCCTAGGTCCAATCCTAACCCTAACCGTCTCTAACCCTAGCCCTCAACATAACCCTAACCCTAGGTGCAATCCTAACCCTAACCGTCTCTCCAACCCTAGCCCTCAACATAACCCTAACCCTAGGTCCAATCCTAACCCTAACTGTCTCTCTAACCCTAGCCCTCAATATAACCCTAACCCTAGGTCCAATCCTAACCCTAACCGTCTCTCTAACCCTAGCCCTCAACAAAACCCTAACCCTAGGTCCAAACCTAACCCTAACTGTCTCTCTAACCCTAGCCCTCAATATAACCCTAACCCTAGGTCCAATCCTAACCCTAACCGTCTCTCTAACCCTAGCCCTCAAATAACCGGAACCCTAGGTCCAATCCTAACCCTAACCGTCTCTCTAACCCTTTCCCTGAACATAACCCTAACCCTAGGTCCAATCCTAACCCTAAACGTCTCTCTAACCCTAGCCCTGAACATAACCCTAACCCAAGTCCAATCCTAACCCTAACCGTGTCTCTAACCCTTGCCCTCAACATAACCCTAACCCTAGGTCCAATCCTAACCCTAACCGTCTCTCTAACCTTAGCCTTCAACATAACCCTAACCCTAGGTAAAATCCTAACCCTAACCGTCTCTCTAACCCTAGCCCTCAACATAACCCTAACCCTAGGTCCAATCCTAACACTAACCGTCTCTCTAACCCTAGCCCTCAACATAACCCTAACACTAGGTCCAATCCAAACCCTAACCGTCTCTCCAACCCTAGCCCTCAACATAACCCTAACCCTAGGTCCAATCCTAACCCTAACTCTCTCTCTAACCCTAGCCCTCAATATAACCGTAACCCTAGGTCCAATCCTAACCCTAACCGTCTCTCTAACCGTAGCCCTCAACATAACCCTAACCCTAGGTCCAATCCTAACCCTAACCGTCTCTCCAACCCTAGCCCTCAACATAACCCTAACCCTAGGTCCAAACCTAACCCTAACCGTCTCTCTAACCCTAGCCCTCAATATAACCCTAACCCTAGGTCCAATCCTAACCATAACCGTCTCTCTAACCCTAGCCCTCAACATAACCCTAACCCTAGGTCCAATCCTCACCCTAACCGTCTCTCTAACCCTAGCCCTCAACATAACCGTAACCCTAGGTGCAATCCTAACCCTAACCGTCTCTCTAACCCTAGCCCTCAACATAACCCTAACCCTAGGTCCAATCCTACCCATAAACGTCTCTCTAAACCGAGCCCTCAACATAACCCTAACCCTAGGTCCAATCCTAACCCTAACCGTCTCTCTAACCCTAGCCCTCAACATAACCCTAACCCTAGGTGCAATCCTAATCCTAACCGTCTCTCCAACCCTAGCCCTCAACATAACCCTAACCCTAGGTCCAAACCTAACCCTAACCGTCTCTCTAACCCTAGCCCTCAATATAACCCTAACCCTAGGTCCAATCCTAACCATAACCGTCTCTCTAACCCTAGCCCTCAACATAACCCTAACCCTAGGTCCAATCCTAACCCTAACTGTCTCTCTAACCCTAGCCCTCAATATAACCCTAACCCTAGGTCCAATCCTAACCCTAACCGTCTCTCTAACCCTAGCTCTCAAATAACCGGAACCCTAGGTCCAATCCTAACCCTAACCGTCTCTCTAACCCTTTCCCTCAACATAACCCTAACCCTAGGTCCAATCCTAACCCTAAACGTCTCTCTAACCCTAGCCCTCAACATAACCCTCACCCTAGGTGCAATCCTAATCCTAACCGTCTCTCCAACCCTAGCCCTCAACATAACCCTAACCCTAGGTCCAATCCTAACCCTAACCGTCTCTCTAACCCTAGCCCTCAACATAACCCTAACACTAGGTCCAATCCAAACCCTAACCGTCTCTCCAACCCTAGCCCTCAACATAACCCTAACCCTAGGTCCAATCCTAACCCTAACTCTCTCTCTAACCCTAGCCCTCAATATAACCGTAACCCTAGGTCCAATCCTAACCCTAACCGTCTCTCTAACCGTAGCCCTCAACATAACCCTAACCCTAGGTCCAATCCTAACCCTAACCGTCTCTCCAACCCTAGCCCTCAACATAACCCTAACCCTAGGTCCAATCCTAACCCTAACCGTCTCTCTAACCCTAGCCCTCAACATAACCCGAACCCTAGGTCCAATCCTAACCCTAACAATCTCTGTAAACCTAGCCCTCAACATAACCCTAACCCTAAGTCCAATCCTACCCCTAACCGCCTCTCTAACCCTAGTCCTGAACATAACCCTAACCCTAGGTCCAATCCTAACCCTAACCGTCTCTAACCCTAGCCCTCAACATAACCCTAACCCTAGGTGCAATCCTAACCCTAACCGTCTCTCCAACCCTAGCCCTCAACATAACCCTAACCCTAGGTCCAATCCTAACCCTAACTGTCTCTCTAACCCTAGCCCTCAATATAACCCTAACCCTAGGTCCAATCCTAACCCTAACCGTCTCTCTAACCCTAGCCCTCAACAAAACCCTAACCCTAGGTCCAAACCTAACCCTAACTGTCTCTCTAACCCTAGCCCTCAATATAACCCTAACCCTAGGTCCAATCCTAACCCTAACCGTCTCTCTAACCCTAGCCCTCAAATAACCGGAACCCTAGGTCCAATCCTAACCCTAACCGTCTCTCTAACCCTTTCCCTGAACATAACCCTAACCCTAGGTCCAATCCTAACCCTAAACGTCTCTCTAACCCTAGCCCTGAACATAACCCTAACCCAAGTCCAATCCTAACCCTAACCGTGTCTCTAACCCTTGCCCTCAACATAACCCTAACCCTAGGTCCAATCCTAACCCTAACCGTCTCTCTAACCTTAGCCTTCAACATAACCCTAACCCTAGGTAAAATCCTAACCCTAACCGTCTCTCTAACCCTAGCCCTCAACATAACCCTAACCCTAGGTCCAATCCTAACACTAACCGTCTCTCTAACCCTAGCCCTCAACATAACCCTAACACTAGGTCCAATCCAAACCCTAACCGTCTCTCCAACCCTAGCCCTCAACATAACCCTAACCCTAGGTCCAATCCTAACCCTAACTCTCTCTCTAACCCTAGCCCTCAATATAACCGTAACCCTAGGTCCAATCCTAACCCTAACCGTCTCTCTAACCGTAGCCCTCAACATAACCCTAACCCTAGGTCCAATCCTAACCCTAACCGTCTCTCCAACCCTAGCCCTCAACATAACCCTAACCCTAGGTCCAAACCTAACCCTAACCGTCTCTCTAACCCTAGCCCTCAATATAACCCTAACCCTAGGTCCAATCCTAACCATAACCGTCTCTCTAACCCTAGCCCTCAACATAACCCTAACCCTAGGTCCAATCCTCACCCTAACCGTCTCTCTAACCCTAGCCCTCAACATAACCGTAACCCTAGGTGCAATCCTAACCCTAACCGTCTCTCTAACCCTAGCCCTCAACATAACCCTAACCCTAGGTCCAATCCTACCCATAAACGTCTCTCTAAACCGAGCCCTCAACATAACCCTAACCCTAGGTCCAATCCTAACCCTAACCGTCTCTCTAACCCTAGCCCTCAACATAACCCTAACCCTAGGTGCAATCCTAATCCTAACCGTCTCTCCAACCCTAGCCCTCAACATAACCCTAACCCTAGGTCCAAACCTAACCCTAACCGTCTCTCTAACCCTAGCCCTCAATATAACCCTAACCCTAGGTCCAATCCTAACCATAACCGTCTCTCTAACCCTAGCCCTCAACATAACCCTAACCCTAGGTCCAATCCTAACCCTAACTGTCTCTCTAACCCTAGCCCTCAATATAACCCTAACCCTAGGTCCAATCCTAACCCTAACCGTCTCTCTAACCCTAGCTCTCAAATAACCGGAACCCTAGGTCCAATCCTAACCCTAACCGTCTCTCTAACCCTTTCCCTCAACATAACCCTAACCCTAGGTCCAATCCTAACCCTAAACGTCTCTCTAACCCTCACCCTAGGTGCAATCCTAATCCTAACCGTCTCTCTAACCCTAGCCCTCAACATAACCCTAACCCTAGGTCCAATTCTAACCCTAACCGTCTCTGTAAACCTAGCCCTCAACATAACCCTAACCCTAGGTCCAATCCTAACCCTAACCCTCTCTGTAAACCTAGCCCTCAACATAACCCTAACCCTAGGTCCAATCTTAACCCTAACCGTCTCTCTAACCCTAGCCCTCAACATGACCCTAACCCTAGGTGCAATCCTAACCCTAACCGTCTCTCTAACCCTAGCCCTCAACATAACCCTAACCCTAGGTCCAATCCTAACCGTAACCCTCTCTCTAACCCTAGCCCTCAACATAACCCTAACCCTAGGTCCAATCCTAACCCTAACCATCTCTCTAACCCTAGCCCTCAACATAACCCTAACCCTAGGTCCAATCCTAACCCTAACTGTCTCTCTAACCCTAGCCCTCAACATAACCCTAACCCTAGGTCCAATCCTAACCCTAACCGTCTCTCTAACCCGAACCCTCAACATAACCCTAACCCTAGCTCCAATCCTAACGCTAACCGTCTCTCTAACCATAGCCCTCAACATAACCCTAACCCTAGGTCCAATCCTAACCCTAACCGTCTCTCTAACCCTAGCTCTCAACATAACCCTAACCCTAGGTCCAATCCTAACCCTCACCGTCTCTCTGACGCTAGCCCTCAACATAACCCTAACCCTAGGTCCAATCCTAACCCTAACCGTCTCCTAACCCTAGCCTTCAACATAACCCTAACGCTAGGTCCAATCCTAACCCTAACCGTCTCTCTAACCCTAGCCCTCAACATAGCCCTAACCCTAGATCCAATCCTAACCCTAACCGTCTCTCTAACCCTAGCCCTCAACATAACCCTAACCCTAGGTCAAATCCTAACCGTAACCGTCTCTCTAACCCTAGCCCTCAACATAACACTAACCCTAGGTCCAATCCTATCCCTAACCGTCTCTCTAACCCTAGCCCTCAACATAGCCCTATCCCTAGATCCAATCCTAACCATAAACCTCTCTCTAACCCTAGCCCTCAACATAACCCTAACCCTAGGTCCAATCCTAACCCTAACCGCCTCTCTGACCCTAGCCCTGAACATAACCGTAACCCTAGGTCCAATCCTAACCCTAACCGTCTCTCTAACCCTAGCCCTCAACATAACCCTAACCCTAGGTCTAACCCTAACCCTAACCGTCTCTCTGACCCTAGCCCTCAACATAACCCTAAACCTAGGTCCAATCCTAACCCTAACCGTCTCTCTAACCCTAGCCCTCAACATAACCCTAACCCTAGTTCCAATCGTAACCGTAACCATCTCTCTAACCCTAGCCCTCAACATAACCCTAACCCTATGTCCAATCCTATCCCTAACCGTCTCTCTAACCCTAGCCCTCAACATAGCTCTATCCCTAGATCCAATCCTAACCATAAACGTCTCTCTAACCCTAGCCCTCAACAAAACCCTAACCCTAGGTCCAATCCTAACCCTAACCGCCTCTCTGACCCTAGCCCTGAACATAACCCTAACCCTAGGTCCAATCCTAACCCTAACCGTCTCTCTAACCCTAGCCCTCAACATAACCCTAACCCTAGGTCTAATCCTAACCCTAACCGTCTCTCTGACCCTAGCCCTCAACATAACCCTAAACCTAGGTCCAATCCTAACCCTAACTGTCTCTCTGACCCTAGCCCTCAACATAACCCTAAAAATAGCTCCAATCCTAACCCTAACCGTCTCTCTCACCCCAGCCCTCAACATAACCCTAAACCTAGGTCCAATCCTCACCCTAACGGTCTCTCTAACGCTAGCCCTCAACATAACCTTAACCCTAGCCAATCCTAACCCTAAACGTCTCTCTAACCCTAGCCCTCAACATAACAATAACCCTAGGTCCAATCCTAACCCTAACCGTCTCTCTAACTGTAGCCCTCAACCTAACCCTAACCCTAGGTCCAAACCTAACCCTAACTGTCTCTCTAACCCTAGCCCTCAAATAACCAGAACCCTAGGTCCAATCCTAACCCTAACCGTCTCTCTAACCCTAGCCCTCAACATAACCCTAAGCCTAAGTCCAATCCTAACCCTAACCGCCTCTCTAACCCTAGCCCTGAACATAACCCCAACCCAAGTCCAATCCTAACCCTAACCGTGTCTCTAACCCTTGCCCTCAACATAACACTAACCCTAGGTCCAATCCTAACCCTAACCGTCTCTCTAACCCTAGCCCTCAACATAACCCTAACCCTAGGTCAAATCCTAACCCTAACCGTCTCTCCAACCCTAGCCCTCAACATAACCCTAACCCTAGGTCCAATCCTAACCCTAACCGTCTCTCTAACCCTAGCCCTCAACATAACCCTAACACTAGGTCCAATCCAAACCCTAACCGTCTCTCCAACCCTAGCCCTCAACATAACCCTAACCCTAGGTCCAATCCTAACCCTAACTCTCTCTCTAACCCTAGCCCTCAATATAACCGTAACCCTAGGTCCAATCCTAACCCTAACCGTCTCTCTAACCGTAGCCCTCAACATAACCCTAACCCTAGGTCCAATCCTAACCCTAACCGTCTCTCCAACCCTAGCCCTCAACATAACCCTAACCCTAGGTCCAATCCTAACCCTAACCGTCTCTCTAACCCTAGCCCTCAACATAACCCGAACCCTAGGTCCAATCCTAACCCTAACAATCTCTGTAAACCTAGCCCTCAACATAACCCTAACCCTAAGTCCAATCCTACCCCTAACCGCCTCTCTAACCCTAGTCCTGAACATAACCCTAACCCTAGGTCCAATCCTAACCCTAACCGTCTCTAACCCTAGCCCTCAACATAACCCTAACCCTAGGTGCAATCCTAACCCTAACCGTCTCTCCAACCCTAGCCCTCAACATAACCCTAACCCTAGGTCCAATCCTAACCCTAACTGTCTCTCTAACCCTAGCCCTCAATATAACCCTAACCCTAGGTCCAATCCTAACCCTAACCGTCTCTCTAACCCTAGCCCTCAACAAAACCCTAACCCTAGGTCCAAACCTAACCCTAACTGTCTCTCTAACCCTAGCCCTCAATATAACCCTAACCCTAGGTCCAATCCTAACCCTAACCGTCTCTCTAACCCTAGCCCTCAAATAACCGGAACCCTAGGTCCAATCCTAACCCTAACCGTCTCTCTAACCCTTTCCCTGAACATAACCCTAACCCTAGGTCCAATCCTAACCCTAAACGTCTCTCTAACCCTAGCCCTGAACATAACCCTAACCCAAGTCCAATCCTAACCCTAACCGTGTCTCTAACCCTTGCCCTCAACATAACCCTAACCCTAGGTCCAATCCTAACCCTAACCGTCTCTCTAACCTTAGCCTTCAACATAACCCTAACCCTAGGTAAAATCCTAACCCTAACCGTCTCTCTAACCCTAGCCCTCAACATAACCCTAACCCTAGGTCCAATCCTAACACTAACCGTCTCTCTAACCCTAGCCCTCAACATAACCCTAACACTAGGTCCAATCCAAACCCTAACCGTCTCTCCAACCCTAGCCCTCAACATAACCCTAACCCTAGGTCCAATCCTAACCCTAACTCTCTCTCTAACCCTAGCCCTCAATATAACCGTAACCCTAGGTCCAATCCTAACCCTAACCGTCTCTCTAACCGTAGCCCTCAACATAACCCTAACCCTAGGTCCAATCCTAACCCTAACCGTCTCTCCAACCCTAGCCCTCAACATAACCCTAACCCTAGGTCCAAACCTAACCCTAACCGTCTCTCTAACCCTAGCCCTCAATATAACCCTAACCCTAGGTCCAATCCTAACCATAACCGTCTCTCTAACCCTAGCCCTCAACATAACCCTAACCCTAGGTCCAATCCTCACCCTAACCGTCTCTCTAACCCTAGCCCTCAACATAACCGTAACCCTAGGTGCAATCCTAACCCTAACCGTCTCTCTAACCCTAGCCCTCAACATAACCCTAACCCTAGGTCCAATCCTACCCATAAACGTCTCTCTAAACCGAGCCCTCAACATAACCCTATCCCTAGGTCCAATCCTAACCCTAACCGTCTCTCTAACCCTAGCCCTCAACATAACCCTAACCCTAGGTGCAATCCTAATCCTAACCGTCTCTCCAACCCTAGCCCTCAACATAACCCTAACCCTAGGTCCAAACCTAACCCTAACCGTCTCTCTAACCCTAGCCCTCAATATAACCCTAACCCTAGGTCCAATCCTAACCATAACCGTCTCTCTAACCCTAGCCCTCAACATAACCCTAACCCTAGGTCCAATCCTAACCCTAACTGTCTCTCTAACCCTAGCCCTCAATATAACCCTAACCCTAGGTCCAATCCTAACCCTAACCGTCTCTCTAACCCTAGCTCTCAAATAACCGGAACCCTAGGTCCAATCCTAACCCTAACCGTCTCTCTAACCCTTTCCCTCAACATAACCCTAACCCTAGGTCCAATCCTAACCCTAAACGTCTCTCTAACCCTAGCCCTCAACATAACCCTCACCCTAGGTGCAATCCTAATCCTAACCGTCTCTCTAACCCTAGCCCTCAACATAACCCTAACCCTAGGTCCAATTCTAACCCTAACCGTCTCTGTAAACCTAGCCCTCAACATAACCCTAACCCTAGGTCCAATCCTAACCCTAACCCTCTCTGTAAACCTAGCCCTCAACATAACCCTAACCCTAGGTCCAATCTTAACCCTAACCGTCTCTCTAACCCTAGCCCTCAACATGACCCTAACCCTAGGTGCAATCCTAACCCTAACCGTCTCTCTAACCCTAGCCCTCAACATAACCCTAACCCTAGGTCCAATCCTAACCGTAACCCTCTCTCTAACCCTAGCCCTCAACATAACCCTAACCCTAGGTCCAATCCTATCCCTAAACGTCTCTCTAACCCTAGCCCTCAACATAACCCTAACCCTAGGTCCAATCCTAACCCTAACTGTCTCTCTAACCCTAGCCCTCAACATAACCCTAACCCTAGGTCCAATCCTAACCCTAACCGTCTCTCTAACCCGAACCCTCAACATAACCCTAACCCTAGCTCCAATCCTAACGCTAACCGTCTCTCTAACCATAGCCCTCAACATAACCCTAACCCTAGGTCCAATCCTAACCCTAACCGTCTCTCTAACCCTAGCTCTCAACATAACCCTAACCCTAGGTCCAATCCTAACCCTCACCGTCTCTCTGACGCTAGCCCTCAACATAACCCTAACCCTAGGTCCAATCCTAACCCTAACCGTCTCCTAACCCTAGCCTTCAACATAACCCTAACGCTAGGTCCAATCCTAACCCTAACCGTCTCTCTAACCCTAGCCCTCAACATAGCCCTAACCCTAGATCCAATCCTAACCCTAACCGTCTCTCTAACCCTAGCCCTCAACATAACCCTAACCCTAGGTCAAATCCTAACCGTAACCGTCTCTCTAACCCTAGCCCTCAACATAACACTAACCCTAGGTCCAATCCTATCCCTAACCGTCTCTCTAACCCTAGCCCTCAACATAGCCCTATCCCTAGATCCAATCCTAACCATAAACGTCTCTCTAAACCTAGCCCTCAACATAACCCTAACCCTAGGTCCAATCCTAACCCTAACCGCCTCTCTGACCCTAGCCCTGAACATAACCCTAACCCTAGGTCCAATCCTAACCCTAACTGTCTCTCTAACCCTAGCCCTCAACATAACCCTAACCCTAGGTCTAATCCTAACCCTAACCGTCACTCTGACCCTAGCCCTCAACATAACCCTAAACCTAGGTCCAATCCTAACCCTAACTGTCTCTCTGACCCTAGCCCTCAACATAACCCTAAAAATAGCTCCAATCCTAACCCTAACCGTCTCTCTCACCCTAGCCCTCAACATAACCCTAAACCTAGGTCCAATCCTCACCCTAACGGTCTCTCTAACGCTAGCCCTCAACATAACCTTAACCCTAGGTCCAATCCTAACCCTAAACGTCTCTCTAACCCTAGCCCTCAACATAACAATAACCCTAGGTCCAATCCTCACCCTAACCGTCTCTCTAACCCTAGCCCTCAACATAACCCTAACCCTAGGTCCAATCCTAACCCTAACCGTCTCTCTTACCTTAGCCCTCAACATAACCCTAATCCTAGGTCCAATCCTAACCTTAACCGTCTCTCTAACCCTAGCCCTCAACATAACCCTAACCCTAGGTCCAATCCTAACCCTAACCGTCTCTCTAACTGTAGCCCTCAACCTAACCCTAACCCTAGGTCCAAACCTAACCTTAACTGTCTCTCTAACCCTAGCCCTCAAATAACCAGAACCCTAGGTCCAATCCTAACCCTAACCGTCTCTCTAACCCTAGCCCTCAACATAACCCTAAGCCTAAGTCCAATCCTAACCCTAACCGCCTCTCTAACCCTAGCCTTGAACATAACCCCAACCCAAGTCCAATCCTAACCCTAACCGTGTCTCTAACCCTTGCCCTCAACATAACCCTAACCCTAGGTCCAATCCTAACCCTAACCGTCTCTCTAACCCTAGCCCTCAACATAACCCTAACCCTAGGTCAAATCCTAACCCTAACCGTCTCTCTAACCCTAGCCCTCAACATAACCCTAACCCTAGGTCCAATCCTAACACTAACCGTCTCTCTAACCCTAGCCCTCAACATAACCCTAACACTAGGTCCAATCCAAACCCTAACCGTCTCTCCAACCCTAGCCCTCAACATAACCCTAACCCTAGGTCCAATCCTAACCCTAACTCTCTCTCTAACCCTAGCCCTCAATATAACCGTAACCCTAGGTCCAATCCTAACCCTAACCGTCTCTCTAAACGTAGCCCTCAACATAACCCTAACCCTAGGTCCAATCCTAACCCTAACCGTCTCTCCAACCCTAGCCCTCAACATAACCCTAACCCTAGGTCCAATCCTAACCCTAACCGTCTCTCTAACCCTAGCCCTCAACATAACCCGAACCCTAGGTCCAATCCTAACCCTAACCATCTCTGTAAACCTAGCCCTCAACACAACCCTAACCCTAAGTCCAATCCTACCCCTAACCGCCTCTCTAACCCTAGCCCTCAACATAACCCGAACCCTAGGTCCAATCCTAACCCTAACCGTCTCTCTAACCCTAGCCCTCAACATAACCCTAACCCTAGGTGCAATCCTAACCCTAACCGTCTCTCCAACCCTAGCCCTCAACATAACCCTAACCCTAGGTCCAATCCTAACCCTAACTGTCTCTCTAACCCTAGCCCTCAATATAACCCTAACCCTAGGTCCAATCTTAACCCTAACCGTCTCTCTAACCCTAGCCCTCAACATAACCCTAACCCTAGGTCCAAACCTAACCCTAACTGTCTCTCCAACCCTAGCCCTCAATATAACCCTAACCCTAGGTCCAATCCTAACCCTAACCGTCTCTCTAACCCTAGCCCTCAAATAACCGGAACCCTAGGTCCAATCCTAACCCTAACCGTCTCTCTAACCCTTTCCCTCAACATAACCCTAACCCTAGGTCCAATCCTAACCCTAAACGTCTCTCTAACCCTAGCCCTCAACATAACCCTCACCCTAGGTGCAATCCTAATCCTAACCGTCTCTCTAACCCTAGCCCTCAACATAACCCTAACCCTAGGTCCAATTCTAACCCAATCCGTCTCTGTAAACCTAGCCCTCAACATAACCCTAACCCTAGGTCCAATCCTAACCCTAACCGTCTCTGTAAACCTAGCCCTCAACATAACCCTAACCCTAGGTCCAATCTTAACCCTAACCGTCTCTCTAACCCTAGCCCTCAACATGACCCTAACCCTAGGTGCAATCCTAACCCTAACCGTCTCTCTAACCCTAGCCCTCAACATAACCCTAACCCTAGGTCCAATCCTAACCCTATCTGTCTCTCCAAACCTAGCCCTCAACATAACCCTAACCCTAGGTCCAATCCTAACCCTAACTCTCTCTCTAACCCTAGCCCTCAATATAACCGTAACCCTAGGTCCAATCTTAACCCTAACCGTCTCTCTAACCCTAGCCCTCAACATGACCCTAACCCTAGGTGCAATCCTAACCCTAACCGTCTCTCTAACCCTAGCCCTCAACATAACCCTAACCCTAGGTCCAATCCTAACCCTAACCGGCTCTTCAACCCTAGCCCTCAACATAACCCTAACCCTAGGTCCAATCCTAACCCTAACCGTCTCTCTAACCCTAGCCCTCAACATAACCCGAACCCTAGGTCCAATCCTAACCCTAACCATCTCTGTAAACCTAGCCCTCAACATAACCCTAACCCTAAGTCCAATCCTACCCCTAACCCCCTCTCTAACCCTAGCCCTGAACATAACCCTAACCCTAGGTCCAATCCTAACCCTAACCGTCTCTCTAACCCTAGCCCTCAACATAACCCTAACCCTAGGTCCAATCCTAACCCTAACCGTCTCTCCAACCCTAGCCCTCAACATAACCCTAACCCTAGGTCCAATCCTAACCCTAACTGTCTCTCTAACCCTAGCCCTCAATATAACCCTAACCCTAGGTCCAATCCTAACCCTAACCATCTCTCTAACCCTAACCCTCAACATAACCCTAACCCTAGGTCCAATCCTAACCCTAACTGTCTCTCTAACCCTAGCCCTCAATATAACCCTAACCCTAGGTCCAATCCTAACCCTAACCGTCTCTCTAACCCTAGCTCTCAAATAACCGGAACCCTAGGTCCAATCCTAACCCTAACCGTCTCTCTAACCCTTTCCCTCAACATAACCCTAACCCTAGGTCCAATCCTAACCCTAAACGTCTCTCTAACCCTAGCCCTCAACATAACCCTCACCCTAGGTGCAATCCTAATCCTAACCGTCTCTCTAACCCTAGCCCTCAACATAACCCTAACCCTAGGTCCAATTCTAACCCTAACCGTCTCTGTAAACCTAGCCCTCAACATAACCCTAACCCTAGGTCCAATCCTAACCCTAACCGTCTCTGTAAACCTAGCCCTCAACATAACCCTAACCCTAGGTCCAATCTTAACCCTAACCGTCTCTCTAACCCTAGCCCTCAACATGACCCTAACCCTAGGTGCAATCCTAACCCTAACCGTCTCTCTAACCCTAGCCCTCAACATAACCCTAACCCTAGGTCCAATCCTAACCGTAACCCTCTCTCTAACCCTAGCCCTCAACATAACCCTAACCCTAGGTCCAATCCTAACCCTAACCGTCTCTCTAACCCTAGCCCTCAACATAACCCTAACCCTAGGTCCAATCCTAACCCTAACTGTCTCTCTAACCCTAGCCCTCAACATAACCCTAACCCTAGGTCCAATCCTAACCCTAACCGTCTCTCTAACCCGAACCCTCAACATAACCCTAACCCTAGCTCCAATCCTAACGCTAACCGTCTCTCTAACCATAGCCCTCAACATAACCCTAACCCTAGGTCCAATCCTAACCCTAACCGTCTCTCTAACCCTAGCTCTCAACATAACCCTAACCCTAGGTCCAATCCTAACCCTCACCGTCTCTCTGACGCTAGCCCTCAACATAACCCTAACCCTAGGTCCAATCCTAACCCTAACCGTCTCCTAACCCTAGCCTTCAACATAACCCTAACGCTAGGTCCAATCCTAACCCTAACCGTCTCTCTAACCCTAGCCCTCAACATAGCCCTAACCCTAGATCCAATCCTAACCCTAACCGTCTCTCTAACCCTAGCCCTCAACATAACCCTAACCCTAGGTCAAATCCTAACCGTAACCGTCTCTCTAACCCTAGCCCTCAACATAACACTAACCCTAGGTCCAATCCTATCCCTAACCGTCTCTCTAACCCTAGCCCTCAACATAGCCCTATCCCTAGATCCAATCCTAACCATAAACCTCTCTCTAACCCTAGCCCTCAACATAACCCTAACCCTAGGTCCAATCCTAACCCTAACCGCCTCTCTGACCCTAGCCCTGAACATAACCGTAACCCTAGGTCCAATCCTAACCCTAACCGTCTCTCTAACCCTAGCCCTCAACATAACCCTAACCCTAGGTCTAACCCTAACCCTAACCGTCTCTCTGACCCTAGCCCTCAACATAACCCTAAACCTAGGTCCAATCCTAACCCTAACCGTCTCTCTAACCCTAGCCCTCAACATAACCCTAACCCTAGTTCCAATCGTAACCGTAACCATCTCTCTAACCCTAGCCCTCAACATAACCCTAACCCTATGTCCAATCCTATCCCTAACCGTCTCTCTAACCCTAGCCCTCAACATAGCTCTATCCCTAGATCCAATCCTAACCATAAACGTCTCTCTAACCCTAGCCCTCAACAAAACCCTAACCCTAGGTCCAATCCTAACCCTAACCGCCTCTCTGACCCTAGCCCTGAACATAACCCTAACCCTAGGTCCAATCCTAACCCTAACCGTCTCTCTAACCCTAGCCCTCAACATAACCCTAACCCTAGGTCTAATCCTAACCCTAACCGTCTCTCTGACCCTAGCCCTCAACATAACCCTAAACCTAGGTCCAATCCTAACCCTAACTGTCTCTCTGACCCTAGCCCTCAACATAACCCTAAAAATAGCTCCAATCCTAACCCTAACCGTCTCTCTCACCCCAGCCCTCAACATAACCCTAAACCTAGGTCCAATCCTCACCCTAACGGTCTCTCTAACGCTAGCCCTCAACATAACCTTAACCCTAGCCAATCCTAACCCTAAACGTCTCTCTAACCCTAGCCCTCAACATAACAATAACCCTAGGTCCAATCCTAACCCTAACCGTCTCTCTAACTGTAGCCCTCAACCTAACCCTAACCCTAGGTCCAAACCTAACCCTAACTGTCTCTCTAACCCTAGCCCTCAAATAACCAGAACCCTAGGTCCAATCCTAACCCTAACCGTCTCTCTAACCCTAGCCCTCAACATAACCCTAAGCCTAAGTCCAATCCTAACCCTAACCGCCTCTCTAACCCTAGCCCTGAACATAACCCCAACCCAAGTCCAATCCTAACCCTAACCGTGTCTCTAACCCTTGCCCTCAACATAACACTAACCCTAGGTCCAATCCTAACCCTAACCGTCTCTCTAACCCTAGCCCTCAACATAACCCTAACCCTAGGTCAAATCCTAACCCTAACCGTCTCTCCAACCCTAGCCCTCAACATAACCCTAACCCTAGGTCCAATCCTAACCCTAACCGTCTCTCTAACCCTAGCCCTCAACATAACCCTAACACTAGGTCCAATCCAAACCCTAACCGTCTCTCCAACCCTAGCCCTCAACATAACCCTAACCCTAGGTCCAATCCTAACCCTAACTCTCTCTCTAACCCTAGCCCTCAATATAACCGTAACCCTAGGTCCAATCCTAACCCTAACCGTCTCTCTAACCGTAGCCCTCAACATAACCCTAACCCTAGGTCCAATCCTAACCCTAACCGTCTCTCCAACCCTAGCCCTCAACATAACCCTAACCCTAGGTCCAATCCTAACCCTAACCGTCTCTCTAACCCTAGCCCTCAACATAACCCGAACCCTAGGTCCAATCCTAACCCTAACAATCTCTGTAAACCTAGCCCTCAACATAACCCTAACCCTAAGTCCAATCCTACCCCTAACCGCCTCTCTAACCCTAGTCCTGAACATAACCCTAACCCTAGGTCCAATCCTAACCCTAACCGTCTCTAACCCTAGCCCTCAACATAACCCTAACCCTAGGTGCAATCCTAACCCTAACCGTCTCTCCAACCCTAGCCCTCAACATAACCCTAACCCTAGGTCCAATCCTAACCCTAACTGTCTCTCTAACCCTAGCCCTCAATATAACCCTAACCCTAGGTCCAATCCTAACCCTAACCGTCTCTCTAACCCTAGCCCTCAACAAAACCCTAACCCTAGGTCCAAACCTAACCCTAACTGTCTCTCTAACCCTAGCCCTCAATATAACCCTAACCCTAGGTCCAATCCTAACCCTAACCGTCTCTCTAACCCTAGCCCTCAAATAACCGGAACCCTAGGTCCAATCCTAACCCTAACCGTCTCTCTAACCCTTTCCCTGAACATAACCCTAACCCTAGGTCCAATCCTAACCCTAAACGTCTCTCTAACCCTAGCCCTCAACATACCCCTCACCCTAGGTGCAATCCTAATCCTAACCGTCTCTCTAACCCTAGCCCTCAACATAACCCTAACCCTAGGTCCAATTCTAACCCTAACCGTCTCTGTAAACCTAGCCCTCAACATAACCCTAACCCTAGGTTCAATCCTAACCCTAACCGTCTCTCTAACCCTAGCCCTCAACATAACCCTAACCCTAGGTCAAATCCTAACCCTAACCGTCTCTCTAACCCTAGCCCTCAACATAACCCTAACCCTAGGTCCAATCGTAACACTAACCGTCTCTCTAACCCTAGCCTTCAACATAACCCTAACACTAGGTCCAATCCAAACCCTAACCGTCTCTCCAACCCTAGCCCTCAACATAACCCTAACCCTAGGTCCAATCCTAACCCTAACTCTCTCTCTAACCCTAGCCCTCAATATAACCGTAACCCTAGGTCCAATCTTAACCCTAACCGTCTCTCTAACCGTAGCCCTCAACATAACCCTAACCCTAGGTCCAATCCTAACCCTAACCGTCTCTCTAACCCTAGCCCTCAACATGACCCTAACCCTAGGTGCAATCCTAACCCTAACCGTCTCTCTAACCCTAGCCCTCAACATAACCCTAACCCTAGGTCCAATCCTAACCGTAACCCTCTCTCTAACCCTAGCCCTCAACATAACCCTAACCCTAGGTCCAATCCTAACCCTAACCGTCTCTCTAACCCTAGCCCTCAACATAACCCTAACCCTAGGTCCAATCCTAACCCTAACTGTCTCTCTAACCCTAGCCCTCAACATAACCCTAACCCTAGGTCCAATCCTAACCCTAACCGTCTCTCTAACCCGAACCCTCAACATAACCCTAACCCTAGGTCCAATCCTAACGCTAACCGTCTCTCTAACCATAGCCCTCAACATAACCCTAACCCTAGGTCCAATCCTAACCCTAACCGTCTCTCTAACCCTAGCTCTCAACATAACCCTAACCCTAGGTCCAATCCTAACCCTCACCGTCTCTCTGACGCTAGCCCTCAACATAACCCTAACCCTAGGTCCAATCCTAACCCTAACCGTCTCCTAACCCTAGCCTTCAACATAACCCTAACGCTAGGTCCAATCCTAACCCTAACCGTCTCTCTAACCCTAGCCCTCAACATAGCCCTAACCCTAGGTCCAATCCTAACCCTAACCGTCTCTCTAACCCTAGCCCTCAACATAACCCTAACCCTAGGTCCAATCCTAACCCTAACCGTCTCTCTAACCCTAGCCCTCAACATAACCCTAACCCTAGGTCCAATCCTATCCCTAACCGTCTCTCTTACCCTAGCCCTCAACATAGCCCTATCCCTAGATCCAATCCTAACCATAAACCTCTCTCTAACCCTAGCCCTCAACATAACCCTAACCCTAGGTCCAATCCTAACCCTAACCGCCTCTCTGACCCTAGCCCTGAACATAACCCTAACCCTAGGTCCAATCCTAACCCTAACCGTCTCTCTAACCCTAGCCCTCAACATAACCCTAACCCTAGGTCTAATCCTAACCCTAACCGTCTCTCTGACCCTAGCCCTCAACATAACCCTAAACCTAGGTCCAATCCTAACCCTAACCGTCTCTCTAACCCTAGCCCTCAACATAACCCTAACCCTAGTTCCAATCGTAACCGTAACCATCTCTCTAACCCTAGCCCTCAACATAACCCTAACCCTAGGTCCAATCCTATCCCTAACCGTCTCTCTAACCCTAGCCCTCAACATAGCTCTATCCCTAGATCCAATCCTAACCATAAACGTCTCTCTAACCCTAGCCCTCAACATAACCCTAACCCTAGGTCCAATCCTAACCCTAACCGCCTCTCTGACCCTAGCCCTGAACATAACCCTAACCCTAGGTCCAATCCTAACCCTAACCGTCTCTCTAACCCTAGCCCTCAACATAACCTTAACCCTAGGTCTAATCCTAACCCTAACCGTCTCTCTGACCCTAGCCCTCAACATAACCCTAAACCTAGGTCCAATCCTAACCCTAACTGTCTCTCTGACCCTAGCCCTCAACATAACCCTAAAAATAGCTCCAATCCTAACCCTAACCGTCTCTCTCACCCCAGCCCTCAACATAACCCTAAACCTAGGTCCAATCCTCACCCTAACGGTCTCTCTAACGCTAGCCCTCAACATAACCTTAACCCTAGCCAATCCTAACCCTAAACGTCTCTCTAACCCTAGCCCTCAACATAACAATAACCCTAGGTCCAATCATCACCCTAACCGTCTCTCTAACCCTAGCCCTCAACATAACCCTAACCCTAGGTCCAATCCTAACCCTAACCGTCTCTCTAACCTTAGCCCTCAACATAACCCTAATCCTAGGTCCAATCCTAACCCTAAACGTCTCTCTAACCCTATCCCTCAACATAACCCTAACCCTAGGTCCAATCATAACCCTATCTGTCTCTCCAAACCTAGCCCTCAACATAACCCTAACCCTAGGTCCAATCCTAACCCTAACCGTCTCTCTAACCCTAGCCCTCAACATAACCCTAACCCTAGGTCCAATCCGAACCCTAACCGTCTCTCTAACTGTAGCCCTCAACCTAACCCTAACCCTAGGTCCAAACCTAACCCTAACTGTCTCTCTAACCCTAGCCCTCAAATAACCAGAACCCTAGGTCCAATCCTAACCCTAACCGTCTCTCTAACCCTAGCCCTCAACATAACCCTAACCCTAGGTCCAATCCTAACCCTAACCGTCTCTCCAACCCTAACCCTCAACATAACCCTAACCCTAGGTCCAATCCTAACCCTAACCGTCTCTCTAACCCTAGCCCTCAACATAACCCGAACCCTAGGTCCAATCCTAACCCTAACAATCTCTGTAAACCTAGCCCTCAACATAACCCTAACCCTAAGTCCAATCCTACCCCTAACCGCCTCTCTAACCCTAGCCCTGAACATAACCCTAACGCTAGGTCCAATCCTAACCCTAACCGTCTCTCTAACCCTAGCCCTCAACATAGCCCTAACCCTAGGTCCAATCCTAACCCTAACCGTCTCTCTAACCCTAGCCCTCAACATAACCCTAACCCTAGGTCCAATCCTAACCCTAACCGTCTCTCTAACCCTAGCCCTCAACATAACCCTAACCCTAGGTCCAATCCTATCCCTAACCGTCTCTCTAACCCTAGCCCTCAACATAGCCCTATCCCTAGATCCAATCCTAACCATAAACCTCTCTCTAACCCTAGCCCTCAACATAACCCTAACCCTAGGTCCAATCCTAACCCTAACCGCCTCTCTGACCCTAGCCCTGAACATAACCCTAACCCTAGGTCTAATCCTAACCCTAACCGTCTCTCTAACCCTAGCCCTCAACATAACCCTAACCCTAGGTCTAATCCTAACCCTAACCGTCTCTCTGACCCTAGCCCTCAACATAACCCTAAACCTAGGTCCAATCCTAACCCTAACCGTCTCTCTAACCCTAGCCCTCAACATAACCCTAACCCTAGTTCCAATCGTAACCGTAACCATCTCTCTAACCCTAGCCCTCAACATAACCCTAACCCTAGGTCCAATCCTATCCCTAACCGTCTCTCTAACCCTAGCCCTCAACATAGCTCTATCCCTAGATCCAATCCTAACCATAAACGTCTCTCTAACCCTAGCCCTCAACATAACCCTAACCCTAGGTCCAATCCTAACCCTAACCGCCTCTCTGACCCTAGCCCTGAACATAACCCTAACCCTAGGTCCAATCCTAACCCTAACCGTCTCTCTAACCCTAGCCCTCAACATAACCTTAACCCTAGGTCTAATCCTAACCCTAACCGTCTCTCTGACCCTAGCCCTCAACATAACCCTAAACCTAGGTCCAATCCTAACCCTAACTGTCTCTCTGACCCTAGCCCTCAACATAACCCTAAAAATAGCTCCAATCCTAACCCTAACCGTCTCTCTCACCCCAGCCCTCAACATAACCCTAAACCTAGGTCCAATCCTCACCCTAACGGTCTCTCTAACGCTAGCCCTCAACATAACCTTAACCCTAGCCAATCCTAACCCTAAACGACTCTCTAACCCTAGCCCTCAACATAACAATAACCCTAGGTCCAATCATCACCCTAACCGTCTCTCTAACCCTAGCCCTCAACATAACCCTAACCCTAGGTCCAATCCTAACCCTAACCGTCTCTCTAACCTTAGCCCTCAACATAACCCTAATCCTAGGTCCAATCCTAACCCTAAACGTCTCTCTAACCCTATCCCTCAACATAACCCTAACCCTAGGTCCAATCCTAACCCTATCTGTCTCTCCAAACCTAGCCCTCAACATAACCCTAACCCTAGGTCCAATCCTAACCCTAACCGTCTCTCTAACCCTAGCCCTCAACATAACCCTAACCCTAGGTCCAATCCTAACCCTAACCGTCTCTCTAACTGTAGCCCTCAACCTAACCCTAACCCTAGGTCCAAACCTAACCCTAACTGTCTCTCTAACCCTAGCCCTCAAATAACCAGAACCCTAGGTCCAATCCTAACCCTAACCGTCTCTCTAACCCTAGCCCTCAACATAACCCTAAGCCTAGGTCCAATCCTAACCCTAACCGTCTCTCCAACCCTAGCCCTCAACATAACCCTAACCCTAGGTCCAATCCTAACCCTAACCGTCTCTCCAACCCTAACCCTCAACATAACCCTAACCCTAGGTCCAATCCTAACCCTAACCGTCTCTCTAACCCTAGCCCTCAACATAACCCGAACCCTAGGTCCAATCCTAACCCTAACAATCTCTGTAAACCTAGCCCTCAACATAACCCTAACCCTAAGTCCAATCCTACCCCTAACCGCCTCTCTAACCCTAGCCCTGAACATAACCCTAACCCTAGGTCCAATCCTAACCCTAACCGTCTCTCTAACCCTAGCCCTCAACATAACCCTAACCCTAGGTGCAATCCTAACCCTAACCGTCTCTCCAACCCTAGCCCTCAACATAACCCTAACCCTAGGTCCAATCCTAACCCTAACTGTCTCTCTAACCCTAGCCCTCAATATAACCCTAACCCTAGGTCCAATCCTAACCCTAACCGTCTATCTAACCCTAGCCCTCAACAAAACCATAACCCTAGGTCCAAACCTAACCCTAACTGTCTCTCTAACCCTAGCCCTCAATATAACCCTAACCCTAGGTCCAATCCTAACCCTAACCGTCTCTCTAACCCTAGCCCTCAAATAACCGGAACCCTAGGTCCAATCCTAACCCTAACCGTCTCTCTAACCCTTTCCCTCAACATAACCCTAACCCTAGGTGCAATCCTAATCCTAACCGTCTCTCTAACCCTAGCCCTCAACATAACCCTAACCCTAGGTCCAATTCTAACCCTAACCGTCTCTGTAAACCTAGCCCTCAACATAACCCTAACCCTAGGTCCAATCCTAACCCCAACCGTCTCTGTAAACCTAGCCCTCAACATAACCCTAACCCTAGGTCCAATCTTAACCCTAACCGTCTCTCTAACCCTAGCCCTCAACATGACCCT
Source organism: Miniopterus schreibersii (assembly GCF_964146895.1). Taxonomy (NCBI): domain Eukaryota; kingdom Metazoa; phylum Chordata; class Mammalia; order Chiroptera; family Miniopteridae; genus Miniopterus; species Miniopterus schreibersii. The sequence goes on from NW_027669844.1 coordinate 1,079,731, forward strand.
AACCCTAGGTGCAATCCTAACCCTAACCGTCTCTCTAACCCTAGCCCTCAACATAACCCTAACCCTAGGTCCAATCCTAACCGTAACCCTCTCTCTAACCCTAGCCCTCAACATAACCCTAACCCTAGGTCCAATCCTAACCCTAACCGTCTCTCTAACCCTAGCCCTCAACATAACCCTAACCCTAGGTCCAATCCTAACCCTAACCGTATCTCTAACTGTAGCCCTCAACCTAACCCGAACCCTAGGTCCAAACCTAACCCTAACTGTCTCTCTAACCCTAGCCCTCAAATAACCAGAACCCTAGGTCCAATCCTAACCCTAACCGTCTCTCTAACCCTAGCCCTCAATATAACCCTAACCCTAGGTCCAATCCTAACCCTAACCGTCTATCTAACCCTAGCCCTCAACAAAACCCTAACCCTAGGTCCAAACCTAACCCTAACTGTCTCTCTAACCCTAGTCCTCAATATAACCCTAACCCTAGGTCCAATCCTAACCCTAACCGTCTCTCTAACCCTAGCCCTCAAATAACCGGAACCCTAGGTCCAATCCTAACCCTAACCGTCTCTCTAACCCTTTCCCTCAACATAACCCTAACCCTAGGTCCAATCCTAACCCTAAACGTCTCTCTAACCCTAGCCCTCAACATAACCCTCACCCTAGGTGCAATCCTAATCCTAACCGTCTCTCTAAACCTAGCCCTCAACATAACCCTAACCCTAGGTCCAATTCTAACCCTAACCGTCTCTGTAAACCTAGCCCTCAACATAACCCTAACCCTAGGTCCAATCCTAACCACAACCGTCTCTGTAAACCTAGCCCTCAACATAACCCTAACCCTAGGTCCAATCTTAACCCTAACCGTCTCTCTAACCCTAGCCCTCAACATGACCCTAACCCTAGGTGCAATCCTAACCCTAACCGTCTCTCTAACCCTAGCCCTCAACATAACCCTAACCCTAGGTCCAATCCTAACCGTAACCCTCTCTCTAACCCTAGCCCTCAACATAACCCTAACCCTAGGTCCAATCCTAACCCTAACCGTCTCTCTAACTCTAGCCCTCAACATAACCCTAACCCTAGGTCCAATCCTAACCCTAACCGTCTCTCTAACCCTAGCCCTCAACATAACCCTAACCCTAGGTCCAATCCTAACCCTAACCGTCTCTCTAACTGTAGCCCTCAACCTAACCCGAACCCTAGGTCCAAACCTAACCCTAACTGTCTCTCTAACCCTAGCCCTCAAATAACCAGAACCCTAGGTCCAATCCTAACCCTAACCGTCACTCTGACCCTAGCCCTCAACATAACCCTAAACCTAGGTCCAATCCTAACCCTAACTGTCTCTCTGACCCTAGCCCTCAACATAACCCTAAAAATAGCTCCAATCCTAACCCTAACCGTCTCTCTCACCCTAGCCCTCAACATAACCCTAAACCTAGGTCCAATCCTCACCCTAACGGTCTCTCTAACGCTAGCCCTCAACATAACCTTAACCCTAGGTCCAATCCTAACCATAAACGTCTCTCTAACCCTAGCCCTCAACATAACAATAACCCTAGGTCCAATCCTCACCCTAACCGTCTCTCTAACCCTAGCCCTCAACATAACCCTAACCCTAGGTCCAATCCTAACCCTAACCGTCTCTCTTACCTTAGCCCTCAACATAACCCTAATCCTAGGTCCAATCCTAACCCTAAACGTCTCTCTAACCCTATCCCTCAACATAACCGTAATCCTAGGTCCAATGCTAACGCTAACTGTCTCTCTAACCCTAGCCCTCAACATAACCCTAACCCTAGGTCCAATCATAACCCTATCTGTCTCTCCAAACCTAGCCCTCAACATAACCCTAACCCTAGGTCCAATCCTAACCTTAACCGTCTCTCTAACCCTAGCCCTCAACATAACCCTAACCCTAGGTCCAATCCTAACCCTAACCGTCTCTCTAACTGTAGCCCTCAACCTAACCCTAACCCTAGGTCCAAACCTAACCCTAACTGTCTCTCTAACCCTAGCCCTCAAATAACCAGAACCCTAGGTCCAATCCTAACCCTAACCGTCTCTCTAACCCTAGCCCTCAACATAACCCTAAGCCTAAGTCCAATCCTAACCCTAACCGCCTCTCTAACCCTAGCCCTGAACATAACCCCAACCCAAGTCCAATCCTAACCCTAACCGTGTCTCTAACCCTTGCCCTCAACATAACCCTAACCCTAGGTCCAATCCTAACCCTAACCGTCTCTCTAACCCTAGCCCTCAACATAACCCTAACCCTAGGTCAAATCCTAACCCTAACCGTCTCTCTAACCCTAGCCCTCAACATAACCCTAACCCTAGGTCCAATCCTAACACTAACCGTCTCTCTAACCCTAGCCCTCAACATAACCCTAACCCTAGGTCCAATCCTAACACTAACCGTCTCTCTAACCCTAGCCCTCAACATAACCCTAACACTAGGTCCAATCCAAACCCTAACCGTCTCTCCAACCCTAGCCCTCAACATAACCCTAACCCTAGGTCCAATCCTAACCCTAACCGTCTCTCTAACCCTAGCCCTCAATATAATCCTAACCCTAGGTCCAATCCTAACCCTAACCGTCTCTCTAACCCTAGCCCTCAACATAACCCTAACCCTAGGTCCAATCCTCACCCTAACCGTCTCTCTAACCCTAGCCCTCAACATAACCCTAACCCTAGGTGCAATCCTAACCCTAACCGTCTCTCTAACCCTAGCCCTCAACATAACCCTAACCCTAGGTCCAATCCTAACCATAACCGTCTCTCTAACCCTAGCCCTCAACATAACCCTAACCCTAGGTCCAATCCTAACCATAAACGTCTCTCTAAACCGAGCCCTCAACATAACCCTAACCCTAGGTCCAATCCTAACCCTAACCGTCTCTCTAACCCTAGCCCTCAACATAACCCGAACCCTAGGTCCAATCCTAACCCTAACCATCTCTGTAAACCTAGCCCTCAACATAACCCTAACCCTAAGTCCAATCCTACCCCTAACCTCCTCTCTAACCCTAGCCCTGAACATAACCCTAACCCTAGGTCCAATCCTAACCCTAACCGTCTCTCTAACCCTAGCCCTCAACATAACCCTAACCCTAGGTCCAATCCTAACCCTAACTGTCTCTCTAACCCTAGCCCTCAATATAACCCTAACCCTAGGTCCAATCCTAACCCTAACCGTCTCTCTAACCCTAGCTCTCAAATAACCGGAACCCTAGGTCCAATCCTAACCCTAACCGTCTCTCTAACCCTAGCCCTCAACATAACCCTAACCCTAGGTCCAATCCTAACCCTAACCGTCTCTCCAACCCTAGCCCTCAACATAACCCTAACCCTAGGTCCAATCCTAACCCTAACTGTCTCTCTAACCCTAGCCCTCAATATAACCCTAACCCTAGGTCCAATCCTAACCCTAACCGTCTCTCTAACCCTAGCCCTCAACATAACCCTAACCCTAGGTCCAATCCTAACCCTAACTGTCTCTCTAACCCTAGCCCTCAATATAACCCTAACCCTAGGTCCAATCCTAACCCTAACCGTCTCTCTAACCCTAGCTCTCAAATAACCGGAACCCTAGGTCCAATCCTAACCCTAACCGTCTCTCTAACCCTTTCCCTCAACATAACCCTAACCCTAGGTCCAATCCTAACCCTAAACGTTTCTCTAACCCTAGCCCTCAACATAACCCTCACCCTAGGTGCAATCCTAATCCTAACCGTCTCTCTAACCCCAGCCCTCAACATAACCCTAACCCTAAGTCCAATTCTAACCCTAACCGTCTCTGTAAACCTAGCCCTCAACATAACCCTAACCCTAGGTCCAATCCTAACCCTAACCGTCTCTGTAAACCTAGCCCTCAACATAACCCTAACCCTAGGTCCAATCTTAACCCTAACCGTCTCTCTAACCCTAGCCCTCAACATGACCCTAACCCTAGGTGCAATCCTAACCCTAACCGTCTCTCTAACCCTAGCCCTCAACATAACCCTAACCCTAGGTCCAATCCTAACCGTAACCCTCTCTCTAACCCTAGCCCTCAACATAACCCTAACCCTAGGTCCAATCCTAACCCTAACCGTCTCTCTAACCCTAGCCCTCAACATAACCCTAACCCTAGGTCCAATCCTAACCCTAACTGTCTCTCTAACCCTAGCCCTCAACATAACCCTAACCCTAGGTCCAATCCTAACCCTAACCGTCTCTCTAACCCGAGCCCTCAACATAACCCTAACCCTAGGTCCAATCCTAACGCTAACCGTCTCTCTAACCATAGCCCTCAACATAACCCTAACCCTAGGTCCAATCCTAACCCTAACCGTCTCTCTAACCCTAGCCCTCAACATAACCCTAACCCTAGGTCCAATCCTAACCCTAACCGTCTCTCTAACTGTAGCCCTCAACCTAACCCGAACCCTAGGTCCAAACCTAACCCTAACTGTCTCTCTAACCCTAGCCCTCAAATAACCAGAACCCTAGGTCCAATCCTAACCCTAACCGTCACTCTGACCCTAGCCCTCAACATAACCCTAAACCTAGGTCCAATCCTAACCCTAACTGTCTCTCTGACCCTAGCCCTCAACATAACCCTAAAAATAGCTCCAATCCTAACCCTAACCGTCTCTCTCACCCTAGCCCTCAACATAACCCTAAACCTAGGTCCAATCCTCACCCTAACGGTCTCTCTAACGCTAGCCCTCAACATAACCTTAACCCTAGGTCCAATCCTAACCATAAACGTCTCTCTAACCCTAGCCCTCAACATAACAATAACCCTAGGTCCAATCCTCACCCTAACCGTCTCTCTAACCCTAGCCCTCAACATAACCCTAACCCTAGGTCCAATCCTAACCCTAACCGTCTCTCTTACCTTAGCCCTCAACATAACCCTAATCCTAGGTCCAATCCTAACCCTAAACGTCTCTCTAACCCTATCCCTCAACATAACCGTAATCCTAGGTCCAATGCTAACGCTAACTGTCTCTCTAACCCTAGCCCTCAACATAACCCTAACCCTAGGTCCAATCCTAACCCTATCTGTCTCTCCAAACCTAGCCCTCAACATAACCCTAACCCTAGGTCCAATCCTAACCTTAACCGTCTCTCTAACCCTAGCCCTCAACATAACCCTAACCCTAGGTCCAATCCTAACCCTAACCGTCTCTCTAACTGTAGCCCTCAACCTAACCCTAACCCTAGGTCCAATCCTAACCCTAACCGTCTCTCTAACCCTAGCCCTCAACATAACCCGAACCCTAGGTCCAATCCTAACCCTAACAATCTCTGTAAACCTAGCCCTCAACATAACCCTAACCCTAAGTCCAATCCTACCCCTAACCGCCTCTCTAACCCTAGCCCTGAACATAACCCTAACGCTAGGTCCAATCCTAACCCTAACCGTCTCTCTAACCCTAGCCCTCAACATAGCCCTAACCCTAGGTCCAATCCTAACCCTAACCGTCTCTCTAACCCTAGCCCTCAACATAACCCTAACCCTAGGTCCAATCCTAACCCTAACCGTCTCTCTAACCCTAGCCCTCAACATAACCCTAACCCTAGGTCCAATCCTATCCCTAACCGTCTCTCTAACCCTAGCCCTCAACATAGCCCTATCCCTAGATCCAATCCTAACCATAAACCTCTCTCTAACCCTAGCCCTCAACATAACCCTAACCCTAGGTCCAATCCTAACCCTAACCGCCTCTCTGACCCTAGCCCTGAACATAACCCTAACCCTAGGTCTAATCCTAACCCTAACCGTCTCTCTAACCCTAGCCCTCAACATAACCCTAACCCTAGGTCTAATCCTAACCCTAACCGTCTCTCTGACCCTAGCCCTCAACATAACCCTAAACCTAGGTCCAATCCTAACCCTAACCGTCTCTCTAACCCTAGCCCTCAACATAACCCTAACCCTAGTTCCAATCGTAACCGTAACCATCTCTCTAACCCTAGCCCTCAACATAACCCTAACCCTAGGTCCAATCCTATCCCTAACCGTCTCTCTAACCCTAGCCCTCAACATAGCTCTATCCCTAGATCCAATCCTAACCATAAACGTCTCTCTAACCCTAGCCCTCAACATAACCCTAACCCTAGGTCCAATCCTAACCCTAACCGCCTCTCTGACCCTAGCCCTGAACATAACCCTAACCCTAGGTCCAATCCTAACCCTAACCGTCTCTCTAACCCTAGCCCTCAACATAACCTTAACCCTAGGTCTAATCCTAACCCTAACCGTCTCTCTGACCCTAGCCCTCAACATAACCCTAAACCTAGGTCCAATCCTAACCCTAACTGTCTCTCTGACCCTAGCCCTCAACATAACCCTAAAAATAGCTCCAATCCTAACCCTAACCGTCTCTCTCACCCCAGCCCTCAACATAACCCTAAACCTAGGTCCAATCCTCACCCTAACGGTCTCTCTAACGCTAGCCCTCAACATAACCTTAACCCTAGCCAATCCTAACCCTAAACGACTCTCTAACCCTAGCCCTCAACATAACAATAACCCTAGGTCCAATCATCACCCTAACCGTCTCTCTAACCCTAGCCCTCAACATAACCCTAACCCTAGGTCCAATCCTAACCCTAACCGTCTCTCTAATCTTAGCCCTCAACATAACCCTAATCCTAGGTCCAATCCTAACCCTAAACGTCTCTCTAACCCTATCCCTCAACATAACCCTAACCCTAGGTCCAATCCTAACCCTATCTGTCTCTCCAAACCTAGCCCTCAACATAACCCTAACCCTAGGTCCAATCCTAACCCTAACCGTCTCTCTAACCCTAGCCCTCAACATAACCCTAACCCTAGGTCCAATCCTAACCCTAACCGTCTCTCTAACTGTAGCCCTCAACCTAACCCTAACCCTAGGTCCAAACCTAACCCTAACTGTCTCTCTAACCCTAGCCCTCAAATAACCAGAACCCTAGGTCCAATCCTAACCCTAACCGTCTCTCTAACCCTAGCCCTCAACATAACCCTAAGCCTAGGTCCAATCCTAACCCTAACCGTCTCTCCAACCCTAGCCCTCAACATAACCCTAACCCTAGGTCCAATCCTAACCCTAACCGTCTCTCCAACCCTAACCCTCAACATAACCCTAACCCTAGGTCCAATCCTAACCCTAACCGTCTCTCTAACCCTAGCCCTCAACATAACCCGAACCCTAGGTCCAATCCTAACCCTAACAATCTCTGTAAACCTAGCCCTCAACATAACCCTAACCCTAAGTCCAATCCTACCCCTAACCGCCTCTCTAACCCTAGCCCTGAACATAACCCTAACCCTAGGTCCAATCCTAACCCTAACCGTCTCTCTAACCCTAGCCCTCAACATAACCCTAACCCTAGGTGCAATCCTAACCCTAACCGTCTCTCCAACCCTAGCCCTCAACATAACCCTAACCCTAGGTCCAATCCTAACCCTAACTGTCTCTCTAACCCTAGCCCTCAATATAACCCTAACCCTAGGTCCAATCCTAACCCTAACCGTCTATCTAACCCTAGCCCTCAACAAAACCATAACCCTAGGTCCAAACCTAACCCTAACTGTCTCTCTAACCCTAGCCCTCAATATAACCCTAACCCTAGGTCCAATCCTAACCCTAACCGTCTCTCTAACCCTAGCCCTCAAATAACCGGAACCCTAGGTCCAATCCTAACCCTAACCGTCTCTCTAACCCTTTCCCTCAACATAACCCTAACCCTAGGTGCAATCCTAATCCTAACCGTCTCTCTAACCCTAGCCCTCAACATAACCCTAACCCTAGGTCCAATTCTAACCCTAACCGTCTCTGTAAACCTAGCCCTCAACATAACCCTAACCCTAGGTCCAATCCTAACCCCAACCGTCTCTGTAAACCTAGCCCTCAACATAACCCTAACCCTAGGTCCAATCTTAACCCTAACCGTCTCTCTAACCCTAGCCCTCAACATGACCCTAACCCTAGGTGCAATCCTAACCCTAACCGTCTCTCTAACCCTAGCCCTCAACATAACCCTAACCCTAGGTCCAATCCTAACCGTAACCCTCTCTCTAACCCTAGCCCTCAACATAACCCTAACCCTAGGTCCAATCCTAACCCTAACCGTCTCTCTAACCCTAGCCCTCAACATAACCCTAACCCTAGGTCCAATCCTAACCCTAACCGTATCTCTAACTGTAGCCCTCAACCTAACCCGAACCCTAGGTCCAAACCTAACCCTAACTGTCTCTCTAACCCTAGCCCTCAAATAACCAGAACCCTAGGTCCAATCCTAACCCTAACCGTCTCTCTAACCCTAGCCCTCAATATAACCCTAACCCTAGGTCCAATCCTAACCCTAACCGTCTATCTAACCCTAGCCCTCAACAAAACCCTAACCCTAGGTCCAAACCTAACCCTAACTGTCTCTCTAACCCTAGCCCTCAATATAACCCTAACCCTAGGTCCAATCCTAACCCTAACCGTCTCTCTAACCCTAGCCCTCAAATAACCGGAACCCTAGGTCCAATCCTAACCCTAACCGTCTCTCTAACCCTTTCCCTCAACATAACCCTAACCCTAGGTCCAATCCTAACCCTAAACGTCTCTCTAACCCTAGCCCTCAACATAACCCTCACCCTAGGTGCAATCCTAATCCTAACCGTCTCTCTAAACCTAGCCCTCAACATAACCCTAACCCTAGGTCCAATTCTAACCCTAACCGTCTCTGTAAACCTAGCCCTCAACATAACCCTAACCCTAGGTCCAATCCTAACCACAACCGTCTCTGTAAACCTAGCCCTCAACATAACCCTAACCCTAGGTCCAATCTTAACCCTAACCGTCTCTCTAACCCTAGCCCTCAACATGACCCTAACCCTAGGTGCAATCCTAACCCTAACCGTCTCTCTAACCCTAGCCCTCAACATAACCCTAACCCTAGGTCCAATCCTAACCGTAACCCTCTCTCTAACCCTAGCCCTCAACATAACCCTAACCCTAGGTCCAATCCTAACCCTAACCGTCTCTCTAACTCTAGCCCTCAACATAACCCTAACCCTAGGTCCAATCCTAACCCTAACCGTCTCTCTAACCCTAGCCCTCAACATAACCCTAACCCTAGGTCCAATCCTAACCCTAACCGTCTCTCTAACTGTAGCCCTCAACCTAACCCGAACCCTAGGTCCAAACCTAACCCTAACTGTCTCTCTAACCCTAGCCCTCAAATAACCAGAACCCTAGGTCCAATCCTAACCCTAACCGTCACTCTGACCCTAGCCCTCAACATAACCCTAAACCTAGGTCCAATCCTAACCCTAACTGTCTCTCTGACCCTAGCCCTCAACATAACCCTAAAAATAGCTCCAATCCTAACCCTAACCGTCTCTCTCACCCTAGCCCTCAACATAACCCTAAACCTAGGTCCAATCCTCACCCTAACGGTCTCTCTAACGCTAGCCCTCAACATAACCTTAACCCTAGGTCCAATCCTAACCATAAACGTCTCTCTAACCCTAGCCCTCAACATAACAATAACCCTAGGTCCAATCCTCACCCTAACCGTCTCTCTAACCCTAGCCCTCAACATAACCCTAACCCTAGGTCCAATCCTAACCCTAACCGTCTCTCTTACCTTAGCCCTCAACATAACCCTAATCCTAGGTCCAATCCTAACCCTAAACGTCTCTCTAACCCTATCCCTCAACATAACCGTAATCCTAGGTCCAATGCTAACGCTAACTGTCTCTCTAACCCTAGCCCTCAACATAACCCTAACCCTAGGTCCAATCATAACCCTATCTGTCTCTCCAAACCTAGCCCTCAACATAACCCTAACCCTAGGTCCAATCCTAACCTTAACCGTCTCTCTAACCCTAGCCCTCAACATAACCCTAACCCTAGGTCCAATCCTAACCCTAACCGTCTCTCTAACTGTAGCCCTCAACCTAACCCTAACCCTAGGTCCAAACCTAACCCTAACTGTCTCTCTAACCCTAGCCCTCAAATAACCAGAACCCTAGGTCCAATCCTAACCCTAACCGTCTCTCTAACCCTAGCCCTCAACATAACCCTAAGCCTAAGTCCAATCCTAACCCTAACCGCCTCTCTAACCCTAGCCCTGAACATAACCCCAACCCAAGTCCAATCCTAACCCTAACCGTGTCTCTAACCCTTGCCCTCAACATAACCCTAACCCTAGGTCCAATCCTAACCCTAACCGTCTCTCTAACCCTAGCCCTCAACATAACCCTAACCCTAGGTCAAATCCTAACCCTAACCGTCTCTCTAACCCTAGCCCTCAACATAACCCTAACCCTAGGTCCAATCCTAACACTAACCGTCTCTCTAACCCTAGCCCTCAACATAACCCTAACCCTAGGTCCAATCCTAACACTAACCGTCTCTCTAACCCTAGCCCTCAACATAACCCTAACACTAGGTCCAATCCAAACCCTAACCGTCTCTCCAACCCTAGCCCTCAACATAACCCTAACCCTAGGTCCAATCCTAACCCTAACCGTCTCTCTAACCCTAGCCCTCAATATAATCCTAACCCTAGGTCCAATCCTAACCCTAACCGTCTCTCTAACCCTAGCCCTCAACATAACCCTAACCCTAGGTCCAATCCTCACCCTAACCGTCTCTCTAACCCTAGCCCTCAACATAACCCTAACCCTAGGTGCAATCCTAACCCTAACCGTCTCTCTAACCCTAGCCCTCAACATAACCCTAACCCTAGGTCCAATCCTAACCATAACCGTCTCTCTAACCCTAGCCCTCAACATAACCCTAACCCTAGGTCCAATCCTAACCATAAACGTCTCTCTAAACCGAGCCCTCAACATAACCCTAACCCTAGGTCCAATCCTAACCCTAACCGTCTCTCTAACCCTAGCCCTCAACATAACCCGAACCCTAGGTCCAATCCTAACCCTAACCATCTCTGTAAACCTAGCCCTCAACATAACCCTAACCCTAAGTCCAATCCTACCCCTAACCTCCTCTCTAACCCTAGCCCTGAACATAACCCTAACCCTAGGTCCAATCCTAACCCTAACCGTCTCTCTAACCCTAGCCCTCAACATAACCCTAACCCTAGGTCCAATCCTAACCCTAACTGTCTCTCTAACCCTAGCCCTCAATATAACCCTAACCCTAGGTCCAATCCTAACCCTAACCGTCTCTCTAACCCTAGCTCTCAAATAACCGGAACCCTAGGTCCAATCCTAACCCTAACCGTCTCTCTAACCCTAGCCCTCAACATAACCCTAACCCTAGGTCCAATCCTAACCCTAACTGTCTCTCTAACCCTAGCCCTCAATATAACCCTAACCCTAGGTCCAATCCTAACCCTAACCGTCTCTCTAACCCTAGCTCTCAAATAACCGGAACCCTAGGTCCAATCCTAACCCTAACCGTCTCTCTAACCCTTTCCCTCAACATAACCCTAACCCTAGGTCCAATCCTAACCCTAAACGTCTCTCTAACCCTAGCCCTCAACATAACCCTCACCCTAGGTGCAATCCTAATCCTAACCGTCTCTCTAACCCCAGCCCTCAACATAACCCTAACCCTAAGTCCAATTCTAACCCTAACCGTCTCTGTAAACCTAGCCCTCAACATAACCCTAACCCTAGGTCCAATCCTAACCCTAACCGTCTCTGTAAACCTAGCCCTCAACATAACCCTAACCCTAGGTCCAATCTTAACCCTAACCGTCTCTCTAACCCTAGCCCTCAACATGACCCTAACCCTAGGTGCAATCCTAACCCTAACCGTCTCTCTAACCCTAGCCCTCAACATAACCCTAACCCTAGGTCCAATCCTAACCGTAACCCTCTCTCTAACCCTAGCCCTCAACATAACCCTAACCCTAGGTCCAATCCTAACCCTAACCGTCTCTCTAACCCTAGCCCTCAACATAACCCTAACCCTAGGTCCAATCCTAACCCTAACTGTCTCTCTAACCCTAGCCCTCAACATAACGCTAACCCTAGGTCCAATCCTAACCCTAACCGTCTCTCTAACCCGAGCCCTCAACATAACCCTAACCCTAGGTCCAATCCTAACGCTAACCGTCTCTCTAACCATAGCCCTCAACATAACCCTAACCCTAGGTCCAATCCTAACCCTAACCGTCTCTCTAACCCTAGCCCTCAACATAACCCTAACCCTAGGTCCAATCCTAACCCTAACCGTCTCTCTAACTGTAGCCCTCAACCTAACCCGAACCCTAGGTCCAAACCTAACCCTAACTGTCTCTCTAACCCTAGCCCTCAAATAACCAGAACCCTAGGTCCAATCCTAACCCTAACCGTCACTCTGACCCTAGCCCTCAACATAACCCTAAACCTAGGTCCAATCCTAACCCTAACTGTCTCTCTGACCCTAGCCCTCAACATAACCCTAAAAATAGCTCCAATCCTAACCCTAACCGTCTCTCTCACCCTAGCCCTCAACATAACCCTAAACCTAGGTCCAATCCTCACCCTAACGGTCTCTCTAACGCTAGCCCTCAACATAACCTTAACCCTAGGTCCAATCCTAACCATAAACGTCTCTCTAACCCTAGCCCTCAACATAACAATAACCCTAGGTCCAATCCTCACCCTAACCGTCTCTCTAACCCTAGCCCTCAACATAACCCTAACCCTAGGTCCAATCCTAACCCTAACCGTCTCTCTTACCTTAGCCCTCAACATAACCCTAATCCTAGGTCCAATCCTAACCCTAAACGTCTCTCTAACCCTATCCCTCAACATAACCGTAATCCTAGGTCCAATGCTAACGCTAACTGTCTCTCTAACCCTAGCCCTCAACATAACCCTAACCCTAGGTCCAATCCTAACCCTATCTGTCTCTCCAAACCTAGCCCTCAACATAACCCTAACCCTAGGTCCAATCCTAACCTTAACCGTCTCTCTAACCCTAGCCCTCAACATAACCCTAACCCTAGGTCCAATCCTAACCCTAACCGTCTCTCTAACTGTAGCCCTCAACCTAACCCTAACCCTAGGTCCAAACCTAACCCTAACTGTCTCTCTAACCCTAGCCCTCAAATAACCAGAACCCTAGGTCCAATCCTAACCCTAACCGTCTCTCTAACCCTAGCCCTCAACATCACCCTAAGCCTAAGTCCAATCCTAACCCTAACCGCCTCTCTAACCGTAGCCCTGAACATAACCCCAACCCAAGTCCAATCCTAACCCTAACCGTGTCTCTAACCCTTGCCCTCAACATAACCCTAACCCTAGGTCCAATCCTAACCCTAACCGTCTCTCTAACCCTAGCCCTCAACATAACCCTAACCCTAGGTCAAATCCTAACCCTAACCGTCTCTCTAACCCTAGCCCTCAACATAACCCTAACCCTAGGTCCAATCCTAACACTAACCGTCTCTCTAACCCTAGCCCTCAACATAACCCTAACCCTAGGTCCAATCCTAACACTAACCGTCTCTCTAACCCTAGCCCTCAACATAACCCTAACACTAGGTCCAATCCAAACCCTAACCGTCTCTCCAACCCTAGCCCTCAACATAACCCTAACCCTAGGTCCAATCCTAACCCTAACCGTCTCTCTAACCCTAGCCCTCAATATAATCCTAACCCTAGGTCCAATCCTAACCCTAACCGTCTCTCTAACCCTAGCCCTCAACATAACCCTAACCCTAGGTCCAATCCTCACCCTAACCGTCTCTCTAACCCTAGCCCTCAACATAACCCTAACCCTAGGTGCAATCCTAACCCTAACCGTCTCTCTAACCCTAGCCCTCAACATAACCCTAACCCTAGGTCCAATCCTAACCATAACCGTCTCTCTAACCCTAGCCCTCAACATAACCCTAACCCTAGGTCCAATCCTAACCATAAACGTCTCTCTAAACCGAGCCCTCAACATAACCCTAACCCTAGGTCCAATCCTAACCCTAACCGTCTCTCTAACCCTAGCCCTCAACATAACCCGAACCCTAGGTCCAATCCTAACCCTAACCATCTCTGTAAACCTAGCCCTCAACATAACCCTAACCCTAAGTCCAATCCTACCCCTAACCTCCTCTCTAACCCTAGCCCTGAACATAACCCTAACCCTAGGTCCAATCCTAACCCTAACCGTCTCTCTAACCCTAGCCCTCAACATAACCCTAACCCTAGGTCCAATCCTAACCCTAACTGTCTCTCTAACCCTAGCCCTCAATATAACCCTAACCCTAGGTCCAATCCTAACCCTAACCGTCTCTCTAACCCTAGCTCTCAAATAACCGGAACCCTAGGTCCAATCCTAACCCTAACCGTCTCTCTAACCCTAGCCCTCAACATAACCCTAACCCTAGGTCCAATCCTAACCCTAACCGTCTCTCCAACCCTAGCCCTCAACATAACCCTAACCCTAGGTCCAATCCTAACCCTAACTGTCTCTCTAACCCTAGCCCTCAATATAACCCTAACCCTAGGTCCAATCCTAACCCTAACCGTCTCTCTAACCCTAGCCCTCAACATAACCCTAACCCTAGGTCCAATCCTAACCCTAACTGTCTCTCTAACCCTAGCCCTCAATATAACCCTAACCCTAGGTCCAATCCTAACCCTAACCGTCTCTCTAACCCTAGCTCTCAAATAACCGGAACCCTAGGTCCAATCCTAACCCTAACCGTCTCTCTAACCCTTTCCCTCAACATAACCCTAACCCTAGGTCCAATCCTAACCCTAAACGTCTCTCTAACCCTAGCCCTCAACATAACCCTCACCCTAGGTGCAATCCTAATCCTAACCGTCTCTCTAACCCCAGCCCTCAACATAACCCTAACCCTAAGTCCAATTCTAACCCTAACCGTCTCTGTAAACCTAGCCCTCAACATAACCCTAACCCTAGGTCCAATCCTAACCCTAACCGTCTCTGTAAACCTAGCCCTCAACATAACCCTAACCCTAGGTCCAATCTTAACCCTAACCGTCTCTCTAACCCTAGCCCTCAACATGACCCTAACCCTAGGTGCAATCCTAACCCTAACCGTCTCTCTAACCCTAGCCCTCAACATAACCCTAACCCTAGGTCCAATCCTAACCGTAACCCTCTCTCTAACCCTAGCCCTCAACATAACCCTAACCCTAGGTCCAATCCTAACCCTAACCGTCTCTCTAACCCTAGCCCTCAACATAACCCTAACCCTAGGTCCAATCCTAACGCTAACTGTCTCTCTAACCCTAGCCCTCAACATAACCCTAACCCTAGGTCCAATCCTAACCCTAACCGTCTCTCTAACCCGAGCCCTCAACATAACCCTAACCCTAGGTCCAATCCTAACGCTAACCGTCTCTCTAACCATAGCCCTCAACATAACCCTAACCCTAGGTCCAATCCTAACCCTAACCGTCTCTCTAACCCTAGCTCTCAACATAACCCTAACCCTAGGTCCAATCCTAACCCTCACCGTCTCTCTGACGCTAGCGCTCAACATAACCCTAACCCTAGGTCCAATCCTAACCCTAACCGTCTCCTAACCCTAGCCTTCAACATAACCCTAACGCTAGGTCCAATCCTAACCCTAACCGTCTCTCTAACCCTAGCCCTCAACATAGCCCTAACCCTAGGTCCAATCCTAACCCTAACCGTCTCTCTAACCCTAGCCCTCAACATAACCCTAACCCTAGGTCAAATCCTAACCGTAACCGTCTCTCTAACCCTAGCCCTCAACATAACCCTAACCCTAGGTCCAATCCTATCCCTAACCGTCTCTCTAACCCTAGCCCTCAACATAGCCCTATCCCTAGATCCAATCCTAACCATAAACCTCTCTCTAACCCTAGCCCTCAACATAACCCTAACCCTAGGTCCAATCCTAACCCTAACCGCCTCTCTGACCCTAGCCCTGAACATAACCCTAACCCTAGGTCCAATCCTAACCCTAACCGTCTCTCTAAACCTAGCCCTCAATATAACCCTAACCCTAGGTCTAATCCTAACCCTAACCGTCTCTCTGACCCTAGCCCTCAACATAACCCTAAACCTAGGTCCAATCCTAACCCTAACCGTCTCTCTAACCCTAGCCCTCAACATAACCCTAACCCTAGTTCCAATCGTAACCGTAACCATCTCTCTAACCCTAGCCCTCAACATAACCCTAACCCTAGGTCCAATCCTATCCCTAACCGTCTCTCTAACCCTAGCCCTCAACATAGCTCTATCCCTAGATCCAATCCTAACCCTAACCGTCTCTCTAACCCTAGCCCTCAACATAACCCTAACCCTAGGTCCAATCCTAACCCTAACCGTCTCTCCAACCCTAGCCCTCAACATAACCCTAACCCTAGGTCCAATCCTCACCCTAACCGTCTCTCTAACCCTAGGCCTCAACATAACCCTAACCCTAGGTCCAATTCTAACCCCAACCGTCTCTGTAAACCTAGCCCTCAACATAACCCTAACCCTAGGTCCAATCCTAACCCTAACCGTCTCTGTAAACCTAGCCCTCAACATAACCCTAACCCTAGGTCCAATCTTAACCCTAACCGTCTATCTAACCCTAGCCCTCAACATGACCCTAACCCTAGGTGCAATCCTAACCCTAACCGTCTCTCTAACCCTAGCCCTCAACATAACCCTAACCCTAGGTCCAATCCTAACCGTAACCCTCTCTCTAACCCTAGCCCTCAACATAACCCTAACGCTAGGTCCAATCCTAACCCTAACCGTCTCTCTAACCCTAGCCCTCAACATAACCCTAACCCTAGGTCCAATCCTAACCCTAACCGTCTCTCTAACCCTAGCCCTCAACATAACCCTAACCCTAGGTCCAATCCTAACCCTAACCGTCTCTCTAACTGTAGCCCTCAACCTAACCCGAACCCTAGGTCCAAACCTAACCCTAACTGTCTCTCTAACCCTAGCCCTCAAATAACCAGAACCCTAGGTCCAATCCTAACCCTAACCGTCTCTCTAACCCTAGCCCTCAACATAACCCTAAGCCTAAGTCCAATCCTAACCCTAACCGCCTCTCTAACCCTAGCCCTGAACATAACCCTAACCCAAGTCCAATCCTAACCCTAACCGTGTCTCTAACCCTTGCCCTCAACATAACCCTAACCCTAGGTCCAATCCTAACCCTAACCGTCTCTCTAACCTTAGCCCTCAACATAACCCTAACCCTAGGTCAAATCCTAACCCTAACCGTCTCTCTAACCCTAGCCCTCAACATAACCCTAACCCTAGGTCCAATCCTAACACTAACCGTCTCTCTAACCCTAGCCCTCAACATAACCCTAACACTAGGTCCAATCCAAACCCTAACCGTCTCTCCAACCCTAGCCCTCAACATAACCCTAACCCTAGGTCCAATCCTAACCCTAACTCTCTCTCTAACCCTAGCCCTCAATATAACCGTAACCCTAGGTCCAATCCTAACCCTAACCGTCTCTCTAACCGTAGCCCTCAACATAACCCTAACCCTAGGTCCAATCCTAACCCTAACCGTCTCTCCAACCCTAGCCCTCAACATAACCCTAACCCTAGGTCCAAACCTAACCCTAACCGTCTCTCTAACCCTAGCCCTCAACATAACCCTAACCCTAGGTCTAATCCTAACCCTAACCGTCACTCTGACCCTAGCCCTCAACATAACCCTAAACCTAGGTCCAATCCTAACCCTAACTGTCTCTCTGACCCTAGCCCTCAACATAACCCTAAAAATAGCTCCAATCCTAACCCTAACCGTCTCTCTCACCCTAGCCCTCAACATAACCCTAAACCTAGGTCCAATCCTCACCCTAACGGTCTCTCTAACGCTAGCCCTCAACATAACCTTAACCCTAGGTCCAATCCAAACCATAAACGTCTCTCTAACCCTAGCCCTCAACATAACAATAACCCTAGGTCCAATCCTCACCCTAACCGTCTCTCTAACCCTAGCCCTCAACATAACCCTAACCCTAGGTCCAATCCTAACCCTAACCGTCTCTCTTACCGTAGCCCTCAACATAACCCTAATCCTAGGTCCAATCCTAACCCTAAACGTCTCTCTAACCCTATCCCTCAACATAACCGTAATCCTAGGTCCAATGCTAACGCTAACTGTCTCTCTAACCCTAGCCCTCAACATAACCCTAACCCTAGGTCCAATCCTAACCCTATCTGTCTCTCCAAACCTAGCCCTCAACATAACCCTAACCCTAGGTCCAATCCTAACCTTAACCGTCTCTCTAACCCTAGCCCTCAACATAACCCTAACCCTAGGTCCAATCCTAACCCTAACCGTCTCTCTAACTGTAGCCCTCAACCTAAACCTAACCCTAGGTCCAAACCTAACCCTAACTGTCTCTCTAACCCTAGCCCTCAAATAACCAGAACCCTAGGTCCAATCCTAACCCTAACCGTCTCTCTAACCCTAGCCCTCAACATAACCCTAAGCCTAAGTCCAATCCTAACCCTAACCGCCTCTCTAACCCTAGCCCTGAACATAACCCCAACCCAAGTCCAATCCTAACCCTAACCGTGTCTCTAACCCTTGCCCTCAACATAACCCTAACCCTAGGTCCAATCCTAACCCTAACCGTCTCTCTAACCCTAGCCCTCAACATAACCCTAACCCTAGGTCAAATCCTAACCCTAACCGTCTCTCTAACCCTAGCCCTCAACATAACCCTAACCCTAGGTCCAATCCTAACACTAATCGTCTCTCTAACCCTAGCCCTCAACATAACCCTAACACTAGGTCCAATCCAAACCCTAACCGTCTCTCCAACCCTAGCCCTCAACATAACCCTAACCCTAGGTCCAATCCTAACCCTAACTCTCTCTCTAACCCTAGCCCTCAATATAACCGTAACCCTAGGTCCAATCCTAACCCTAACCGTGTCTCTAACCGTAGCCCTCAACATAACCCTAACCCTAGGTCCAATCCTAACCCTAACCGTCTCTCCAACCCTAGCCCTCAACATAACCCTAACCCTAGGTCCAATCCTAACCCTAACCGTCTCTCTAACCCTAGCCCTCAACATAACCCGAACCCTAGGTCCAATCCTAACCCTAACCATCTCTGTAAACCTAGCCCACAACATAACCCTAACCCTAAGTCCAATCCTACCCCTAACCGCCTCTCTAACCCTAGCCCTCAACATAACCCTAACCCTAGGTCCAATCCTAACCCTAACCGTCTCTCTAACCCTAGCCCTCAACATAACCCTAACCCTAGGTGCAATCCTAACCCTAACCGTCTCTCCAACCCTAGCCCTCAACATAACCCTAACCCTAGGTCCAATCCTAACCCTAACTGTCTCTCTAACCCTAGCCCTCAATATAACCCTAACCCTAGGTCCAATCCTAACCCTAACCGTCTCTCTAACCCTAGCCCTCAACATAACCCTAACCCTAGGTCCAAACCTAACCCTAACTGTCTCTCCAACCCTAGCCCTCAATATAACCCTAACCCTAGGTCCAATCCTAACCCTAACCGTCTCTCTAACCCTAGCCCTCAAATAACCGGAACCCTAGGTCCAATCCTAACCCTAACCGTCTCTCTAACCCTTTCCCTCAACATAACCCTAACCCTAGGTCCAATCCTAACCCTAAACGTCTCTCTAACCCTAGCCCTCAACATAACCCTCACCCTAGGTGCAATCCTAATCCTAACCGTCTCTCTAACCCTAGCCCTCAACATAACCCTAACCCTAGGTCCAATTCTAACCCTAATCGTCTCTGTAAACCTAGCCCTCAACATAACCCTAACCCTAGGTCCAATCCTAACCCTAACCGTCTCTGTAAACCTAGCCCTCAACATAACCCTAACCCTAGGTCCAATCTTAACCCTAACCGTCTCTCTAACCCTAGCCCTCAACATGACCCTAACCCTAGGTGCAATCCTAACCCTAACCGTCTCTCTAACCCTAGCCCTCAACATAACCCTAACCCTAGGTCCAATCCTAACCCTATCTGTCTCTCCAAACCTAGCCCTCAACATAACCCTAACCCTAGGTCCAATCCTAACCCTAACTCTCTCTCTAACCCTAGCCCTCAATATAACCGTAACCCTAGGTCCAATCCTAACCCTAACCGTCTCTCTAACCGGAGCCCTCAACATAACCCTAACCCTAGGTCCAATCCTAACCCTAACCGGCTCTTCAACCCTAGCCCTCAACATAACCCTAACCCTAGGTCCAATCCTAACCCTAACCGTCTCTCTAACCCTAGCCCTCAACATAACCCGAACCCTAGGTCCAATCCTAACCCTAACCATCTCTGTTAAACCTAGCCCTCAACATAACCCTAACCCTAAGTCCAATCCTACCCCTAACCGCCTCTCTAACCCTAGCCCTGAACATAACCCTAACCCTAGGTCCAATCCTAACCCTAACCGTCTCTCTAACCCTAGCCCTCAACATAACCCTAACCCTAGGTCCAATCCTAACCCTAACCGTCTCTCCAACCCTAGCCCTCAACATAACCCTAACCCTAGGTCCAATCCTAACCCTAACTGTCTCTCTAACCCTAGCCCTCAATATAACCCTAACCCTAGGTCCAATCCTAACCCTAACCGTCTCTCTAACCCTAACCCTCAACATAACCCTAACCCTAGGTCCAATCCTAACCCTAACTGTCTCTCTAACCCTAGCCCTCAATATAACCCTAACCCTAGGTCCAATCCTAACCCTAACCGTCTCTCTAACCCTAGCTCTCAAATAACCGGAACCCTAGGTCCAATCCTAACCCTAACCGTCTCTCTAACCCTTTCCCTCAACATAACCCTAACCCTAGGTCCAATCCTAACCCTAAACGTCTCTGTAAACCTAGCCCTCAACATAACCCTCACCCTAGGTGCAATCCTAATCCTAACCGTCTCTCTAACCCTAGCCCTCAACATAACCCTAACCCTAGGTCCAATTCTAACCCTAACCGTCTCTGTAAACCTAGCCCTCAACATAACCCTAACCCTAGGTCCAATCCTAACCCTAACCGTCTCTGTAAACCTAGCCCTCAACATAACCCTAACCCTAGGTCCAATCTTAACCCTAACCGTCTCTCTAACCCCAGCCCTCAACATGACCCTAACCCTAGGTGCAATCCTAACCCTAACCGTCTCTCTAACCCTAGCCCTCAACATAACCCTAACCCTAGGTCCAATCCTAACCGTAACCCTCTCTCTAACCCTAGCCCTCAACATAACCCTAACCCTAGGTCCAATCCTAACCCTAACCGTCTCTCTAACCCTAGCCCTCAACATAACCCTAACCCTAGGTCCAATCCTAACCCTAACTGTCTCTCTAACCCTAGCCCTCAACATAACCCTAACCCTAGGTCCAATCCTAACCCTAACCGTCTCTCTAACCCGAACCCTCAACATAACCCTAACCCTAGGACCAATCCTAACGCTAACCGTCTCTCTAACCATAGCCCTCAACATAACCCTAACCCTAGGTCCAATCCTAACCCTAACCGTCTCTCTAACCCTAGCTCTCAACATAACCCTAACCCTAGGTCCAATCCTAACCCTCACCGTCTCTCTGACGCTAGCCCTCAACATAACCCTAACCCTAGGTCCAATCCTAACCCTAACCGTCTCCTAACCCTAGCCTTCAACATAACCCTAACACTAGGTCCAATCCTAACCCTAACCGTCTCTCTAACCCTAGCCCTCAACATAGCCCTAACCCTAGGTCCAATCCTAACCCTGACCGTCTCTCTAACCCTAGCCCTCAACATAACCCTAACCCTAGGTCAAATCCTAACCGTAACCGTCTCTCTAACCCTAGCCCTCAACATAACCCTAACCCTAGGTCCAATCCTATCCCTAACCGTCTCTCTAACCCTAGCCCTCAACATAGCCCTATCCCTAGATCCAATCCTAACCATAAACCTCTCTCTAACCCTAGCCCTCAACATAACCCTAACCCTAGGTCCAATCCTAAACCTAACCGCCTCTCTGACCCTAGCCCTGAACATAACCCTAACCCTAGGTCCAATCCTAACCCCCAACCGTCTCTCTAACCCTAGCCCTCAACATAACCCTAACCCTAGGTCTAATCCTAACCCTAACCGTCTCTCTGACCCTAGCCCTCAACATAACCCTAAACCTAGGTCCAATCCTAACCCTAACCGTCTCTCTAACCCTAGCCCTCAACATAACCCTAACCCTAGTTCCAATCGTAACCGTAACCATCTCTCTAACCCTAGCCCTCAACATAACCCTAACCCTATGTCCAATCCTATCCCTAAACGTCTCTCTAACCATAGCCCTCAACATAGCTCTATCCCTAGATCCAATCCTAACCATAAACGTCTCTCTAACCCTAGCCCTCAACAAAACCCTAACCCTAGGTCCAATCCTAACCCTAACCGCCTCTCTGACCCTAGCCCTGAACATAACCCTAACCCTAGGTCCAATCCTAACCCTAACCGTCTCTCTAACCCTAGCCCTCAACATAACCCTAACCCTAGGTCTAATCCTAACCCTAACCGTCTCTCTGACCCTAGCCCTCAACATAACCCTATACCTAGGTCCAATCCTAACCCTAACTGTCTCTCTGACCCTAGCCCTCAACATAACCCTAAAAATAGCTCCAATCCTAACCCTAACCGTCTCTCTCACCCCAGCCCTCAACATAACCCTAAACCTAGGTCCAATCCTCACCCTAACGGTCTCTCTAACGCTAGCCCTCAACATAACCTTAACCCTAGCCAATCCTAACCCTAAACGTCTCTCTAACCCTAGCCCTCAACATAACAATAACCCTAGGTCCAATCCTCACCCTAACCGTCTCTCTAACCCTAGCCCTCAACATAACCCTAACCCTAGGTCCAATCCTAACCCTAACCGTCTCTCTAACCTTAGCCCTCAACATAACCCTAATCCTAGGTCCAATCCTAACCCTAACGTCTCTCTAACCCTAGCCCTCAACATAACCCTAACCCTAGGTCCAATCCTAACCCTAACTGTCTCTCTAACCCTAGCCCTCAACATAACCCTAACCCTAGGTCCAATCCTAACCCTAACCGTCTCTCTAACCCGAGCCCTCAACATAACCTTAACCCTAGGTCCAATCCTAACGCTAACCGTCTCTCTAACCATAGCCCTCAACATAACCCTAACCCTAGGTCCAATCCTAACCCTAACCGTCTCTCTAACCCTAGCTCTCAACATAACCCTAACCCTAGGTCCAATCCTAACCCTCACCGTCTCTCTGACGCTAGCCCTCAACATAACCCTAACCCTAGGTCCAATCCTAACCCTAACCGTCTCCTAACCCTAGCCTTTAACATAACCCTAACGCTAGGTCCAATCCTAACCCTAACCGTCTCTCTAACCCTAGCCCTCAACATAACCCTAACCCTAGGTCAAATCCTAACCGTAACCGTCTCTCTAACCCTAGCCCTCAACATAACCCTAACCCTAGGTCCAATCCTATCCCTAACCGTCTCTCTAACCCTAGCCCTCAACATAGCCCTATCCCTAGATCCAATCCTAACCATAAACCTCTCTCTAACCCTAGCCCTCAACATAACCCTAACCCTAGGTCCAATCCTAACCCTAACCGCCTCTCTGACCCTAGCCCTGAACATAACCCTAACCCTAGGTCCAATCCTAACCCTAACCGTCTCTCTAACCCTAGCCCTCAACATAACCCTAAGCCTAAGTCCAATCCTAACCCTAACCGCCTCTCTAACCCTAGCCCTGAACATAACCCTAACCCAAGTCCAATCCTAACCCTAACCGTGTCTCTAACCCTTGCCCTCAACATAACCCTAACCCTAGGTCCAATCCTAACCCTAACCGTCTCTCTAACCTTAGCCCTCAACATAACCCTAACCCTAGGTCAAATCCTAACCCTAACCGTCTCTCTAACCCTAGCCCTCAACATAACCCTAACCCTAGGTCCAATCCTAACACTAACCGTCTCTCTAACCCTAGCCCTCAACATAACCCTAACACTAGGTCCAATCCAAACCCTAACCGTCTCTCCAACCCTAGCCCTCAACATAACCCTAACCCTAGGTCCAATCCTAACCCTAACTCTCTCTCTAACCCTAGCCCTCAATATAACCGTAACCCTAGGTCCAATCCTAACCCTAACCGTCTCTCTAACCGTAGCCCTCAACATAACCCTAACCCTAGGTCCAATCCTAACCCTAACCGTCTCTCCAACCCTAGCCCTCAACATAACCCTAACCCTAGGTCCAAACCTAACCCTAACCGTCTCTCTAACCCTAGCCCTCAACATAACCCTAACCCTAGGTCTAATCCTAACCCTAACCGTCACTCTGACCCTAGCCCTCAACATAACCCTAAACCTAGGTCCAATCCTAACCCTAACTGTCTCTCTGACCCTAGCCCTCAACATAACCCTAAAAATAGCTCCAATCCTAACCCTGACCGTCTCTCTCACCCTAGCCCTCAACATAACCCTAAACCTAGGTCCAATCCTCACCCTAACGGTCTCTCTAACGCTAGCCCTCAACATAACCTTAACCCTAGGTCCAATCCTAACCATAAACGTCTCTCTAACCCTAGCCCTCAACATAACAATAACCCTAGGTCCAATCCTCACCCTAACCGTCTCTCTAACCCTAGCCCTCAACATAACCCTAACCCTAGGTCCAATCCTAACCCTAACCGTCTCTCTTACCTTAGCCCTCAACATAACCCTAATCCTAGGTCCAATCCTAACCCTAAACGTCTCTCTAACCCTATCCCTCAACATAACCGTAATCCTAGGTCCAATGCTAACGCTAACTGTCTCTCTAACCCTAGCCCTCAACATAACCCTAACCCTAGGTCCAATCCTAACCCTATCTGTCTCTCCAAACCTAGCCCTCAACATAACCCTAACCCTAGGTCCAATCCTAACCTTAACCGTCTCTCTAACCCTAGCCCTCAACATAACCCTAACCCTAGGTCCAATCCTAACCCTAACCGTCTCTCTAACTGTAGCCCTCAACCTAAACCTAACCCTAGGTCCAAACCTAACCCTAACTGTCTCTCTAACCCTAGCCCTCAAATAACCAGAACCCTAGGTCCAATCCTAACCCTAACCGTCTCTCTAACCCTAGCCCTCAACATAACCCTAAGCCTAAGTCCAATCCTAACCCTAACCGCCTCTCTAACCCTAGCCCTGAACATAACCCCAACCCAAGTCCAATCCTAACCCTAACCGTGTCTCTAACCCTTGCCCTCAACATAACCCTAACCCTAGGTCCAATCCTAACCCTAACCGTCTCTCTAACCCTAGCCCTCAACATAACCCTAACCCTAGGTCCAATCCTAACCCTAACCGTCTCTCTAACCCTAGCCCTCAACATAACCCTAACCCTAGGTCCAATCCTAACACTAATCGTCTCTCTAACCCTAGCCCTCAACATAACCCTAACACTAGGTCCAATCCAAACCCTAACCGTCTCTCCAACCCTAGCCCTCAACATAACCCTAACCCTAGGTCCAATCCTAACCCTAACTCTCTCTCTAACCCTAGCCCTCAATATAACCGTAACCCTAGGTCCAATCCTAACCCTAACCGTGTCTCTAACCGTAGCCCTCAACATAACCCTAACCCTAGGTCCAATCCTAACCCTAACCGTCTCTCCAACCCTAGCCCTCAACATAACCCTAACCCTAGGTCCAATCCTAACCCTAACCGTCTCTCTAACCCTAGCCCTCAACATAACCCGAACCCTAGGTCCAATCCTAACCCTAACCATCTCTGTAAACCTAGCCCACAACATAACCCTAACCCTAAGTCCAATCCTACCCCTAACCGCCTCTCTAACCCTAGCCCTCAACATAACCCTAACCCTAGGTCCAATCCTAACCCTAACCGTCTCTCTAACCCTAGCCCTCAACATAACCCTAACCCTAGGTGCAATCCTAACCCTAACCGTCTCTCCAACCCTAGCCCTCAACATAACCCTAACCCTAGGTCCAATCCTAACCCTAACTGTCTCTCTAACCCTAGCCCTCAATATAACCCTAACCCTAGGTCCAATCCTAACCCTAACCGTCTCTCTAACCCTAGCCCTCAACATAACCCTAACCCTAGGTCCAAACCTAACCCTAACTGTCTCTCCAACCCTAGCCCTCAATATAACCCTAACCCTAGGTCCAATCCTAACCCTAACCGTCTCTCTAACCCTAGCCCTCAAATAACCGGAACCCTAGGTCCAATCCTAACCCTAACCGTCTCTCTAACCCTTTCCCTCAACATAACCCTAACCCTAGGTCCAATCCTAACCCTAAACGTCTCTCTAACCCTAGCCCTCAACATAACCCTCACCCTAGGTGCAATCCTAATCCTAACCGTCTCTCTAACCCTAGCCCTCAACATAACCCTAACCCTAGGTCCAATTCTAACCCTAATCGTCTCTGTAAACCTAGCCCTCAACATAACCCTAACCCTAGGTCCAATCCTAACCCTAACCGTCTCTGTAAACCTAGCCCTCAACATAACCCTAACCCTAGGTCCAATCTTAACCCTAACCGTCTCTCTAACCCTAGCCCTCAACATGACCCTAACCCTAGGTGCAATCCTAACCCTAACCGTCTCTCTAACCCTAGCCCTCAACATAACCCTAACCCTAGGTCCAATCCTAACCCTATCTGTCTCTCCAAACCTAGCCCTCAACATAACCCTAACCCTAGGTCCAATCCTAACCCTAACTCTCTCTCTAACCCTAGCCCTCAATATAACCGTAACCCTAGGTCCAATCCTAACCCTAACCGTCTCTCTAACCGGAGCCCTCAACATAACCCTAACCCTAGGTCCAATCCTAACCCTAACCGGCTCTTCAACCCTAGCCCTCAACATAACCCTAACCCTAGGTCCAATCCTAACCCTAACCGTCTCTCTAACCCTAGCCCTCAACATAACCCGAACCCTAGGTCCAATCCTAACCCTAACCATCTCTGTTAAACCTAGCCCTCAACATAACCCTAACCCTAAGTCCAATCCTACCCCTAACCGCCTCTCTAACCCTAGCCCTGAACATAACCCTAACCCTAGGTCCAATCCTAACCCTAACCGTCTCTCTAACCCTAGCCCTCAACATAACCCTAACCCTAGGTCCAATCCTAACCCTAACCGTCTCTCCAACCCTAGCCCTCAACATAACCCTAACCCTAGGTCCAATCCTAACCCTAACTGTCTCTCTAACCCTAGCCCTCAATATAACCCTAACCCTAGGTCCAATCCTAACCCTAACCGTCTCTCTAACACTAACCCTCAACATAACCCTAACCCTAGGTCCAATCCTAACCCTAACTGTCTCTCTAACCCTAGCCCTCAATATAACCCTAACCCTAGGTCCAATCCTAACCCTAACCGTCTCTCTAACCCTAGCTCTCAAATAACCGGAACCCTAGGTCCAATCCTAACCCTAACCGTCTCTCTAACCCTTTCCCTCAACATAACCCTAACCCTAGGTCCAATCCTAACCCTAAACGTCTCTGTAAACCTAGCCCTCAACATAACCCTCACCCTAGGTGCAATCCTAATCCTAACCGTCTCTCTAACCCTAGCCCTCAACATAACCCTAACCCTAGGTCCAATTCTAACCCTAACCGTCTCTGTAAACCTAGCCCTCAACATAACCCTAACCCTAGGTCCAATCCTAACCCTAACCGTCTCTGTAAACCTAGCCCTCAACATAACCCTAACCCTAGGTCCAATCTTAACCCTAACCGTCTCTCTAACCCCAGCCCTCAACATGACCCTAACCCTAGGTGCAATCCTAACCCTAACCGTCTCTCTAACCCTAGCCCTCAACATAACCCTAACCCTAGGTCCAATCCTAACCGTAACCCTCTCTCTAACCCTAGCCCTCAACATAACCCTAACCCTAGGTCCAATCCTAACCCTAACCGTCTCTCTAACCCTAGCCCTCAACATAACCCTAACCCTAGGTCCAATCCTAACCCTAACTGTCTCTCTAACCCTAGCCCTCAACATAACCCTAACCCTAGGTCCAATCCTAACCCTAACCGTCTCTCTAACCCGAACCCTCAACATAACCCTAACCCTAGGTCCAATCCTAACGCTAACCGTCTCTCTAACCATAGCCCTCAACATAACCCTAACCCTAGGTCCAATCCTAACCCTAACCGTCTCTCTAACCCTAGCTCTCAATATAACCCTAACCCTAGGTCCAATCCTAACCCTCACCGTCTCTCTGACGCTAGCCCTCAACATAACCCTAACCCTAGGTCCAATCCTAACCCTAACCGTCTCCTAACCCTAGCCTTCAACATAACCCTAACACTAGGTCCAATCCTAACCCTAACCGTCTCTCTAACCCTAGCCCTCAACATAGCCCTAACCCTAGGTCCAATCCTAACCCTGACCGTCTCTCTAACCCTAGCCCTCAACATAACCCTAACCCTAGGTCAAATCCTAACCGTAACCGTCTCTCTAACCCTAGCCCTCAACATAACCCTAACCCTAGGTCCAATCCTATCCCTAACCGTCTCTCTAACCCTAGCCCTCAACATAGCCCTATCCCTAGATCCAATCCTAACCATAAACCTCTCTCTAACCCTAGCCCTCAACATAACCCTAACCCTAGGTCCAATCCTAAACCTAACCGCCTCTCTGACCCTAGCCCTGAACATAACCCTAACCCTAGGTCCAATCCTAACCCCCAACCGTCTCTCTAACCCTAGCCCTCAACATAACCCTAACCCTAGGTCTAATCCTAACCCTAACCGTCTCTCTGACCCTAGCCCTCAACATAACCCTAAACCTAGGTCCAATTCTAACCCTAACCGTCTCTCTAACCCTAGCCCTCAACATAACCCTAACCCTAGTTCCAATCGTAACCGTAACCATCTCTCTAACCCTAGCCCTCAACATAACCCTAACCCTATGTCCAATCCTATCCCTAAACGTCTCTCTAACCATAGCCCTCAACATAGCTCTATCCCTAGATCCAATCCTAACCATAAACGTCTCTCTAACCCTAGCCCTCAACAAAACCCTAACCCTAGGTCCAATCCTAACCCTAACCGCCTCTCTGACCCTAGCCCTGAACATAACCCTAACCCTAGGTCCAATCCTAACCCTAACCGTCTCTCTAACCCTAGCCCTCAACATAACCCTAACCCTAGGTCTAATCCTAACCCTAACCGTCTCTCTGACCCTAGCCCTCAACATAACCCTATACCTAGGTCCAATCCTAACCCTAACTGTCTCTCTGACCCTAGCCCTCAACATAACCCTAAAAATAGCTCCAATCCTAACCCTAACCGTCTCTCTCACCCCAGCCCTCAACATAACCCTAAACCTAGGTCCAATCCTCACCCTAACGGTCTCTCTAACGCTAGCCCTCAACATAACCTTAACCCTAGCCAATCCTAACCCTAAACGTCTCTCTAACCCTAGCCCTCAACATAACAATAACCCTAGGTCCAATCCTCACCCTAACCGTCTCTCTAACCCTAGCCCTCAACATAACCCTAACCCTAGGTCCAATCCTAACCCTAACCGTCTCTCTAACCTTAGCCCTCAACATAACCCTAATCCTAGGTCCAATCCTAACCCTAAACGTCTCTCTAACCCTAGCCCTCAACATAACCCTAACCCTAGGTCCAATCCTAACCCTAACTGTCTCTCTAACCCTAGCCCTCAACATAACCCTAAACCTAGGTCCAATCCTAACCCTAACCGTCTCTCTAACCCGAGCCCTCAACATAACCCTAACCCTAGGTCCAATCCTAACGCTAACCGTCTCTCTAACCATAGCCCTCAACATAACCCTAACCCTAGGTCCAATCCTAACCCTAACCGTCTCTCTAACCCTAGCTCTCAACATAACCCTAACCCTAGGTCCAATCCTAACCCTCACCGTCTCTCTGACGCTAGCCCTCAACATAACCCTAACCCTAGGTCCAATCCTAACCCTAACCGTCTCCTAACTCTAGCCTTTAACATAACCCTAACGCTAGGTCCAATCCTAACCCTAACCGTCTCTCTAACCCTAGCCCTCAACATAACCCTAACCCTAGGTCAAATCCTAACCGTAACCGTCTCTCTAACCCTAGCCCTCAACATAACCCTAACCCTAGGTCCAATCCTATCCCTAACCGTCTCTCTAACCCTAGCCCTCAACATAGCCCTATCCCTAGATCCAATCCTAACCATAAACCTCTCTCTAACCCTAGCCCTCAACATAACCCTAACCCTAGGTCCAATCCTAACCCTAACCGCCTCTCTGACCCTAGCCCTGAACATAACCCTAACCCTAGGTCCAATCCTAACCCTAACCGTCTCTCTAAACCTAGCCCTCAATATAACCCTAACCCTAGGTCTAATCCTAACCCTAACCGTCTCTCTGACCCTAGCCCTCAACATAACCCTAAACCTAGGTCCAATCCTAACCCTAACCGTCTCTCTAACCCTAGCCCTCAACATAACCCTAACCCTAGTTCCAATCGTAACCGTAACCATCTCTCTAACCCTAGCCCTCAACATAACCCTAACCCTAGGTCCAATCCTATCCCTAACCGTTTCTCTAACCCTAGCCCTCAACATAGCTCTATCCCTAGATCCAATCCTAACCCTACCGTCTCTCTAACCCTAGCCCTCAACATAACCCTAACCCTAGGTCCAATCCTAACCCTAACCGTCTCTCCAACCCTAGCCCTCAACATAACCCTAACCCTAGGTCCAATCCCCACCCTAACCGTCTCTCTAACCCTAGCCCTCAACATAACCCTAACCCTAGGTCCAATTCTAACCCTAACCGTCTCTGTAAACCTAGCCCTCAACATAACCCTAACCCTAGGTCCAATCCTAACCCTAACCGTCTCTGTAAACCTAGCCCTCAACATAACCCTAACCCTAGGTCCAATCTTAACCCTAACCGTCTATCTAACCCTAGCCCTCAACATGACCCTAACCCTAGGTGCAATCCTAACCCTAACCGTCTCTCTAACCCTAGCCCTCAACATAACCCTAACCCTAGGTCCAATCCTAACCGTAACCCTCTCTCTAACCCTAGCCCTCAACATAACCCTAACCCTAGGTCCAATCCTAACCCTAACCGTCTCTCTAACCCTAGCCCTCAACATAACCCTAACCCTAGGTCCAATCCTAACCCTAACCGTCTCTCTAACCCTAGCCCTCAACATAACCCTAACCCTAGGTCCAATCCTAACCCTAACCGTCTCTCTAACTGTAGCCCTCAACCTAACCCGAACCCTAGGTCCAAACCTAACCCTAACTGTCTCTCTAACCCTAGCCCTCAAATAACCAGAACCCTAGGTCCAATCCTAACCCTAACCGTCTCTCTAACCCTAGCCCTCAACATAACCCTAAGCCTAAGTCCAATCCTAACCCTAACCGCCTCTCTAACCCTAGCCCTGAACATAACCCTAACCCAAGTCCAATCCTAACCCTAACCGTGTCTCTAACCCTTGCCCTCAACATAACCCTAACCCTAGGTCCAATCCTAACCCTAACCGTCTCTCTAACCTTAGCCCTCAACATAACCCTAACCCTAGGGCAAATCCTAACCCTAACCGTCTCTCTAACCCTAGCCCTCAACATAACCCTAACCCTAGGTCCAATCCTAACACTAACCGTCTCTCTAACCCTAGCCCTCAACATAACCCTAACACTAGGTCCAATCCAAACCCTAACCGTCTCTCCAACCCTAGCCCTCAACATAACCCTAACCCTAGGTCCAATCCTAACCCTAACTCTCTCTCTAACCCTAGCCCTCAATATAACCGTAACCCTAGGTCCAATCCTAACCCTAACCGTCTCTCTAACCGTAGCCCTCAACATAACCCTAACCCTAGGTCCAATCCTAACCCTAACCGTCTCTCCAACCCTAGCCCTCAACATAACCCTAACCCTAGGTCCAAACCTAACCCTAACCGTCTCTCTAACCCTAGCCCTCAATATAACCCTAACCCTAGGTCCAATCCTAACCATAACCGTCTCTCTAACCCTAGCCCTCAACATAACCCTAACCCTAGGTCCAATCCTCACCCTAACCGTCTCTCTAACCCTAGCCCTCAACATAACCGTAACCCTTGGTGCAATCCTAACCCTAACCGTCTCTCTAACCCTAGCCCTCAACATAACCCTAACCCTAGGTCCAATCCTACCCATAAACGTCTCTCTAAACCGAGCCCTCAACATAACCCTAACCCTAGGTCCAATCCTAACCCTAACCGTCTCTCTAACCCTAGCCCTCAACATAACCCTAACCCTAGGTCCAATCCTACCCATAAACGTCTCTCTAAACCGAGCCCTCAACATAACCCTAACCCTAGGTCCAATCCTAACCCTAACCGTCTCTCCAACCCTAGCCCTCAACATAACCCTAACCCTAGGTCCAATCCTAACCCTAACTGTCTCTCTAACCCTAGCCCTCAATATAACCCTAACCCTAGGTCCAATCCTAACCCTAACCGTCTCTCTAACCCTAGCCCTCAACATAACCCTAACCCTAGTTCCAATCGTAACCGTAACCATCTCTCTAACCCTAGCCCTCAACATAACCCTAACCCTAGGTCCAATCCTATCCCTAACCGTCTCTCTAACCCTAGCCCTCAACATAGCCCTATCCCTAGATCCAATCCTAACCATAAACGTCTCTCTAAACCTAGCCCTCAACATAACCCTAACCCTAGGTCCAATCCTAACCCTAACCGCCTCTCTGACCCTAGCCCTGAACATAACCCTAACCCTAGGTCCAATCCTAACCCTAACCGTCTCTCTAACCCTAGCCCTCAACATAACCCTAACCCTAGGTCTAATCCTAACCCTAACCGTCACTCTGACCCTAGCCCTCAACATAACCCTAAACCTAGGTCCAATCCTAACCCTAACTGTCTCTCTGACCCTAGCCCTCAACATAACCCTAACCCTAGGTCCAATCCTAACACTAACCGTCTCTCTAACCCTAGCCCTCAACATAACCCTAACACTAGGTCCAATCCAAACCCTAACCGTCTCTCCAACCCTAGCCCTCAACATAACCCTAACCCTAGGTCCAATCCTAACCCTAACTCTCTCTCTAACCCTAGCCCTCAATATAACCGTAACCCTAGGTCCAATCCTAACCCTAACCGTGTCTCTAACCGTAGCCCTCAACATAACCCTAACCCTAGGTCAAATCCTAACCCTAACCGTCTCTCTAACCCTAGCCCTCAACATAACCCTAACCCTAGGTCCAATCCTAACACTAACCGTCTCTCTAACCGTAGCCCTCAACATAACCCTAACACTAGGTCCAATCCAAACCCTAACCGTCTCTCCAACCCTAGCCCTCAACATAACCCTAACCCTAGGTCCAATCCTACCCCTAACCGCCTCTCTAACCCTAGCCCTCAACATAACCCTAACCCTAGGTGCAATCCTAACCCTAACCGTCTCTCCAACCCTAGCCCTCAACATAACCCTAACCCTAAGTCCAATCCTAACCCTAACTGTCTCTCTAACCCTAGCCCTCAATATAACCCTAACCCTAGGTCCAATCCTAACCCTAACCGACTCTCTAACCCTAGCCCTCAACATAACCCTAACCCTAGGTCCAAACCTAACCCTAACTGTCTCTCCAACCCTAGCCCTCAATATAACCCTAACCCTAGGTCCAATCCTAACCCTAACCGTCTCTCTAACCCTAGCCCTCAAATAACCGGAACCCTAGGTCCAATCCTAACACTAACCGTCTCTCTAACCCTTTCCCTCAACATAACCCTAACCCTAGGTCCAATCCTAACCCTAAACGTCTCTCTAACCCTAGCCCTCAACATAACCCTCACCCTAGGTGCAATCCTAATCCTAACCGTCTCTCTAACCCTAGCCCTCAACATAACCCTAACCCTAGGTCCAATTCTAACCCTAACCGTCTCTGTAAACCTAGCCCTCAACATAACCCTAACCCTAGGTCCAATCCTAACCCTAACCGTCTCTGTAAACCTAGCCCTCAACATAACCCTAACCCTAGGTCCAATCTTAACCCTAACCGTCTCTCTAACCCTAGCCCTCAACATGACCCTAACCCTAGGTGCAATCCTAACCCTACCGTCTCTCTAACCCTAGCCCTCAACATAACCCTAACCCTAGGTCCAATCCTAACCCTATCTGTCTCTCCAAACCTAGCCCTCAACATAACCCTAACCCTAGGTCCAATCCTAACCCTAACTCTCTCTCTAACCCTAGCCCTCAATATAACTGTAACCCTAGGTCCAATCCTAACCCTAACCGTCTCTCTAACCGTAGCCCTCAACATAACCCTAACCCTAGGTCCAATCCTAACCCTAACCGGCTCTTCAACCCTAGCCCTCAACATAACCCTAACCCTAGGTCCAATCCTAACCCTAACCGTCTCTCTAACCCTAGCCCTCAACATAACCCGAACCGTAGGTCCAATCCTAACCCTAACCATCTCTGTAAACCTAGCCCTCAACATAACCCTAACCCTAAGTCCAATCCTACCCCTAACCGCCTCTCTAACCCTAGCCCTGAACATAACCCTAACCCTAGGTCCAATCCTAACCCTAACCGTCTCTCTAACCCTAGCCCTCAACATAACCCTAACCCTAGGTCCAATCCTAACCCTAACCGTCTCTCCAACCCTAGCCCTCAACATAACCCTAACCCTAGGTCCAATCCTAACCCTAACTGTCTCTCTAACCCTAGCCCTCAATATAACCCTAACCCTAGGTCCAATCCTAACCCTAACCGTCTCTCTAACCCTAACCCTCAACATAACCCTAACCCTAGGTCCAATCCTAACCCTAACTGTCTCTCTAACCCTAGCCCTCAATATAACCCTAACCCTAGGTCCAATCCTAACCCTAACCGTCTCTCTAACCCTAGCTCTCAAATAACCGGAACCCTAGGTCCAATCCTAACCCTAACCGTCTCTCTAACCCTTTCCCTCAACATAACCCTAACCCTAGGTCCAATCCTAACCCTAAACGTCTCTCTAACCCTAGCCCTCAACATAACCCTCACCCTAGGTCCAATTCTAACCCTAACCGTCTCTGTAAACCTAGCCCTCAACATAACCCTAACCCTAGGTCCAATCCTAATCCTAACCATCTCTCTAAACCTAGCCCTCAACATAACCCTAACCCTAGGTCCAATTCTACCCCTAACGGTCTCTGTAAACCTAGCCCTCAACATAACCCTAACCCTAGGTCCAATCCTAACCCTAACCGTCTCTGTAAACCTAGCCCTCAACATAACCCTAACCCTAGGTCCAATCCTAACCCTAACCGTCTCTGTAAACCTAGCCCTCAACATAACCCTAACCCTAGGTCCAATTCTAACCCTAACCGTCTCTGTAAACCTAGCCCTCAACATAACCCTAACCCTAGGTCCAATCCTAACCCTAACCGTCTCTGTAAACCTAGCCCTCAACATAACCCTAACCCTAGGTCCAATCTTAACCCTAACCGTCTCTCTAACCCTAGCCCTCAACATGACCCTAACCCTAGGTGCAATCCTAACCCTAACCGTCTCTCTAACCCTAGCCCTCAACATAACCCTAACCCTAGGTCCAATCCTAACCGTAACCCTCTCTCTAACCCTAGCCCTCAACATAACCCTAACCCTAGGTCCAATCCTAACCCTAACCGTCTCTCTAACCCTAGCCCTCAACATAACCCTAACCCTAGGTCCAATCCTAACCCTGACTGTCTCTCTAACCCTAGCCCTCAACATAACCCTAACCCTAGGTCCAATCCTAACCCTAACCGTCTCTCTAACCCGAACCCTCAACATAACCCTAACCCTAGGTCCAATCCTAACGCTAACCGTCTCTCTAACCATAGCCCTCAACATAACCCTAACCCTAGGTCCAATCCTAACCCTAACCGTCTCTCTAACCCTAGCTCTCAACATAACCCTAACCCTAGGTCCAATCCTAACCCTCACCGTCTCTCTGACGCTAGCCCTCAACATAACCCTAACCCTAGGTCCAATCCTAACCCTAACCGTCTCCTAACCCTAGCCTTCAACATAACCCTAACGCTAGGTCCAATCCTAACCCTAACCGTCTCTCTAACCCTAGCCCTCAACATAGCCCTAACCCTAGGTCCAATCCTAACCCTAACCGTCTCTCTAACCCTAGCCCTCAACATAACCCTAACCCTAGGTCAAATCCTAACCGTAACCGTCTCTCTAACCCTAGCCCTCAACATAACCCTAACCCTAGGTCCAATCCTATCCCTAACCGTCTCTCTAACCCTAGCCCTCAACATAGCCCTATCCCTAGATCCAATCCTAACCATAAACCTCTCTCTAACCCTAGCCCTCAACATAACCCTAACCCTAGGTCCAATCCTAACCCTAACCGCCTCTCTGACCCTAGCCCTGAACATAACCCTAACCCTAGGTCCAATCCTAACCCCCAACCGTCTCTCTAACCCTAGCCCTCAACATAACCCTAACCCTAGGTCTAATCCTAACCCTAACCGTCTCTCTGACCCTAGCCCTCAACATAACCCTAAACCTAGGTCCAATCCTAACCCTAACCGTCTCTCTAACCCTAGCCCTCAACATAACCCTAACCCTAGTTCCAATCGTAACCGTAACCATCTCTCTAACCCTAGCCCTCAACATAACCCTAACCCTATGTCCAATCCTATCCCTAACCGTCTCTCTAACCCTAGCCCTCAACATAGCTCTATCCCTAGATCCAATCCTAACCATAAACGTCTCTCTAACCCTAGCCCTCAACAAAACCCTAACCCTAGGTCCAATCCTAACCCTAACCGCCTCTCTGACCCTAGCCCTGAACATAACCCTAACCCTAGGTCCAATCCTAACCCTAACCGTCTCTCTAACCCTAGCCCTCAACATAACCCTAACCCTAGGTCTAATCCTAACCCTAACCGTCTCTCTGACCCTAGCCCTCAACATAACCCTAAACCTAGGTCCAATCCTAACCCTAACTGTCTCTCTGACCCTAGCCCTCAACAGAACCCTAAAAATAGCTCCAATCCTAACCCTAATCGTCTCTCTCACCCCAGCCCTCAACATAACCCTAAACCTAGGTCCAATCCTCACCCTAACGGTCTCTCTAACGCTAGCCCTCAACATAACCTTAACCCTAGCCAATCCTAACCCTAAACGTCTCTCTAAACCTAGCCCTCAACATAACAATAACCCTAGGTCCAATCCTCACCCTAACCGTCTCTCTAACCCTAGCCCTCAACATAACCCTAACCCTAGGTCCAATCCTAACCCTAACCGTCTCTCTAACCTTAGCCCTCAACATAACCCTAATCCTAGGTCCAATCCTAACCCTAAACGTCTCTCTAACCCTAGCCCTCAACATAACCCTAACCCTAGGTCCAATCCTAACCCTAACTGTCTCTCTAACCCTAGCCCTCAACATAACCCTAACCCTAGGTCCAATCCTAACCCTAACCGTCTCTCTAACCCGAGCCCTCAACATAACCCTAACCCTAGGTCCAATCCTAACGCTAACCGTCTCTCTAACCATAGCCCTCAACATAACCCTAACCCTAGGTCCAATCCTAACCCTAACCGTCTCTCTAACCCTAGCTCTCAACATAACCCTAACCCTAGGTCCAATCCTAACCCTCACCGTCTCTCTGACGCTAGCCCTCAACATAACCCTAACCCTAGGTCCAATCCTAACCCTAACCGTCTCCTAACCCTAGCCTTCAACATAACCCTAACGCTAGGTCCAATCCTAACCCTAACCGTCTCTCTAACCCTAGCCCTCAACATAGCCCTAACCCTAGGTCCAATCCTAACCCTAACCGTCTCTCTAACCCTAGCCCTCAACATAACCCTAACCCTAGGTCAAATCCTAACCGTAACCGTCTCTCTAACCCTAGCCCTCAACATAACCCTAACCCTAGGTCCAATCCTATCCCTAACCGTCTCTCTAACCCTAGCCCTCAACATAGCCCTATCCCTAGATCCAATCCTAACCATAAACCTCTCTCTAACCCTAGCCCTCAACATAACCCTAACCCTAGGTCCAATCCTAACCCTAACCGCCTCTCTGACCCTAGCCCTGAACATAACCCTAACCCTAGGTCCAATCCTAACCCTAACCGTCTCTCTAAACCTAGCCCTCAATATAACCCTAACCCTAGGTCTAATCCTAACCCTAACCGTCTCTCTGACCCTAGCCCTCAACATAACCCTAAACCTAGGTCCAATCCTAACCCTAACCGTCTCTCTAACCCTAGCCCTCAACATAACCCTAACCCTAGTTCCAATCGTAACCGTAACCATCTCTCTAACCCTAGCCCTCAACATAACCCTAACCCTAGGTCCAATCCTATCCCTAACCGTCTCTCTAACCCTAGCCCTCAACATAGCTCTATCCCTAGATCCAATCCTAACCCTAACCGTCTCTCTAACCCTAGCCCTCAACATAACCCTAACCCTAGGTCCAATCCTAACCCTAACCGTCTCTCCAACCCTAGCCCTCAACATAACCCTAACCCTAGGTCCAATCCTCACCCTAACCGTCTCTCTAACCCTAGCCCTCAACATAACCCTAACCCTAGGTCCAATTCTAACCCTAACCGTCTCTGTAAACCTAGCCCTCAACATAACCCTAACCCTAGGTCCAATCCTAACCCTAACCGTCTCTGTAAACCTAGCCCTCAACATAACCCTAACCCTAGGTCCAATCTTAACCCTAACCGTCTATCTAACCCTAGCCCTCAACATGACCCTAACCCTAGGTGCAATCCTAACCCTAACCGTCTCTCTAACCCTAGCCCTCAACATAACCCTAACCCTAGGTCCAATCCTAACCGTAACCCTCTCTCTAACCCTAGCCCTCAACATAACCCTAACCCTAGGTCCAATCCTAACCCTAACCGTCTCTCTAACCCTAGCCCTCAACATAACCCTAAGCCTAAGTCCAATCCTAACCCTAACCGCCTCTCTAACCCTAGCCCTGAACATAACCCTAACCCAAGTCCAATCCTAACCCTAACCGTGTCTCTAACCCTTGCCCTCAACATAACCCTAACCCTAGGTCCAATCCTAACCCTAACCGTCTCTCTAACCTTAGCCCTCAACATAACCCTAACCCTAGGTCAAATCCTAACCCTAACCGTCTCTCTAACCCTAGCCCTCAACATAACCCTAACCCTAGGTCCAATCCTAACACTAACCGTCTCTCTAACCCTAGCCCTCAACATAACCCTAACACTAGGTCCAATCCAAACCCTAACCGTCTCTCCAACCCTAGCCCTCAACATAACCCTAACCCTAGGTCCAATCCTAACCCTAACTCTCTCTCTAACCCTAGCCCTCAATATAACCGTAACCCTAGGTCCAATCCTAACCCTAACCGTCTCTCTAACCGTAGCCCTCAACATAACACTAACCCTAGGTCCAATCCTAACCCTAACCGTCTCTCCAACCCTAGCCCTCAACATAACCCTAACCCTAGGTCCAAACCTAACCCTAACCGTCTCTCTAACCCTAGCCCTCAATATAACCCTAACCCTAGGTCCAATCCTAACCATAACCGTCTCTCTAACCCTAGCCCTCAACATAACCCTAACCCTAGGTCCAATCCTCACCCTAACCGTCTCTCTAACCCTAGCCCTCAACATAACCGTAACCCTTGGTGCAATCCTAACCCTAACCGTCTCTCTAACCCTAGCCCTCAACATAACCCTAACCCTAGGTCCAATCCTACCCATAAACGTCTCTCTAAACCGAGCCCTCAACATAACCCTAACCCTAGGTCCAATCCTAACCCTAACCGTCTCTCTAACCCTAGCCCTCAACATAACCCTAACCCTAGGTCCAATCCTACCCATAAACGTCTCTCTAAACCGAGCCCTCAACATAACCCTAACCCTAGGTCCAATCCTAACCCTAACCGGCTCTCCAACCCTAGCCCTCAACATAACCCTAACCCTAGGTCCAATCCTAACCCTAACTGTCTCTCTAACCCTAGCCCTCAATATAACCCTAACCCTAGGTCCAATCCTAACCCTAACCGTCTCTCTAACCCTAGCCCTCAACATAACCCTAACCCTAGTTCCAATCGTAACCGTAACCATCTCTCTAACCCTAGCCCTCAACATAACCCTAACCCTAGGTGCAATCCTATCCCTAACCGTCTCTCTAACCCTAGCCCTCAACATAGCCCTATCCCTAGATCCAATCCTAACCATAAACGTCTCTCTAAACCTAGCCCTCAACATAACCCTAACCCTAGGTCCAATCCTAACCCTAACCGCCTCTCTGACCCTAGCCCTGAACATAACCCTAACCCTAGGTCCAATCCTAACCCTAACCGTCTCTCTAACCCTAGCCCTCAACATAACCCTAACCCTAGGTCTAATCCTAACCCTAACCGTCACTCTGACCCTAGCCCTCAACATAACCCTAAACCTAGGTCCAATCCTAACCCTAACTGTCTCTCTGACCCTAGCCCTCAACATAACCCTAAAAATAGCTCCAATCCTAACCCTAACCGTCTCTCTCACCCTAGCCCTCAACATAACCCTAAACCTAGGTCCAATCCTCACCCTAACGGTCTCTCTAACGCTAGCCCTCAACATAACCTTAACCCTAGGTCCAATCCTAACAATAAACGTCTCTCTAACCCTAGCCCTCAACATAACAATAACCCTAGGTCCAATCCTCACCCTAACCGTCTCTCTAACCCTAGCCCTCAACATAACCCTAACCCTAGGTCCAATCCTAACCCTAACCGTCTCTCTAACCCTAGCCCTCAACATAACCCGAACCCTAGGTCCAATCCTAACCCTAACAATCTCTGTAAACCTAGCCCTCAACATAACCCTAACCCTAAGTCCAATCCTACCCCTAACCGCCTCTCTAACCCTAGCCCTGAACATAACCCTAACCCTAGGTCCAATCCTAACCCTAACCGTCTCTAACCCTAGCCCTCAACATAACCCTAACCCTAGGTCCAATCCTAACCCTAACTGTCTCTCTAACCCTAGCCCTCAATATAACCCTAACCCTAGGTCCAATCCTAACCCTAACCGTCTCTCTAACCCTAGCCCTCAACAAAACCCTAACCCTAGGTCCAAACCTAACCCTAACTGTCTCTCTAACCCTAGCCCTCAATATAACCCTAACCCTAGGTCCAATCCTAACCCTAACCGTCTCTCTAACCCTAGCCCTCAAATAACCGGAACCCTAGGTCCAATCCTAACCCTAACCGTCTCTCTAACCCTTTCCCTCAACATAACCCTAACCCTAGGTCCAATCCTAACCCTAAACGTCTCTCTAACCCTAGCCCTCAACATAACCCTCACCCTAGGTGCAATCCTAATCCTAACCGTCTCTCTAACCCTAGCCCTCAACATAACCCTAACCCTAGGTCCAATTCTAACCCTAACCGTCTCTGTAAACCTAGCCCTCAACATAACCCTAACCCTAGGTCCAATCCTAACCCTAACCGTCTCTCTAACCCTAGCCCTCAACATGACCCTAACCCTAGGTGCAATCCTAACCCTAACCGTCTCTCTAACCCTAGCCCTCAACATAACCCTAACCCTAGGTCCAATCCTAACCGTAACCCTCTCTCTAACCCTAGCCCTCAACATAACCCTAACCCTAGGTCCAATCCTAACCCTAACCGTCTCTCTAACCCTAGCCCTCAGCATAACCCTAACCCTAGGTCCAATCCTAACCCTAACTGTCTCTCTAACCCTAGCCCTCAACATAACCCTAACCCTAGGTCCAATCCTAACCCTAACCGTCTCTCTAACCCGAACCCTCAACATAACACTAACCCTAGGTCCAATCCTAACGCTAACCGTCTCTCTAACCATAGCCCTCAACATAACCCTAACCCTAGGTCCAATCCTAACCCTAACCGTCTCTCTAACCCTAGCTCTCAACATAACCCTAACCCTAGGTCCAATCCTAACCCTCACCGTCTCTCTGACGCTAGCCCTCAACATAACCCTAACCCTAGGTCCAATCCTAACCCTAACCGTCTCCTAACCCTAGCCTTCAACATAACCCTAAAGCTAGGTCCAATCCTAACCCTAACCGTCTCTCTAACCCTAGCCCTCAACATAGCCCTAACCCTAGGTCCAATCCTAACCCTAACCGTCTCTCTAACCCTAGCCCTCAACATAACCCTAACCCTAGGTCAAATCCTAACCGTAACCGTCTCTCTAACCCTAGCCCTCAACATAACCCTAACCCTAGGTCCAATCCTATCCCTAACCGTCTCTCTAACCCTAGCCCTCAACATAGCCCTATCCCTAGATCCAATCCTAACCATAAACCTCTCTCTAACCCTAGCCCTCAACATAACCCTAACCCTAGGTCCAATCCTAACCCTAACCGCCTCTCTGACCCTAGCCCTGAACATAACCCTAACCCTAGGTCCAATCCTAACCCTAACCGTCTCTCTAACCCTAGCCCTCAACATAACCCTAACCCTAGGTCTAATCCTAACCCTAACCGTCTCTCTGACCCTAGCCCTCAACATAACCCTAAACCTAGGTCCAATCCTAACCCTAACCGTCTCTCTAACCCTAGCCCTCAACATAACCCTAACCCTAGTTCCAATCGTAACCGTAACCATCTCTCTAACCCTAGCCCTCAACATAACCCTAACCCTAGGTCCAATCCTATCCCTAACCGTCTCTCTAACCCTAGCCCTCAACATAGCTCTATCCCTAGATCCAATCCTAACCATAAACGTCTCTCTAACCCTAGCCCTCAACATAACCCTAACCCTAGGTCCAATCCTAACCCTAACCGCCTCTCTGACCCTAGCTCTGAACATAACCCTAACCCTAGGTCCAATCCTAACCCTAACCGTCTCTCTAACCCTAGCCCTCAACATAACCCTAACCCTAGGTCTAATCCTAACCCTAACCGTCTCTCTGACCCTAGCCCTCAACATAACCCTAAACCTAGGTCCAATCCTAACCCTAACTGTCTCTCTGACCCTAGCCCTCAACATAACCCTAAAAATAGCTCCAATCCTAACCCTAACCGTCTCTCTCACCCCAGCCCTCAACATAACCCTAAACCTAGGTCCAATCCTCACCCTAACGGTCTCTCTAACGCTAGCCCTCAACATAACCTTAACCCTAGCCAATCCTAACCCTAAACGTCTCTCTAACCCTAGCCCTCAACATAACAATAACCCTAGGTCCAATCATCACCCTAACCGTCTCTCTAACCCTAGCCCTCAACATAACCCTAACCCTAGGTCCAATCCTAACCCTAACCGTCTCTCTAACCTTAGCCCTCAACATAACCCTAATCCTAGGTCCAATCCTAACCCTAAACGTCTCTCTAACCCTATCCCTCAACATAACCCTAACCCTAGGTCCAATCCTAACCCTATCTGTCTCTCCAAACCTAGCCCTCAACATAACCCTAACCCTAGGTCCAATCCTAACCCTAACCGTCTCTCCAACCCTAGCCCTCAACATAACCCTAACCCTAGGTCCAATCCTAACCCTAACCGTCTCTCTAACCCTAGCCCTCAACATAACCCGAACCCTAGGTCCAATCCTAACCCTAACAATCTCTGTAAACCTAGCCCTCAACATAACCCAAACCCTAAGTCCAATCCTACCCCTAACCGCCTCTCTAACCCTAGCCCTGAACATAACCCTAACCCTAGGTCCAATCCTAACCCTAACCGTCTCTCTAACCCTAGCCCTCAACATAACCCTAACCCTAGGTGCAATCCTAACCCTAACCGTCTCTCCAACCCTAGCCCTCAACATAACCCTAACCCTAGGTCCAATCCTAACCCTAACTGTCTCTCTAACCCTAGCCCTCAATATAACCCTAACCCTAGGTCCAATCCTAACCCTAACCGTCTATCTAACCCTAGCCCTCAACAAAACCCTAACCCTAGGTCCAAACCTAACCCTAACTGTCTCTCTAACCCTAGCCCTCAATATAACCCTAACCCTAGGTCCAATCCTAACCCTAACCGTCTCTCTAACCCTAGCCCTCAAATAACCGGAACCCTAGGTCCAATCCTAACCCTAACCGTCTCTCTAACCCTTTCCCTCAACATAACCCTAACCCTAGGTCCAATCCTAACCCTAAACGTCTCTCTAACCCTAGCCCTCAACATAACCCTCACCCTAGGTGCAATCCTAATCCTAACCGTCTCTCTAACCCTAGCCCTCAACATAACCCTAACCCTAGGTCCAATTCTAACCCTAACCGTCTCTGTAAACCTAGCCCTCAACATAACCCTAACCCTAGGTCCAATCCTAACCCCAACCGTCTCTGTAAACCTAGCCCTCAACATAACCCTAACCCTAGGTCCAATCTTAACCCTAACCGTCTCTCTAACCCTAGCCCTCAACATGACCCTAACCCTAGGTGCAATCCTAACCCTAACCGTCTCTCTAACCCTAGCCCTCAACATAACCCTAACCCTAGGTCCAATCCTAACCGTAACCCTCTCTATAACCCTAGCCCTCAACATAACCCTAACCCTAGGTCCAATCCTAACCCTAACCGTCTCTCTAAACCTAGCCCTCAACATAACCCTAACCCTAGGTCCAATCCTAACCCTAACCGTCTCTCTAACCCTAGCCCTCAACATAACCCTAACCCTAGGTCCAATCCTAACCCTAACCGTCTCTCTAACTGTAGCCCTCAACCTAACCCGAACCCTAGGTCCAAACCTAACCCTAACTGTCTCTCTAACCCTAGCCCTCAAATAACCAGAACCCTAGGTCCAATCCTAACCCTAACCGTCTCTCTAACCCTAGCCCTCAACATAACCCTAAGCCTAAGTCCAATCCTAACCCTAACCGCCTCTCTAACCCTAGCCCTGAACATAACCCTAACCCAAGTCCAATCCTAACCCTAACCGTGTCTCTAACCCTTGCCCTCAACATAACCCTAACCCTAGGTCCAATCCTAACCCTAACCGTCTCTCTAACCCTAGCCCTCAACATAACCCTAAC
The DNA here is from genome assembly GCF_964146895.1 of Miniopterus schreibersii. NCBI lineage: Eukaryota > Metazoa > Chordata > Mammalia > Chiroptera > Miniopteridae > Miniopterus > Miniopterus schreibersii. The sequence continues at coordinate 1,124,614 of NW_027669844.1, forward strand.
CCTAGGTCAAATCCTAACCCTAACCGTCTCTCTAACCCTAGCCCTCAACATAACCCTAACCCTAGGTCCAATCCTAACACTAACCGTCTCTCTAACCCTAGCCCTCAACATAACCCTAACACTAGGTCCAATCCAAACCCTAACCGTCTCTCCAACCCTAGCCCTCAACATAACCCTAACCCTAGGTCCAATCCTAACCCTAACTCTCTCTCTAACCCTAGCCCTCAATATAACCGTAACCCTAGGTCCAATCCTAACCCTAACCGTCTCTCTAACCGTAGCCCTCAACATAACCCTAACCCTAGGTCCAATCCTAACCCTAACCGTCTCTCCAACCCTACCCCTCAACATAACCCTAACCCTAGGTCCAATCCTAACCCTAACCGTCTCTCTAACCCTAGCCCTCAATATAACCCTAACCCTAGGTCCAATCCTAACCATAACCGTCTCTCTAACCCTAGCCCTCAACATAACCCTAACCCTAGGTCCAATCCTCACCCTAACCGTCTCTCTAACCCTAGCCCGCAACATAACCGTAACCCTAGGTGCAATCCTAACCCTAACCGTCTCTCTAACCCTAGCCCTCAACATAACCCTAACCGTAGGTCCAATCCTACCCATAAACGTCTCTCTAAACCGAGCCCTCAACATAACCCTAACCCTAGGTCCAATCCTAACCCTAACCGTCTCTCTAACCCTAGCCCTCAACATAACCCGAACCCTAGGTCCAATCCTAACCCTAACCATCTCTGTAAACCTAGCCCTCAACATAACCCTAACCCTAAGTCCAATCCTACCCCTAACCGCCTCTCTAACCCTAGCCCTGAACATAACCCTAACCCTAGGTCCAATCCTAACCCTAACCGTCTCTCCAACCCTAGCCCTCAACATAACCCTAACCCTAGGTCCAATCCTAACCCTAACTGTCTCTCTAACCCTAGCCCTCAACATAACCCTAACCCTAGGTCCAATCCTAACCCTAACCGTCTCTCTAACCCTAGCCCTCAACATAACCCTAACCCTAGTTCCAATCGTAACCGTAACCATCTCTCTAACCCTAGCCCTCAACATAACCCTAACCCTAGGTCCAATCCTATCCCTAACCGTCTCTCTAACCCTAGCCCTCAACATAGCCCTATCCCTAGATCCAATCCTAACCATAAACGTCTCTCTAAACCTAGCCCTCAACATAACCCTAACCCTAGGTCCAATCCTAACCCTAACCGCCTCTCTGACCCTAGCCCTGAACATAACCCTAACCCTAGGTCCAATCCTAACCCTAACCGTCTCTCTAACCCTAGCCCTCAACATAACCCTAACCCTAGGTCTAATCCTAACCCTAACCGTCACTCTGACCCTAGCCCTCAACATAACCCTAAACCTAGGTTCAATCCTAACCCTAACCGTCTCTCTGACCCTAGCCCTCAACATAACCCTAAAAATAGCTCCAATCCTAACCCTAACCGTCTCTCTCACCCTAGCCCTCAACATAACCCTAAACCTAGGTCCAATCCTCACCCTAACGGTCTCTCTAACGCTAGCCCTCAACATAACCTTAACCCTAGGTCCAATCCTAACCCTAAACGTCTCTCTAACCCTAGCCCTCAACATAACAATAACCCTAGGTCCAATCCTCACCCTAACCGTCTCTCTAACCCTAGCCCTCAACATAACCCTAACCCTAGGTCCAATCCTAACCCTAACCGTCTCTCTTACCTTAGCCCTCAACATAACCCTAATCCTAGGTCCAATCCTAACCCTAAACGTCTCTCTAACCCTATCCCTCAACATAACCCTAACCCTAGGTCCAATCCTAACCCTATCTGTCTCTCCAAACCTAGCCCTCAACATAACCCTAACCCTAGGTCCAATCCTAACCCTAACCGTCTCTCTAACCCTAGCCCTCAACATAACCCTAACCCTAGGTCCTATCCTAATCCTAACCGTCTCTCTAACTGTAGCCCTCAACCTAACCCTAACCCTAGGTCCAAACCTAACCCTAACTGTCTCTCTAACCCTAGCCCTCAAATAACGAGAACCCTAGGTCCAATCCTAACCCTAACCGTCTCTCTAACCCTAGCCCTCAACATAACCCTAAGCCTAAGTCCATTCCTAACCCTAACCGCCTCTCTAACCCTAGCCCTGAACATAACCCCAACCCAAGTCCAATCCTAACCCTAACCGTGTCTCTAACCCTTGCCCTCAACATAACCCTAACCCTAGGTCCAATCCTAACCCTAACCGTCTCTCTAACCCTAGCCCTCAACATAACCCTAACCCTAGGTCAAATCCTAACCCTAACCGTCTCTCTAACCCTAGCCCTCAACATAACCCTAACCCTAGGTCCAATCCTAACCCTAACCGTCTCTCTAACCCTAGCCCTCAACATAACCCTAACACTAGGTCCAATCCAAACCCTAACCGTCTCTCCAACCCTAGCCCTCAACATAACCCTAACCCTAGGTCCAATCCTAACCCTAACTCTCTCTCTAACCCTAGCCCTCAATATAACCGTAACCCTAGGTCCAATCCTAACCCTAACCGTCTCTCTAACCGTAGCCCTCAACATAACCCTAACCCTAGGTCCAATCCTAACCCTAACCGTCTCTCCAACCCTAGCCCTCAACATAACCCTAACCCTAGGTCCAATCCTAACCCTAACCGTCTCTCTAAACCTAGCCCTCAACATAACCCGAACCCTAGGTCCAATCCTAACCCTAACAATCTCTGTAAACCTAGCCCTCAACATAACCCTAACCCTAAGTCCAATCCTACCCCTAACCGCCTCTCTAACCCTAGCCCTGAACATAACCCTAACCCTAGGTCCAATCCTAACCCTAACCGTCTCTCTAACCCTAGCCCTCAACATAACCCTAACCCTAGGTGCAATCCTAACCCTAACCGTCTCTCCAACCCTAGCCCTCAACATAACCCTAACCCTAGGTCCAATCCTAACCCTAACTGTCTCTCTAACCCTAGCCCTCAATATAACCCTAACCCTAGTTCCAATCCTAACCCTAACCGTCTCTCTAACCCTAGCCCTCAAATAACCGGAACCCTAGGTCCAATCCTAACCCTAACCGTCTCTCTAACCCTTTCCCTCAACATAACCCTAACCCTAGGTCCAATCCTAACCCTAAACGTCTCTCTAACCCTAGCCCTCAACATAACCCTCACCCTAGGTGCAATCCTAATCCTAACCGTCTCTCTAACCCTAGCCCTCAACATAACCCTAACCCTAGGTCCAATTCTAACCCTAACCGTCTCTGTAAACCTAGCCCTCAACATAACCCTAACCCTAGGTCCAATCCTAACCCTAACCGTCTCTGTAAACCTAGCCCTCAACATAACCCTAACCCTAGGTCCAATCTTAACCCTAACCGTCTCTCTAACCCTAGCCCTCAACATGACCCTAACCCTAGGTGCAATCCTAACCCTAACCGTCTCTCTAACCCTAGCCCTCAACATAACCCTAACCCTAGGTCCAATCCTAACCGTAACCCTCTCTCTAACCCTAGCCCTCAACATAACCCTAACCCTAGGTCCAATCCTAACCCTAACCGTCTCTCTAACCCTAGCCCTCAACATAACCCTAACCCTAGGTCCAATCCTAACCCTAACCGTCTCTCTAACCCTAGCCCTCAACATAAACCTAACCCTAGGTCCAATCCTAACCCTAACCGTCTCTCTAACCCTAGCCCTCAACATAACCCTAACCCTAGGTCCAATCCTAACCCTAACCGTCTCTCTAACCCTAGCCCTCAACATAACCCTAACCCTAGGTCCAATCCTAACCCTAACCGTCTCTCTAACCCTAGCCCTCAACATAAACCTAACCCTAGGTCCAATCCTAACCCTCACCGCCTCTCTAACCCTAGCCCTCAACATAGCCCTATCCCTAGATCCAATCCTAACCATAAACGTCTCTCTAAACCTAGCCCTCAACATAACCCTAACCCTAGGTCCAATCCTAACCCTAACCGCCTCTCTGACCCTAGCCCTGAACATAACCCTAACCCTAGGTCCAATCCTAACCCTAACCGTCTCTCTAACCCTAGCCCTCAACATAACCCTAACCCTAGGTCTAATCCTAACCCTAACCGTCACACTGACCCTAGCCCTCAACATAACCCTAAACCTAGGTCCAATCCTAACCCTAACTGTCTCTCTAACCCTAGCCCTCAACATAACCCTAACCCTAGGTCCAATCCTAACCCTAACCGTCTCTCTAACACTAGCCCTCAACATAACCCTAACCCTAGGTCCAATCCTACCCCTAACCGCCTCTCTAACCCTAGCCCTGAATATAACCCTAACCCTAGGTCCAATCCTAACCATAACCGTCTCTCTAACCCTAGCCATCAACATAACCCTAACCCTAGGTCCAATCCTAACCCTAACTGTCTCTCTAACCCTAGCCCTCAATATAACCCTAACCCTAGGTCCAGTCCTAACCCTAACCGTCTCTCTAACCCTAGCCCTCAACATAACCCTAACCCTAGGTCCAATCCTAACCCTAACCGTCTCTCCAACTCTAGCCCTCAACATAACCCTAACCCTAGGTCCAATCCTAACCCTAACTGTCTCTCTAACCCTAGCCCTCAATATAACCCTAACCCTAGGTCCAATCCTAACCCTAACCGTCTCTCTAACCCTAGCCCTCAACATAACCCTAACCCTAGGTCCAATCCTAACCCTAACCGTCTCTCCAAACCTAGCCCTCAACATAATCCTAACCCTAGGTCCAATCCTAACCCTAACCGTCTCTCCAACTCTAGCCCTCAACATAACCCTAACCCTAGGTCCAATCCTAACCCTAACTGTCTCTCTAACCCTAGCCTCAATATAACCCTAACCCTAGGTCCAATCCTAACCCTAACCGTCTCTCCAACTCTAGCCCTCAACATAACCCTAACCCTAGGTCCAATCCTAACCCTAACTGTCTCTCTAACCCTAGCCCTCAATATAACCCTAACCCTAGGTCCAATCCTAACCCTAACCGTCTCTCTAACCCTAGCCCTCAACATAACCCTAACCCTAGGTCCAATCCTAACCATAAACGTCTCTCTCACCCTAGACCTCAACATAACCCTAACCCTAGGTCCAATCCTAACCATAACCGTCTCTCTACCCCGAGCCCTCAACATAACCCTAACCCTAGTTCCAATCCTAACCCTACCGTCTCTCCAACCCTAGCCCTCAACATAACCCTAACCCTAGGTCCAATCCTAACCCTAACTGTCTCTCTAACCCTAGCCCTCAATAAAAAACTGACCCTAGGTCCAATCCTAACCCTAACCGTCTCTCTAACCCTAGCCCTCAACATAACCCTAACCCTAGGTCCAATCCTCACCCTAACCGTCTCTCCAACCCTAGCCCTCAACATAACCCTAACCCTAGGTCCAATCCTAACCCTAACCGTCTCTCTAACCCTAGCCCTCAACATAACCCTAACCCTAGGTCCAATCCTAAACCCTAAACGTCTCTCCAACCCTAGCCCTCAACATAACCCTAACCGTAGGTCCAATCCTAACCATAACTGTCTCTCTAACCCTAGCCCTCAACATAACCCTAACCCTAGGTCCAATCCTAACCCTAAACGTCTCTCCAACCCTAGCCCTCAACATAACCCTAACCCTAGGTCCAATCCTAACCCTAACTGTCTCTCTAACCCTAGCCCTCAATAAAAAACTGACCCTAGGTCCAATCCTAACCCTAACCGTCTCTCTAACCCTAGCCCTCAACATAACCCTAACCCTAGGTCCAATCCTAACCCTAACCGTCTCTCCAAACCTAGCCCTCAACATAATAGTAACCCTAGGTCCAATCCTAACCCTAACTGTCTCTCTAAACCTAGCCCTCAATATAACCCTAACCCTAGGTCCAATCCTAACCCTAACCGTCTCTCTAACCCTAGCCCTCAACATAACCCTAACCCTAGGTCCAATCCTCACCCTAACTGTCTCTCTAACCCTAGCCCTCAATATGACCCTAACCCAAGGTCCAATCCTAACCATAAACGTCTCTCTCACCCTAGACCTCAACATAACCCTAACCCTAAGTCCAATCCTAACCCTAACCGCCTCTCTAACCCTAGCCCTGAACATAACCCTAACCCAAGTCCAATCCTAACCCTAACCGTGTCTCAAACCCTTGCCCTCAACATAACCCTAACCCTAGGTCCAATCCTATCCCTAACCGTCTCTCTAACCCTAGCCCTCAACATAACCCTAACCCTAGGTGCAATCCTAACCCTAACCGTCTCTCTAACCCTAGCCCTGAACATAACCCTAACCCTAGGTCCAATCCTCACCCTAACCGTCTCTCCAACCCTAGCCCTCAACATAACCCTAACCCTAGGTCCAATCCTAACCCTAACCGTCTCTCTAACCCTAGCCCTCAACATAACCCTAACCCTAGGTCCAATCCTAACCCTAAACGTCTCTCCAACCCTAGCCCTCAACATAACCCTAACCGTAGGTCCAATCCTAACCATAACTGTCTCTCTAACCCTAGCCCTCAATATAACCCTAACCCTAGGTCCAATCCTAACCCTAACCGTCTCTCTAACCCTAGCCCTCAACATAACCCTAACCCTAGGTCCAATCCTAACCCTAACCATATCTCCAACCCTAGCCCTCAACATAACCCTAACCCTAGGTCCAATCCTAACCCTAACTGTCTCTCTAAACCTAGCCCTCAATATAACCCTAACCCTAGGTCCAATCCTCACCCTAACTGTCTCTCTAACCCTAGCCCTCAATATGACCCTAACCCAAGGTCCAATCCTAACCATAAACGTCTCTCTCACCCTAGACCTCAACATAACCCTAACCCTAAGTCCAATCCTAACCCTAACCGCCTCTCTAACCCTAGCCCTGAACATAACCCTAACCCAAGTCCAATCCTAACCCTAACCGTGTCTCAAACCCTTGCCCTCAACATAACCCTAACCCTAGGTCCAATCCTAACCCTAACCGTCTCTCTAACCCTAGCCCTCAACATAACCCTAACCCTAGGTGCAATCCTAACCCTAACCGTCTCTCTAATCCTAGCCCTGAACATAACCCTAACCCTAGGTCCAATCCTCACCCTAACCGTCTCTCCAACCCTAGCCCTCAACATAACCCTAACCCTAGGTCCAATCCTAACCCTAACCGTCTCTCTAACCCTAGCCCTCCACATAACCCTAACCCTAGGTCCAATCCTAACCCTAAACGTCTCTCCAACCCTAGCCCTCAACATAACCCTAACCGTAGGTCCAATCCTAACCATAACTGTCTCTCTAACCCTAGCCCTCAATATAACCCTAACCCTAGGTCCAATCCTAACCCTAACCGTCTCTCTAACCCTAGCCCTCAACATAACCCTAACCCTAGGTCCAATCCTAACCCTAACCATATCTCCAACCCTAGCCCTCAACATAACCCTAACCCTAGGTCCAATCCTAACCCTAACTGTATCTCTAAACCTAGCCCTCAATATAACCCTAACCCTAGGTCCAATCCTAACCCTAACCGTCTCTCTAACCCTAGCCCTCAACATAACCCTAACCCTAGGTCCAATCCTAACCATAAACGTCTCTCTCACCCTAGACCTCAACATAACCCTAACCCTAGGTCCAATCCTAACCATAACCGTCTCTCTACCCCGAGCCCTCAACATAACCCTAACCCTAGTTCCAATCCTAACCCTACCGTCTCTCCAACCCTAGCCCTCAACATAACCCTAACCCTAGGTCCAATCCTAACCCTAACTGTCTCTCTAACCCTAGCCCTCAATAAAAAACTGACCCTAGGTCCAATCCTAACCCTAACCGTCTCTCTAACCCTAGCCCTCAACATAACCCTAACGCTAGGTCCAATCCTCACCCTAACCGTCTCTCCAACCCTAGCCCTCAACATAACCCTAACCCTAGGTCCAATCCTAACCCTAACCGTCTCTCTAACCCTAGCCCTCAACATAACCCTAACCCTAGGTCCAATCCTAAACCCTAAACGTCTCTCCAACCCTAGCCCTCAACATAACCCTAACCGTAGGTCCAATCCTAACCATAACTGTCTCTCTAACCCTAGCCCTCAACATAACCCTAACCCTAGGTCCAATCCTAACCCTAAACGTCTCTCCAACCCTAGCCCTCAACATAACCCTAACCCTAGGTCCAATCCTAACCCTAACTGTCTCTCTAACCCTAGCCCTCAATAAAAAACTGACCCTAGGTCCAATCCTAACCCTAACCGTCTCTCTAACCCTAGCCCTCAACATAACCCTAACCCTAGGTCCAATCCTAACCCTAACCGTCTCTCCAAACCTAGCCCTCAACATAATAGTAACCCTAGGTCCAATCCTAACCCTAACTGTCTCTCTAAACCTAGCCCTCAATATAACCCTAACCCTAGGTCCAATCCTAACCCTAACCGTCTCTCTAACCCTAGCCCTCAACATAACCCTAACCCTAGGTCCAATCCTCACCCTAACTGTCTCTCTAACCCTAGCCCTCAATATGACCCTAACCCAAGGTCCAATCCTAACCATAAACGTCTCTCTCACCCTAGACCTCAACATAACCCTAACCCTAAGTCCAATCCTAACCCTAACCGCCTCTCTAACCCTAGCCCTCAACATAACCCTAACCCTAGGTCCAATCCTCACCCTAACCGTCTCTCCAACCCTAGCCCTCAACATAACCCTTACCCTAGGTCCAATCCTAACCCTAACCGTCTCTCTAACCCTAGCCCTCAACATAACCCTAACCCTAGGTCCAATCCTAACCCTAAACGTCTCTCCAACCCTAGCCCTCAACATAACCCTAACCGTAGGTCCAATCCTAACCATAACTGTCTCTCTAACCCTAGCCCTCAATATAACCCTAACCCTAGGTCCAATCCTAACCCTAACCGTCTCTCTAACCCTAGCCCTCAACATAACCCTAACCCTAGGTCCAATCCTAACCCTAACCATATCTCCAACCCTAGCCCTCAACATAACCCTAACCCTAGGTCCAATCCTAACCCTAACTGTCTCTCTAAACCTAGCCCTCAATATAACCCTAACCCTAGGTCCAATCCTCACCCTAACTGTCTCTCTAACCCTAGCCCTCAATATGACCCTAACCCAAGGTCCAATCCTAACCATAAACGTCTCTCTCACCCTAGACCTCAACATAACCCTAACCCTAAGTCCAATCCTAACCCTAACCGCCTCTCTAACCCTAGCCCTGAACATAACCCTAACCCAAGTCCAATCCTAACCCTAACCGTGTCTCAAACCCTTGCCCTCAACATAACCCTAACCCTAGGTCCAATCCTAACCCTAACCGTCTCTCTAACCCTAGCCCTCAACATAACCCTAACCCTAGGTGCAATCCTAACCCTAACCGTCTCTCTAATCCTAGCCCTGAACATAACCCTAACCCTAGGTCCAATCCTCACCCTAACTGTCTCTCTAACCCTAGCCCTCAATATGACCCTAACCCAAGGTCCAATCCTAACCATAAACGTCTCTCTAACCCTAGCCCTCAACATAACCCTAACCCTAGGTGCAATCCTAACCCTAACCGTCTCTCCAACCCTAGCCCTCAACATAACCCTAACCCTAGGTCCAATCCTAACCCTAACCGTCTCTCTAACCCTAGCCCTCAACATAACCCTAACCCTAGGTCCAATCCTAACCCTAAACGTCTCTCCAACCCTAGCCCTCAACATAACCCTAACCGTAGGTCCAATCCTAACCATAACTGTCTCTCTAACCCTAGCCCTCAATATAACCCTAACCCTAGGTCCAATCCTAACCCTAACCGTCTCTCTAACCCTAGCCCTCAACATAACCCTAACCCTAGGTCCAATCCTAACCCTAACCATATCTCCAACCCTAGCCCTCAACATAACCCTAACCCTAGGTCCAATCCTAACCCTAACTGTATCTCTAAACCTAGCCCTCAATATAACCCTAACCCTAGGTCCAATCCTAACCCTAACTGTCTCTCTAACCCTAGCCCTCAACATAACCCTATCCCTAGGTCCAATCCTCACCCTAACCATCTCTCTAACCCTAGCCCTCAACATAACCCTAACCCTAGGTGCAATCCTAACCCTAACCGTCTCTCTAACCCTAGCCCTCAACATAACCCTAACCCTAGGTCCAATCCTCACCCTAACCGTCTCTCTAACCCTAGCCCTCAACATAACCCTAACCCTAGGTCCAATCCTAACCCTAACTGTCTCTCTAACCATAGCCCTCAACATAACCCTAACCCTAGGTCCAATCCTAACCCTAACCGTCTCTCTAACAATAGCCCTCAACATAACTCTAACCCTAGGTCCAATCCTAACCCTAACCGTCTCTATAAACCTAGCCCTCAACATAACCCTAACCCTAGGTCCAATCCTCACCCTAACCGTCTCTCTAACCCTAGCCCTCAACATAACCCTAACCCTAGGTCCAATCCTAACCCTAACCGTATCTCTAACCCTAGCCCTCAACATAACCCTAACCCTAGGTCCAATCCTAACCCTCACCGTCTCTCTGACCCTAGCCCTCAACATAACCCTATCCCTATATCTAATCCTAACCCTAACCGTCTCCTAACCCTAGCCTTCAACATAACCCTAACGCTAGGTCCAATCCTAACCCTAACCGTCTCTCTAACCCTAGCCCTCAACATAACCCTAACCCTAGGTCCAATCCTAACCCTAACCGTCTCTCTAACCCTAGCCCTCAACATAACCCTAACCCTAGGTCCAATCCTAACCCTAACTGTCTCTCTAACCCTAGCCCTCAAAATAGCCCTAACCCTAGGTCCAATCCTAACCCTAACTGTCTCTCTAACCCTAGCCCTCAACATCACCCTAACCCTAGGTCCAATCCTCACCCTAACAGTCTCTCTAACCCTAGCCCTCAACATAACCCTAACCCTAGGTGCAATCCTAACCCTAACCTTCTCTCTAAACCTACCCCGCATCATAACCCTAACCCTAGGTCTAATCCTAACCCTAACCGTCTCTCTAACCCTAGCCCTCAACATAACTCTAACCCTTGGTCCAATCCTAACCCTAACCGTCTCTCTAACCCTAGCCCTCAACCTAACCCTATATCTAGGTCCAATCCTAACCGTAACCGTCTCTCTAACCATAGCCCTCACCATAACCCTAACCCTAGGTCCAATCCTAACCCTAAACGTCTCTCTAACCCTCGCCCTCAACGTAACCCTAACCCTAGGTCCAATCCTAACCCTAACCGTCTGTCTAACCCTAGCCCTCAGCATAACGCTAACCCTAGGTGCAATCCTAACCCTAACCGTCTCTCTAACCATAGCCCTCAACATAACCCTAACCCTAGGTCCAATCCAAACCATAACGTCTCTCTAACCCGAGCCCTCAACATAACCCTAACCCTAGGTCCAATCCTAACCCTAACCGTCTCTCTAACCCTAGCCCTCAACATAACCCTAACCCTAGGTCCAATCCTAACCTAACCATCTCTCTAAACCTAGCCCTCAACATAACCCTAACCCTAAGTCCAATCCTACCCCTAACCGCCTCTCTAACCCTAGCCCTGAACATAACCCTAACCCTAGGTCCAATCCTAACCCTAACCGTCTCTCTAACCCTAGCCCACAACATAACCCTAACCCTAGGTCCAATCCTAACCCTAACCGTCTCTCCAACCCTAGCCCTCAACATAACCCTAACCCTAGGTCCAATCCTAACCCTAACTGTCTCTCTAACCCTAGCCCTCAATATAACCCTAACCCTAGGTCCAATCCTAACAGTAACCGTCTCTCTAACACTAGCCCTCAACATAACCCTAACCCTAGGTCCAATCCTAACCCTAAACGTCTCTCCAACCCTAGCCCTCAACATGACCCTAACCTTAGGTCCAATCCTAACCCTAACTGTCTCTCTAACCCTATCCCTCAATATAACCCTAACCCTAGGTCCAATCCTAACCCTAACTGTCTCTCTAACCCTAGCCCTAAACATAACCCTAACCCTAGGTCCAATCCTCACCCTAACTGTCTCTCTAACCCTAGCCCTCAACATAACCCTAACCCTAGGTGCAATCCTAACCCTAACCGTCTCTCTAACCCTAGCCCTCAACATAACCCTAACCCTAGGTCCAATCCTCACCCTAACCGTCTCTCTAACCCTAGCCCTCAACATAACCCTAACCCTAGGTCCAATCCAACCCTAACCGTCTCTCTAACAGTAGCCCTCAACCTAACCCTAACCCTAGGTCCAAACCTAACCCTAACTGTCTCTCTGACCCTAGCCCTCAACATAACCCTAACCCTAGGTCCAATCCTAACCCTAACCGTCTCTCTAACCCTAGCCCTCAAAATAACCCTAACACTCGGTCCAATCCTAACCCTAACCGTCTCTCTAACCTTAGCCCACAACATAACCCTAAGCCTACGTCCAATCTAACCCTAACCGTCTCTCAAACCCTAGCCCTCAAATAACCGGAACCCTATGTCCAATCCTAACCCTAACCGTCTCTCTAACCCTAGCCCTCAACATAACCCTAACCCGAGGTCCAATCCTAACCCTAACCCGAGGTCCAATCCTAACCGCCTCTCTAACCCTAGCCCTGAACATAACCCTAACCCAAGTCCAATCCTAACCCTAACCGTCTCTCTAACCCTAGCCCTCAACATAACCCTAACCCTAGGTGCAATCCTAACCCTAACCGTCTCTCTAACCCTAGCCCTCAACATAACCCTAACCCTAGGTCCAATCCTAACCCTAACCGTCTATCTAACCCTAGCCCTCAACATAACCCTAACCCTAGGTCCAAACCTAACCATAAACGTCTCTCTAACCCGAGCCCTCAACATAACCCTAACCCTAGGTCCAATCCTAAACCTAACCGTCTCTCTAACCCTAGCCCTCAACATAACCCGTACCCTAGGTCCAAACCTAACCCTAACCATCTCTCTAAACCTAGCCCTCAACATAACCCTTACCCTAAGTCCAATCCTTCCCCTAACCGCCTCTCTAACCCTAGCCCTGAACATAACCCTAACCCTAGGTCCAATCCTAACCCTAACCGTCTCTCTAACCCTAGCCCTCAACATAACCCTAACCCTAGGTCCAATCCTAACCCTAACCGTCTCTCCAACCCTAGACCTCAACATAACTCTATCCCTAGGTCCAATCCTAACCCTAACTGTCTCTCTAACCCTAGCCCTCAATATAACCCTAACCCTAGGTCCAATCCTAACCCTAACCGTCTCTCTAACACTAGCCCTCAACATAACCCTAACCCTAGGTCCAATCCTACCCCTAACCGCCTCTCTAACCCTAGCCCTGAACATAACCCTAACCCTAGGTCCAATCCTAACCATAACCGTCTCTCTAACCCTAGCCCTCAACATAACCCTAACCCTAGGTCCAATCCTAACCCTAACTGTCTCTCTAACCCTAGCCCTCAATATAACCCTAACCCTAGGTCCAGTCCTAACCCTAACCGTCTCTCTAACCCTAGCCCTCAACATAACCCTAACCCTAGGTCCAATCCTAACCCTAACTGTCTCTCTAACCCTAGCCCTCAATATAACCCTAACCCTAGGTCCAATCCTAACCCTAACCGTCTCTCTAACCCTAGCCCTCAACATAACCCTAACCCTAGGTCCAATCCTAACCCTAACCGTCTCTCCAAACCTAGCCCTCAACATAATCCTAACCCTAGGTCCAATCCTAACCCTAACCGTCTCTCCAACTCTAGCCCTCAACATAACCCTAACCCTAGGTCCAATCATAACCCTAACTGTCTCTCTAACCCTAGCCCTCAATATAACCCTAACCCTAGGTCCAATCCTAACCCTAACCGTCTCTCCAACTCTAACCCTCAACATAACCCTAACCCTAGGTCCAATCCTAACCCTAACTGTCCTTCTAACCCTAGCCTCAATATAACCCTAACCCTAGGTCCAATCCTAACCCTAACCGTCTCTCTAACCCTAGCCCTCAACATAACCCTAACCCTAGGTCCAATCCTAACCGTAACCGTCTCTCCAAACCTAGCCCTCAACATAATCCTAACCCTAGGTCCAATCCTAACCCTAACCGTCTCTCCAACTCTAGCCCTCAACATAACCCTAACCCTAGGTCCAATCCTAATCCTAACTGTCTCTCTAACCCTAGCCCTCAATATAACCCTAACCCTAGGTCCAATCCTAACCCTAACCGTCTCTCTAACCCTAGCCCTCAACATAACTCTAACCCAAGGTCCAATCCTAACCCTAACCGTCTCTCCAAACCTAGCCCTCAACATAATCCTAACCCTAGGTCCAATCCTAACCCTAACCGTCTCTCTAACCCTAGCCCTCAACATAACCCGAACCCTAGGTCCAATCCTCACCCTAACCGTCTCTCCAACCCTAGCCCTCAACATAACCCTAACCCTAGGTCCAATCCTAACCATAAACGTCTCTCTCACCCTAGACCTCAACATAACCCTAACCCTAGGTCCCATCCTAACCATAACCGTCTCTCTAACCCGAGCCCTCAACATAACCCTAACCCTAGGTCCAATCCTAACCCTAACCGTCTCTCTAACCCTAGCCCTCAACATAAGCCGAACAATATGTCCAATCCTAACCCTAACCATCCCTCTAAACCTAGCCGTCAACATAACCCTAACCCTAAGTCCAATCCTACCCCTAACCTCCTCTCTAACCCTGGCCCTGAACATAACCCTAACCCTAGGTCCAATCCTAACCCTAACCGTCTCTCTAACCCTAGCCCTCAACATAACCCTAACCCTAGGTCCAATCCTAACCCTAACCGTCTCTGCAACCCTAGCCCTCAACATAACCCTAACCCTAGGTCCAATCCTAAACCTAACTGTCTCTCTAACCCTGGCCGTCAATATAACCCTAACCCTACGTCCAATCCTAACCCTAACCGTCTCTCTAACCCTAGCCCTCAACATAACCCTAACCCTTGGTCCAATCCTAACCCTAACTGTCTCTCTAACCGTAGCCCTCAACATAACCCTAACCCTAGGTCCAATGCTAACCCTAATCGTTTCTCTAACCCTAGCCCTCAACATAATCCAAACCCTAGGTCTAATCCTAACCCTAATCATCTATCTAACCCTAGTCCTCACCATAACCCTTACCCTAGCTCCAATCCTAACCCTAAAAGTCTCTCTAATCCTAGCACTCAACACAACCCTAACCCTAGGTCCAATCCTAACCCTATCCGTCTCTCTATCCCTAGCCCTCAACCTAACCCTAACCCTAGGTCCAATCCTAACCCTAACCGTCTCTATAACCCTAGCCCTCAACCTAAACCTAAACCTAGGTCCAATAGTAACCCTAACCGTCTCTCTAACAGTAGCCCTCAACCTAACCCTAACCCTAGGTCCAATCCTAACCCTAACCGTCTCTCTAAACCTAGCGCTCAACATAACCCTAACCCTAGGTCCAATCCTAACCCTAACCGTCTCTCTAACCCTAGCCCTCAACCTAACCCTAAACCTAGGTCCAATCCTAACCCTAACCATATCTCTAACCCTAGCACTCAACCTAACCCTAACCCTAGGTCGAATCCTAACCCTAACCGTCTCTATAACCCTAGGCCTCAACCTAACCCTAACCCTAGATCCAATCCTAACCCTAACCGTCTCTCTAACCCGAGCCCTCAACATAACCCTAACCCTAGGTCCAATCCTAACACTAACCGTCTCTCTAACCCTAGCCCTCAACATAACCCGAACCCTAGGTCCAATCCTAACCCTAACCATCTCTGTAAACCTAGCCCTCAACATAACCCTAACCCTAAGTCCAATCCTACCCCTAACCGCCTCTCTAACCGTAGCCCCGAACATAACCCTAACCCTAGGTCCAGTCCTAACCATAAACGTCTCTCTAACCCGAGCCCTCAACATAACCCTAACCCTAGGTCCAATCCTAACCCTAACTGTCTCTCTAACCCTAGCCCTCAATATAACCCTAACCCTAGGTCCAGTCCTAACCCTAACCGTCTCTCTAACCCTAGCCCTCAACATAACCCTAACCCTAGGTCCAATCTTAACCCTAACCGTCTCTCCAACTCTAGCCCTCAACATAACCGTAACCCTAGTGCAATCCTAACCCTAATCGTCTCTCAAACCCTAGCCCTCAACATAACCCTAACCCTAGGTCCAATCCTAACCCGAACCGTCTCTCTAACCCTAGCCCTCAACCTAACCCTAACCCTAGGTGCAATCCTAACCCTATACGTCTATCTAACCCTAGACCTCAACATAACAATAACCCTAGGTCTAATCCTAACCCGAACCGTCTCTCGAACCTTAGCACTCAACATAACCCTCACCCTAGGTCCAATCCTAACCCGAATCGTCTCTCTAAGCCTAGCCCTCAACATAACCCTAACCCTAGGTCCAATACTAACCCTAATGGTCTACCTAACCCTAGCCCTCAACATAACCCTAACACTAGCTCAAATCCTAACCCTAATCGTCTACCTAACCCTAGACCTCAACATAACCCTAACCCTAGGTCCAATGCTAACACTAATCATCTATCTAACCCTAGCCTTAAACAAAACACTAACCCTAGGTCCAGTAATAACCCTAATCGTTTCTCGAACCCTAGCCCTCAACATAACCCTAACCCTAGGTCCAATCCTAACCCTAATCGACTCTCTAACCATAGCCCTCAACATAACCCTAACCCTAGGTCCAATCCTAACCCCAATCGTCTATCTAACCATAGCGCAAAACTAACCCTAACCCTAGGTCCAATGCTAACCCTAATCGTTTCTCTAACCCTAGCCCTCAACATAATCCAAACCCTAGGTCTAATCCTAACCCTAATCATCTATCTAACCCTAGTCCTCACCATAACCCTTACCCTAGCTCCAATCCTAACCCTAAAAGTCTCTCTAATCCTAGCACTCAACCTAACCCTAACCCTAGGTCCAATCCTACCCCTAACCTCCTCTCTAACCCTAGCCCTGAACATAACCCTAACCCTAGGTCCAATCCTAACGCTAACCGTCTCTCTAACCCTAGCCCTCAACATAACCCTAACCCTAGGTCCAATCCTAACCCTAACCGTCTCTCCAACCCTAGCCCTCAACATAACCCTAACCCTAGGTCCAATCCTAACCCTAACTGTCTCTCTAACCCTAGCCCTCAATATAACGCTAACCCTACGTCCAATCCTAACCCTAACCATCTCTCTAACCCTAGCCCTGAACATAACCCTAACCCAAGTCCAATCCTAACCCTAACCGTGTCTCAAACCCTTGCCCTCAACATAACCCTAACCCTAGGTCCAATCCTATCCCTAACCGTCTCTCTAACCCTAGCCCTCAACATAACCCTAACCCTAGGTCCAATCCTAACCCTAATTGTCTCTCTAACCCTAGCCCTCAATATAACCCTAACCCTAGGTCCAGTCCTAACCCTAACCGTCTCTCCAACCCTAGCCCTCAACATAACCCTAACCCTAGGTCCAATCCTCACCCTAACTGTCTCTCTAACCCTAGCCCTCAATATGACCCTAACCCAAGGTCCAATCCTAACCATAAACGTCTCTCTCACCCTAGACCTCAACATAACCCTAACCCTAAGTCCAATCCTAACCCTAACCGCCTCTCTAACCCTAGCCCTGAACATAACCCTAACCCAAGTCCAATCCTAACCCTAACCGTGTCTCAAACCCTTGCCCTCAACATAACCCTAACCCTAGGTCCAATCCTATCCCTAACCGTCTCTCAAACCCTAGCCCTCAACATAACCCTAACCCTAGGTGCAATCCTAACCCTAACCGTCTCTCTAACCCTAGCCCTGAACATAACCCTAACCCTAGGTCCAATCCTCACCCTAACCGTCTCTCCAACCCTAGCCCTCAACATAACCCTAACCCTAGGTCCAATCCTAACCCTAACCGTCTCTCTAACCCTAGCCCTCAACATAACCCTAACCCTAGGTCCAATCCTAACCCTAAACGTCTCTCCAACCCTAGCCCTCAACATAACCCTAACCGTAGGTCCAATCCTAACCATAACTGTCTCTCTAACCCTAGCCCTCAATATAACCCTAACCCTAGGTCCAATCCTAACCCTAACCGTCTCTCTAACCCTAGCCCTCAACATAACCCTAACCCTAGGTCCAATCCTAACCCTAACCATATCTCCAACCCTAGCCCTCAACATAACCCTAACCCTAGGTCCAATCCTAACCCTAACTGTCTCTCTAAACCTAGCCCTCAATATAACCCTAACCCTAGGTCCAATCCTCACCCTAACTGTCTCTCTAACCCTAGCCCTCAATATGACCCTAACCCAAGGTCCAATCCTAACCATAAACGTCTCTCTCACCCTAGACCTCAACATAACCCTAACCCTAAGTCCAATCCTAACCCTAACCGCCTCTCTAACCCTAGCCCTGAACATAACCCTAACCCAAGTCCAATCCTAACCCTAACCGTGTCTCAAACCCTTGCCCTCAACATAACCCTAACCCTAGGTCCAATCCTAACCCTAACCGTCTCTCTAACCCTAGCCCTCAACATAACCCTAACCCTAGGTGCAATCCTAACCCTAACCGTCTCTCTAACCCTAGCCCTGAACATAACCCTAACCCTAGGTCCAATCCTCACCCTAACCGTCTCTCCAACCCTAGCCCTCAACATAACCCTAACCCAGGGTCCAATCCTAACCCTAACCGTCTCTCTAACCCTAGCCCTCAACATAACCCTAACCCTAGGTCCAATCCTAACCCTAAACGTCTCTCCAACCCTAGCCCTCAACATAACCCTAACCGTAGGTCCAATCCTAACCATAACTGTCTCTCTAACCCTAGCCCTCAATATAACCCTAACCCTAGGTCCAATCCTAACCCTAACCGTCTCTCTAACCCTAGCCCTCAACATAACCCTAACCCTAGGTCCAATCCTAACCCTAACCATATCTCCAACCCTAGCCCTCAACATAACCCTAACCCTAGGTCCAATCCTAACCCTAACTGTCTCTCTAAACCTAGCCCTCAATATAACCCTAACCCTAGGTCCAATCCTAACCCTAACTGTCTCTCTAACCCTAGCCCTCAACATAACCCTATCCCTAGGTCCAATCCTCACCCTAACCATCTCTCTAACCCTAGACCTCAACATAACCCTAACCCTAGGTGCAATCCTAACCCTAACCGTCTCTCTAACCCTAGCCCTCAACATAACCCTAACCCTAGGTCCAATCCTCACCCTAACCGTCTCTCTAACCCTAGCCCTCAACATAACCCTAACCCTAGGTCCAATCCTAACCCTAACTGTCTCTCTAACCATAGCCTTCAACATAACCCTAACCCTAGGTCCAATCCTAACCCTAACCGTCTCTCTAACAATAGCCCTCAACATAACTCTAACCCTAGGTCCAATCCTAACCCTAACCGTCTCTCTAAACCTAGCCCTCAACATAACCCTAACCCTAGGTCCAATCCTCACCCTAACCGTCTCTCTAACCCTAGCCCTCAACATAACCCTAACCCTAGGTCCAATCCTCACCCTAACCGTCTCTCTAACCCTAGCCCTCAACATAACCCTAACCCTAGGTCCAATCCTAACCCTAACCGTATCTCTAACCCTAGCCCTCAACATAACCCTAACCCTAGGTCCAATCCTAACCCTAACCGTCTCTCCAACCCTAGCCCTCAACATAACCCTAACCCTAGGTCCAATCCTAACCCTAACTGTCTCTCTAACCCTAGCCCTCAATATAACGCTAACCCTACGTCCAATCCTAACCCTAACCATCTCTCTAACCCTAGCCCTCAACATAACCCTAACCCTTGGTCCAATCCTAACCCTAACCGTCTCTCTAACCCTAGCCCTCAACATAACCCTAACCCTAGGTCCAATCCTAACCCTAACTGTCTCTCTAACCCTAGCCCTCAATATAACCCTAACCCTAGGTCCAGTCCTAACCCTAACCGTCTCTCCAACCCTAGCCCTCAACATAACCCTAACCCTAGGTCCAATCCTCACCCTAACTGTCTCTCTAACCCTAGCCCTCAATATGACCCTAACCCAAGGTCCAATCCTAACCATAAACATCTCTCTCACCCTAGACCTCAACATAACCCTAACCCTAAGTCCAATCCTAACCCTAACCGCCTCTCTAACCCTAGCCCTGAACATAACCCTAACCCAAGTCCAATCCTAACCCTAACCGTGTCTCAAACCCTTGCCCTCAACATAACCCTAACCCTAGGTCCAATCCTATCCCTAACCGTCTCTCTAACCCTAGCCCTCAACATAACCCTAACCCTAGGTCCAATCCTAACCCTAACTGTCTCTCTAACCCTAGCCCTCAATATAACCCTAACCCTAGGTCCAGTCCTAACCCTAACCGTCTCTCCAACCCTAGCCCTCAACATAACCCTAACCCTAGGTCCAATCCTCACCCTAACTGTCTCTCTAACCCTAGCCCTCAATATGACCCTAACCCAAGGTCCAATCCTAACCATAAACGTCTCTCTCACCCTAGACCTCAACATAACCCTAACCCTAAGTCCAATCCTAACCCTAACCGCCTCTCTAACCCTAGCCCTGAACATAACCCTAACCCAAGTCCAATCCTAACCCTAACCGTGTCTCAAACCCTTGCCCTCAACATAACCCTAACCCTAGGTCCAATCCTATCCCTAACCTTCTCTCAAACCCTAGCCCTCAACATAACCCTAACCCTAGGTGCAATCCTAACCCTAACCGTCTCTCTAACCCTAGCCCTGAACATAACCCTAACCCTAGGTCCAATCCTCACCCTAACCGTCTCTCCAACCCTAGCCCTCAACATAACCCTAACCCTAGGTCCAATCCTAACCCTAACCGTCTCTCTAACCCTAGCCCTCAACATAACCCTAACCCTAGGTCCAATCCTAACCCTAAACGTCTCTCCAACCCTAGCCCTCAACATAACCCTAACCGTAGGTCCAATCCTAACCATAACTGTCTCTCTAACCCTAGCCCTCAATATAACCCTAACCCTAGGTCCAATCCTAACCCTAACCGTCTCTCTAACCCTAGCCCTCAACATAACCCTAACCCTAGGTCCAATCCTAACCCTAACCATATCTCCAACCCTAGCCCTCAACATAACCCTAACCCTAGGTCCAATCCTAACCCTAACTGTCTCTCTAAACCTAGCCCTCAATATAACCCTAACCCTAGGTCCAATCCTCACCCTAACTGTCTCTCTAACCCTAGCCCTCAATATGACCCTAACCCAAGGTCCAATCCTAACCATAAACGTCTCTCTCACCCTAGACCTCAACATAACCCTAACCCTAAGTCCAATCCTAACCCTAACCGCCTCTCTAACCCTAGCCCTGAACATAACCCTAACCCAAGTCCAATCCTAACCCTAACCGTGTCTCAAACCCTTGCCCTCAACATAACCCTAACCCTAGGTCCAATCCTAACCCTAACCGTCTCTCTAACCCTAGCCCTCAACATAACCCTAACCCTAGGTGCAATCCTAACCCTAACCGTCTCTCTAACCCTAGCCCTGAACATAACCCTAACCCTAGGTCCAATCCTCACCCTAACCGTCTCTCCAACCCTAGCCCTCAACATAACCCTAACCCTAGGTCCAATCCTAACCCTAACCGTCTCTCTAACCCTAGCCCTCAACATAACCCTAACCCTAGGTCCAATCCTAACCCTAAACGTCTCTCCAACCCTAGCCCTCAACATAACCCTAACCGTAGGTCCAATCCTAACCATAACTGTCTCTCTAACCCTAGCCCTCAATATAACCCTAACCCTAGGTCCAATCCTAACCCTAACCGTCTCTCTAACCCTAGCCCTCAACATAACCCTAACCCTAGGTCCAATCCTAACCCTAACCATATCTCCAACCCTAGCCCTCAACATAACCCTAACCCTAGGTCCAATCCTAACCCTAACTGTCTCTCTAAACCTAGCCCTCAATATAACCCTAACCCTAGGTCCAATCCTAACCCTAACTGTCTCTCTAACCCTAGCCCTCAACATAACCCTATCCCTAGGTCCAATCCTCACCCTAACCATCTCTCTAACCCTAGACCTCAACATAACCCTAACCCTAGGTGCAATCCTAACCCTAACCGTCTCTCTAACCCTAGCCCTCAACATAACCCTAACCCTAGGTCCAATCCTCACCCTAACCGTCTCTCTAACCCTAGCCCTCAACATAACCCTAACCCTAGGTCCAATCCTAACCCTAACTGTCTCTCTAACCATAGCCTTCAACATAACCCTAACCCTAGGTCCAATCCTAACCCTAACCGTCTCTCTAACAATAGCCCTCAACATAACTCTAACCCTAGGTCCAATCCTAACCCTAACCGTCTCTCTAAACCTAGCCCTCAACATAACCCTAACCCTAGGTCCAATCCTCACCCTAACCGTCTCTCTAACCCTAGCCCTCAACATAACCCTAACCCTAGGTCCAATCCTCACCCTAACCGTCTCTCTAACCCTAGCCCTCAACATAACCCTAACCCTAGGTCCAATCCTAACCCTAACCGTATCTCTAACCCTAGCCCTCAACATAACCCTAACCCTAGGTCCAATCCTAACCCTCACCGTCTCTCTGACCCTAGCCCTCAACATAACCCTATCCCTAGATCTAATCCTAACACTAACCGTCTCCTAACCCTAGCCTTCAACATAACCCTAACGCTAGGTCCAATCCTAACCCTAACCGTCTCTCTAACCCTAGCCCTCAACATAACCCTAACCCTAGGTCCAATCCTAACCCTAACCGTCTCTCTAACCCTAGCCCTCAACATAACCCTAACCCTAGGTCCAATCCTAACCCTAACTGTCTCTCTAACCCTAGCCCTCAAAATAGCCCTAACCCTAGGTCCAATCCTAACCCTAACTGTCTCTCTAACCCTAGCCCTCAACATCACCCTAACCCTAGGTCCAATCCTCACCCTAACCGTCTCTCTAACCCTAGCCCTCAACATAACCCTAACCCTAGGTGCAATCCTAACCCTAACCTTCTCTCTAAACCTAGCCCGCATCATAACCCTAACCCTAGGTCTAATCCTAACCCTAACCGTCTCTCTAACCCTAGCCCTCAACATAACTCTAACCCTTGGTCCAATCCTAACCCTAACCGTCTCTCTAACCCTAGCCCTCAACCTAACCTTATATCTAGGTCCAATCCTAACCGTAACCGTCTCTCTAACCATAGCCCTCACCATAACCCTAACCCTAGGTCCAATCATAACCCTAAACGTCTCTCTAACCCTCGCCCTCAACGTAACCCTAACCCTAGGTCCAATCCTAACCCTAACCGTCTGTCTAACCCTAGCCCTCAGCATAACGCTAACCCTAGGTGCAATCCTAACCCTAACCGTCTCTCTAACCCTAGCCCTCAACATAACCCTAACCCTAGGTCCAATCCAAACCATAACGTCTCTCTAACCCGAGCCCTCAACATAACCCTAACCCTAGGTCCAATCCTAACCCTAACCGTCTCTCTAACCCTAGCCCTCAACATAACCCTAACCATAGGTCCAATCCTAACCTAAACATCTCTCTAAACCTAGCCCTCAACATAACCCTAACCCTAAGTCCAATCCTACCCCTAACCGCCTCTCTAACCCTAGCCCTGAACATAACCCTAACCCCAGGTCCAATCCTAACCCTAACCGTCTCTCTAACCCTAGCCCACAACATAACCCTAACCCTAGGTCCAATCCTAACCCTAACCGTCTCTCCAACCCTAGCCCTCAACATAACCCTAACCCTAGGTCCAATCCTAACCCTAACTGTCTCTCTAACCCTAGCCCTCAATATAACCCTAACCCTAGGTCCAATCCTAACAGTAACCGTCTCTCTAACCCTAGCCCTCAACATAACTCTAACCCTAGGTCCAATCCTAACCCTAAACGTCTCTCCAAACCTAGCCCTCAACATGACCCTAACCGTAGGTCCAATCCTAACCATAACTGTCTCTCTAACCCTAGCCCTCAATATAACCCTAACCCTAGGTCCAATCCTAACCCTAACCGTCTCTCTAAAGCTAGCCCTCAACATAACCCTAACCCTAGGTCCAATCCTAACCCTAACCATCTCTCCAACCCTAGCCCTCAACATAACCCTAACCCTAGGTCCAATCCTAACCCTAACTGTCTCTCTAAGCCTAGCCCTCAATATAACCCTAACCCTAGGTCCAATCCTAACCCTAACTGTCTCTCTAACCCTAGCCCTCAATATGACCCTAACCCAAGGTCCAATCCTAACCATAAACGTCTCTCTCACCCTAGACCTCAACATAACCCTAACCCTAAGTCCAATCCTAACCCTAACCGCCTCTCTAACCCTAGCCCTGAACATAACCCTAACCCAAGTCCAATCCTAACCCTAACCGTGTCTCAAACCCTTGCCCTCAACATAACCCTAACCCTAGGTCCAATCCTATCCCTAACCGTCTCTCTAACCCTAGCCCTCAACATAACCCTAACCCTAGGTGCAATCCTAACCCTAACCGTCTCTCTAACCCTAGCCCTGAACATAACCCTAACCCTAGGTCCAATCCTCACCCTAACCGTCTCTCCAACCCTAGCCCTCAACATAACCCTAACCCTAGGTCCAATCCTAACCCTAACCGTCTCTCTAACCCTAGCCCTCAACATAACCCTAACCCTAGGTCCAATCCTAACCCTAAACGTCTCTCCAACCCTAGCCCTCAACATAACCCTAACCGTAGGTCCAATCCTAACCATAACTGTCTCTCTAACCCTAGCCCTCAATATAACCCTAACCCTAGGTCCAATCCTAACCCTAACCGTCTCTCTAACCCTAGCCCTCAACATAACCCTAACCCTAGGTCCAATCCTAACCCTAACCATATCTCCAACCCTAGCCCTCAACATAACCCTAACCCTAGGTCCAATCCTAACCCTAACTGTCTCTCTAAACCTAGCCCTCAATATAACCCTAACCCTAGGTCCAATCCTAACCCTAACTGTCTCTCTAACCCTAGCCCTCAACATAACCCTATCCCTAGGTCCAATCCTCACCCTAACCATCTCTCTAACCCTAGCCCTCAACATAACCCTAACCCTAGGTGCAATCCTAACCCTAACCGTCTCTCTAACCCTAGCCCTCAACATAACCCTAACCCTAGGTCCAATCCTCACCCTAACCGTCTCTCTAACCCTAGCCCTCAACATAACCCTAACCCTAGGTCCAATCCTAACCCTAACTGTCTCTCTAACCATAGCCTTCAACATAACCCTAACCCTAGGTCCATTCCTAACCCTAACCGTCTCTCTAACAATAGCCCTCAACATAACTCTAACCCTAGGTCCAATCCTAACCCTAACCGTCTCTCTAAACCTAGCCCTCAACATAACCCTAACCCTAGGTCCAATCCTCACCCTAACCGTCTCTCTAACCCTAGCCCTCAACATAACCCTAACCCTAGGTCCAATCCTCACCCTAACCGTCTCTCTAACCCTAGCCCTCAACATAACCCTAACCCTAGGTCCAATCCTAACCCTAACCGTATCTCTAACCCTAGCCCTCAACATAACCCTAACCCTAGGTCCAATCCTAACCCTCACCGTCTCTCTGACCCTAGCCCTCAACATAACCCTATCCCTAGATCTAATCCTAACCCTAACCGTCTCCTAACCCTAGCCTTCAACATAACCCTAACGCTAGGTCCAATCCTAACCCTAACCGTCTCTCTAACCCTAGCCCTCAACATAACCCTAACCCTAGGTCCAATCCTAACCCTAACCGTCTCTCTAACCCTAGCCCTCAACATAACCCTAACCCTAGGTCCAATCCTAACCCTAACTGTCTCTCTAACCCTAGCCCTCAAAATAGCCCTAACCCTAGGTCCAATCCTAACCCTAACTGTCTCTCTAACCCTAGCCCTCAACATCACCCTAACCCTAGGTCCAATCCTCACCCTAACCGTCTCTCTAACCCTAGCCCTCAACATAACCCTAACCCTAGGTGCAATCCTAACCCTAACATTCTCTCTAAACCTAGCCCGCATCATAACCCTAACCCTAGGTCTAATCCTAACCCTAACCGTCTCTCTAACCCTAGCCCTCAACATAACTCTAACCCTTGGTCCAATCCTAACCCTAACCGTCTCTCTAACCCTAGCCCTCAACCTAACCCTATATCTAGGTCCAATCCTAACCGTAACCGTCTCTCTAACCATAGCCCTCACCATAACCCTAACCCTAGGTCCAATCATAACCCTAAACGTCTCTCTAACCCTCGCCCTCAACGTAACCCTAACCCTAGGTCCAATCCTAACCCTAACCGTCTGTCTAACCCTAGCCCTCAGCATAACGCTAACCCTAGGTGCAATCCTAACCCTAACCGTCTCTCTAACCCTAGCCCTCAACATAACCCTAACCCTAGGTCCAATCCAAACCATAACGTCTCTCTAACCCGAGCCCTCAACATAACCCTAACCCTAGGTCCAATCCTAACCCTAACCGTCTCTCTAACCCTAGCCCTCAACATAACCCTAACCATAGGTCCAATCCTAACCTAACCATCTCTCTAAACCTAGCCCTCAACATAACCCTAACCCTAAGTCCAATCCTACCCCTAACCGCCTCTCTAACCCTAGCCCTGAACATAACCCTAACCCTAGGTCCAATCCTAACCCTAACCGTCTCTCTAACCCTAGCCCACAACATAACCCTAACCCTAGGTCCAATCCTAACCCTAACCGTCTCTCCAACCCTAGCCCTCAACATAACCCTAACCCTAGGTCCAATCCTAACCCTAACTGTCTCTCTAACCCTAGCCCTCAATATAACCCTAACCCTAGGTCCAATCCTAACAGTAACCGTCTCTCTAACCCTAGCCCTCAACATAGCTCTAACCCTAGGTCCAATCCTAACCCTAAACGTCTCTCCAACCCTAGCCCTCAACATGACCCTAACCGTAGGTCCAATCCTAACCATAACTGTCTCTCTAACCCTAGCCCTCAATATAACCCTAACCCTAGGTCCAATCCTAACCCTAACCGTCTCTCTAAAGCTAGCCCTCAACATAACCCTAACCCTAGGTCCAATCCTAACCCTAACCATCTCTCCAACCCTAGCCCTCAACATAACCCTAACCCTAGGTCCAATCCTAACCCTAACTGTCTCTCTAAGCCTAGCCCTCAATATAACCCTAACCCTAGGTCCAATCCTAACCCTAACTGTCTCTCTAACCCTAGCCCTCAATATGACCCTAACCCAAGGTCCAATCCTAACCATAAAAGTCTCTCTCACCCTAGACCTCAACATAACCCTAACCCTAAGTCCAATCCTAACCCTAACCGCCTCTCTAACCCTAGCCCTGAACATAACCCTAACCCAAGTCCAATCCTAACCCTAACCGTGTCTCAAACCCTTGCCCTCAACATAACCCTAACCCTAGGTCCAATCCTATCCCTAACCGTCTCTCTAACCCTAGCCCTCAACATAACCCTAACCCTAGGTGCAATCCTAACCCTAACCGTCTCTCTAACCCTAGCCCTGAACATAACCCTAACCCTAGGTCCAATCCTCACCCTAACCGTCTCTCCAACCCTAGCCCTCAACATAACCCTAACCCTAGGTCCAATCCTAACCCTAACCGTCTCTCTAACCCTAGCCCTCAACATAACCCTAACCCTAGGTCCAATCCTAACCCTAAACGTCTCTCCAACCCTAGCCCTCAACATAACCCTAACCGTAGGTCCAATCCTAACCATAACTGTCTCTCTAACCCTAGCCCTCAATATAACCCTAACCCTAGGTCCAATCCTAACCCTAACCGTCTCTCTAACCCTAGCCCTCAACATAACCCTAACCCTAGGTCCAATCCTAACCCTAACCATATCTCCAACCCTAGCCCTCAACATAACCCTAACCCTAGGTCCAATCCTAACCATAACTGTCTCTCTAAACCTAGCCCTCAATATAACCCTAACCCTAGGTCCAATCCTCACCGTAACTGTCTCTCTAACCCTAGCCCTCAATATGACCCTAACCCAAGGTCCAATCCTAACCATAAACGTCTCTCTCACCCTAGACCTCAACATAACCCTAACCCTAAGTCCAATCCTAACCCTAACCGCCTCTCTAACCCTAGCCCTGAACATAACCCTAACCCAAGTCCAATCCTAACCCTAACCGTGTCTCAAACCCTTGCCCTCAACATAACCCTAACCCTAGGTCCAATCCTAACCCTAACCGTCTCTCTAACCCTAGCCCTCAACATAACCCTAACCCTAGGTGCAATCCTAACCCTAACCGTCTCTCTAACCCTAGCCCTGAACATAACCCTAACCCTAGGTCCAATCCTCACCCTAACCGTCTCTCCAACCCTAGCCCTCAACATAACCCTAACCCTAGGTCCAATCCTAACCCTAAACGTCTCTCCAACCCTAGCCCTCAACATAACCCTAACCGTAGGTCCAATCCTAACCATAACTGTCTTTCTAACCCTAGCCCTCAATATAACCCTAACCCTAGGTCCAATCCTAACCCTAACCGTCTCTCTAACCCTAGCCCTCAACATAACCCTAACCCTAGGTCCAATCCTAACCCTAACCATATCTCCAACCCTAGCCCTCAACATAACCCTAACCCTAGGTCCAATCCTAACCCTAACTGTCTCTCTAAACCTAGCCCTCAATATAACCCTAACCCTAGGTCCAATCCTAACCCTAACTGTCTCTCTAACCCTAGCCCTCAACATAACCCTATCCCTAGGTCCAATCCTCACCCTAACCATCTCTCTAACCCTAGCCCTCAACATAACCCTAACCCTAGGTGCAATCCTAACCCTAACCGTCTCTCTAACCCTAGCCCTCAACATAACCCTAACCCTAGGTCCAATCCTCACCCTAACCGTCTCTCTAACCCTAGCCCTCAACATAACCCTAACCCTAGGTCCAATCCTAACCCTAACTGTCTCTCTAACCATAGCCTTCA
This sequence comes from Miniopterus schreibersii, assembly GCF_964146895.1. Taxonomy (NCBI): domain Eukaryota; kingdom Metazoa; phylum Chordata; class Mammalia; order Chiroptera; family Miniopteridae; genus Miniopterus; species Miniopterus schreibersii. The sequence goes on from NW_027669844.1 coordinate 1,153,567, forward strand.
ACATAACCCTAACCCTAGGTCCAATCCTAACCCTAACCGTCTCTCTAACAATAGCCCTCAACATAACTCTAACCCTAGGTCCAATCCTAACCCTAACCGTCTCTCTAAACCTAGCCCTCAACATAACCCTAACCCTAGGTCCAATCCTCACCCTAACCGTCTCTCTAACCCTAGCCCTCAACATAACCCTAACCCTAGGTCCAATCCTCACCCTAACCGTCTCTCTAACCCTAGCCCTCAACATAACCCTAACCCTAGGTCCAATCCTAACCCTAACCGTAACTCTAACCCTAGCCCTCAACATAACCCTAACCCTAGGTCCAATCCTAACCCTCACCGTCTCTCTGACCCTAGCCCTCAACATAACCCTATCCCTAGATCTAATCCTAACCCTAACCGTCTCCTAACCCTAGCCTTCAACATAACCCTAACGCTAGGTCCAATCCTAACCCTAACCGTCTCTCTAACCCTAGCCCTCAACATAACCCTAACCCTAGGTCCAATCCTAACCCTAACCGTCTCTCTAACCCTAGCCCTCAACATAACCCTAACCCTAGGTCCAATCCTAACCCTAACTGTCTCTCTAACCCTAGCCCTCAAAATAGCCCTAACCCTAGGTCCAATCCTAACCCTAACTGTCTCTCTAACCCTAGCCCTCAACATCACCCTAACCCTAGGTCCAATCCTCACCCTAACCGTCTCTCTAACCCTAGCCCTCAACATAACCCTAACCCTAGGTGCAATCCTAACCCTAATCTTCTCTCTAAACCTAGCCCGCATCATAACCCTAACCCTAGGTCTAATCCTAACCCTAACCGTCTCTCTAACCCTAGCCCTCAACATAACTCTAACCCTTGGTCCAATCCTAACCCTAACCGTGTCTAACCCTAGCCCTCAACCTAACCCTATATCTAGGTCCAATCCTAACCGTAACCGTCTCTCTAACCATAGCCCTCACCATAACCCTAACCCTAGGTCCAATCATAACCCTAAACGTCTCTCTAACCCTCGCCCTCAACGTAACCCTAACCCTAGGTCCAATCCTAACCCTAACCGTCTGTCTAACCCTAGCCCTCAGCATAACGCTAACCCTAGGTGCAATCCTAACCCTAACCGTCTCTCTAACCCTAGCCCTCAACATAACCCTAACCCTAGGTCCAATCCAAACCATAACGTCTCTCTAACCCGAGCCCTCAACATAACCCTAACCCTAGGTCCAATCCTAACCCTAACCGTCTCTCTAACCCTAGCCCTCAACATAACCCTAACCATAGGTCCAATCCTAACCTAACCATCTCTCTAAACCTAGCCCTCAACATAACCCTAACCCTAAGTCCAATCCTACCCCTAACCGCCTCTCTAACCCTAGCCCTGAACATAACCCTAACCCTAGGTCCAATCCTAACCCTAACCGTCTCTCTAACCCTAGCCCACAACATAACCCTAACCCTAGGTCCAATCCTAACCCTAACCGTCTCTCCAACCCTAGCCCTCAACATAACCCTAACCCTAGGTCCAATCCTAACCCTAACTGTCTCTCTAACCCTAGCCCTCAATATAACCCTAACCCTAGGTCCAATCCTAACCCTAACCGTATCTCTAACCCTAGCCCTCAACATAACCCTAACCCTAGGTCCAATCCTAACCCTCACCGTCTCTCTGACCCTAGCCCTCAACATAACCCTATCCCTAGATCTAATCCTAACCCTAACCGTCTCCTAACCCTAGCCTTCAACATAACCCTAACGCTAGGTCCAATCCTAACCCTAACCGTCTCTCTAACCCTAGCCCTCAACATAACCCTAACCCTAGGTCCAATCCTAACCCTAACCGTCTCTCTAACCCTAGCCCTCAACATAACCCTAACCCTAGGTCCAATCCTAACCCTAACTGTCTCTCTAACCCTAGCCCTCAAAATAGCCCTAACCCTAGGTCCAATCCTAACCCTAACTGTCTCTCTAACCCTAGCCCTCAACATCACCCTAACCCTAGGTCCAATCCTCACCCTAACCGTCTCTCTAACCCTAGCCCTCAACATAACCCTAACCCTAGGTGCAATCCTAACCCTAACATTCTCTCTAAACCTAGCCCGCATCATAACCCTAACCCTAGGTCTAATCCTAACCCTAACCGTCTCTCTAACCCTAGCCCTCAACATAACTCTAACCCTTGGTCCAATCCTAACCCTAACCGTCTCTCTAACCCTAGCCCTCAACCTAACCCTATATCTAGGTCCAATCCTAACCGTAACCGTCTCTCTAACCATAGCCCTCACCATAACCCTAACCCTAGGTCCAATCATAACCCTAAACGTCTCTCTAACCCTCGCCCTCAACGTAACCCTAACCCTAGGTCCAATCCTAACCCTAACCCTCTGTCTAACCCTAGCCCTCAGCATAACGCTAACCCTAGGTGCAATCCTAACCCTAACCGTCTCTCTAACCCTAGCCCTCAACATAACCCTAACCCTAGGTCCAATCCAAACCATAACGTCTCTCTAACCCGAGCCCTCAACATAACCCTAACCCTAGGTCCAATCCTAACCCTAACCGTCTCTCTAACCCTAGCCCTCAACATAACCCTAACCATAGGTCCAATCCTAACCTAACCATCTCTCTAAACCTAGCCCTCAACATAACCCTAACCCTAAGTCCAATCCTACCCCTAACCGCCTCTCTAACCCTAGCCCTGAACATAACCCTAACCCTAGGTCCAATCCTAACCCTAACCGTCTCTCTAACCCTAGCCCACAACATAACCCTAACCCTAGGTCCAATCCTAACCCTAACCGTCTCTCCAACCCTAGCCCTCAACATAACCCTAACCCTAGGTCCAATCCTAACCCTAACTGTCTCTCTAACCCTAGCCCTCAATATAACCCTAACCCTAGGTCCAATCCTAACAGTAACCGTCTCTCTAACCCTAGCCCTCAACATAGCTCTAACCCTAGGTCCAATCCTAACCCTAAACGTCTCTCCAACCCTAGCCCTCAACATGACCCTAACCGTAGGTCCAATCCTAACCATAACTGTCTCTCTAACCCTAGCCCTCAATATAACCCTAACCCTAGGTCCAATCCTAACCCTAACCGTCTCTCTAAAGCTAGCCCTCAACATAACCCTAACCCTAGGTCCAATCCTAACCCTAACCATCTCTCCAACCCTAGCCCTCAACATAACCCTAACCCTAGGTCCAATCCTAACCCTAACTGTCTCTCTAAGCCTAGCCCTCAATATAACCCTAACCCTAGGTCCAATCCTAACCCTAACTGTCTCTCTAACCCTAGCCCTCAATATGACCCTAACCCAAGGTCCAATCCTAACCATAAAAGTCTCTCTCACCCTAGACCTCAACATAACCCTAACCCTAAGTCCAATCCTAACCCTAACCGCCTCTCTAACCCTAGCCCTGAACATAACCCTAACCCAAGTCCAATCCTAACCCTAACCGTGTCTCAAACCCTTGCCCTCAACATAACCCTAACCCTAGGTCCAATCCTATCCCTAACCGTCTCTCTAACCCTAGCCCTCAACATAACCCTAACCCTAGGTGCAATCCTAACCCTAACCGTCTCTCTAACCCTAGCCCTGAACATAACCCTAACCCTAGGTCCAATCCTCACCCTAACCGTCTCTCCAACCCTAGCCCTCAACATAACCCTAACCCTAGGTCCAATCCTAACCCTAACCGTCTCTCTAACCCTAGCCCTCAACATAACCCTAACCCTAGGTCCAATCCTAACCCTAAACGTCTCTCCAACCCTAGCCCTCAACATAACCCTAACCGTAGGTCCAATCCTAACCATAACTGTCTCTCTAACCCTAGCCCTCAATATAACCCTAACCCTAGGTCCAATCCTAACCCTAACCGTCTCTCTAACCCTAGCCCTCAACATAACCCTAACCCTAGGTCCAATCCTAACCCTAACCATATCTCCAACCCTAGCCCTCAACATAACCCTAACCCTAGGTCCAATCCTAACCATAACTGTCTCTCTAAACCTAGCCCTCAATATAACCCTAACCCTAGGTCCAATCCTCACCCTAACTGTCTCTCTAACCCTAGCCCTCAATATGACCCTAACCCAAGGTCCAATCCTAACCATAAACGTCTCTCTCACCCTAGACCTCAACATAACCCTAACCCTAAGTCCAATCCTAACCCTAACCGCCTCTCTAACCCTAGCCCTGAACATAACCCTAACCCAAGTCCAATCCTAACCCTAACCGTGTCTCAAACCCTTGCCCTCAACATAACCCTAACCCTAGGTCCAATCCTAACCCTAACCGTCTCTCTAACCCTAGCCCTCAACATAACCCTAACCCTAGGTGCAATCCTAACCCTAACCGTCTCTCTAACCCTAGCCCTGAACATAACCCTAACCCTAGGTCCAATCCTCACCCTAACCGTCTCTCCAACCCTAGCCCTCAACATAACCCTAACCCTAGGTCCAATCCTAACCCTAACCGTCTCTCTAACCCTAGCCCTCAACATAACCCTAACCCTAGGTCCAATCCTAACCCTAAACGTCTCTCCAACCCTAGCCCTCAACATAACCCTAACCGTAGGTCCAATCCTAACCATAACTGTCTTTCTAACCCTAGCCCTCAATATAACCCTAACCCTAGGTCCAATCCTAACCCTAACCGTCTCTCTAACCCTAGCCCTCAACATAACCCTAACCCTAGGTCCAATCCTAACCCTAACCATATCTCCAACCCTAGCCCTCAACATAACCCTAACCCTAGGTCCAATCCTAACCCTAACTGTTTCTCTAAACCTAGCCCTCAATATAACCCTAACCCTAGGTCCAATCCTAACCCTAACTGTCTCTCTAACCCTAGCCCTCAACATAACCCTATCCCTAGGTCCAATCCTCACCCTAACCATCTCTCTAACCCTAGCCCTCAACATAACCCTAACCCTAGGTGCAATCCTAACCCTAACCGTCTCTCTAACCCTAGCCCTCAACATAACCCTAACCCTAGGTCCAATCCTCACCCTAACCGTCTCTCTAACCCTAGCCCTCAACATAACCCTAACCCTAGGTCCAATCCTAACCCTAACTGTCTCTCTAACCATAGCCTTCAACATAACCCTAACCCTAGGTCCAATCCTAACCCTAACCGTCTCTCTAACAATAGCCCTCAACATAACTCTAACCCTAGGTCCAATCCTAACCCTAACCGTCTCTCTAAACCTAGCCCTCAACATAACCCTAACCCTAGGTCCAATCCTCACCCTAACCGTCTCTCTAACCCTAGCCCTCAACATAACCCTAACCCTAGGTCCAATCCTCACCCTAACCGTCTCTCTAACCCTAGCCCTCAACATAACCCTAACCCTAGGTCCAATCCTAACCCTAACCGTATCTCTAACCCTAGCCCTCAACATAACCCTAACCCTAGGTCCAATCCTAACCCTCACCGTCTCTCTGACCCTAGCCCTCAACATAACCCTATCCCTAGATCTAATCCTAACCCTAACCGTCTCCTAACCCTAGCCTTCAACATAACCCTAACGCTAGGTCCAATCCTAACCCTAACCGTCTCTCTAACCCTAGCCCTCAACATAACCCTAACCCTAGGTCCAATCCTAACCCTAACCGTCTCTCTAACCCTAGCCCTCAACATAACCCTAACCCTAGGTCCAATCCTAACCCTAACTGTCTCTCTAACCCTAGCCCTCAAAATAGCCCTAACCCTAGGTCCAATCCTAACCCTAACTGTCTCTCTAACCCTAGCCCTCAACATCACCCTAACCCTAGGTCCAATCCTCACCCTAACCGTCTCTCTAACCCTAGCCCTCAACATAACCCTAACCCTAGGTGCAATCCTAACCCTAATCTTCTCTCTAAACCTAGCCCGCATCATAACCCTAACCCTAGGTCTAATCCTAACCCTAACCGTCTCTCTAACCCTAGCCCTCAACATAACTCTAACCCTTGGTCCAATCCTAACCCTAACCGTCTCTAACCCTAGCCCTCAACCTAACCCTATATCTAGGTCCAATCCTAACCGTAACCGTCTCTCTAACCATAGCCCTCACCATAACCCTAACCCTAGGTCCAATCATAACCCTAAACGTCTCTCTAACCCTCGCCCTCAACGTAACCCTAACCCTAGGTCCAATCCTAACCCTAACCGTCTGTCTAACCCTAGCCCTCAGCATAACGCTAACCCTAGGTGCAATCCTAACCCTAACCGTCTCTCTAACCCTAGCCCTCAACATAACCCTAACCCTAGGTCCAATCCAAACCATAACGTCTCTCTAACCCGAGCCCTCAACATAACCCTAACCCTAGGTCCAATCCTAACCCTAACCGTCTCTCTAACCCTAGCCCTCAACATAACCCTAACCATAGGTCCAATCCTAACCTAACCATCTCTCTAAACCTAGCCCTCAACATAACCCTAACCCTAAGTCCAATCCTACCCCTAACCGCCTCTCTAACCCTAGCCCTGAACATAACCCTAACCCTAGGTCCAATCCTAACCCTAACCGTCTCTCTAACCCTAGCCCACAACATAACCCTAACCCTAGGTCCAATCCTAACCCTAACCGTCTCTCCAACCCTAGCCCTCAACATAACCCTAACCCTAGGTCCAATCCTAACCCTAACTGTCTCTCTAACCCTAGCCCTCAATATAACCCTAACCCTAGGTCCAATCCTAACAGTAACCGTCTCTCTAACCCTAGCCCTCAACATAACTCTAACCCTAGGTCCAATCCTAAACCTAAACGTCTCTCCAACCCTAGCCCTCAACATGACCCTAACCGTAGGTCCAATCCTAACCATAACTGTCTCTCTAACCCTAGCCCTCAATATAACCCTAACCCTAGGTCCAATCCTAACCCTAACCGTCTCTCTAAAGCTAGCCCTCAACATAACCCTAACCCTAGGTCCAATCCTAACCCTAACCATCTCTCCAACCCTAGCCCTCAACATAACCCTAACCCTAGGTCCAATCCTAACCCTAACTGTCTCTCTAAGCCTAGCCCTCAATATAACCCTAACCCTAGGTCCAATCCTAACCCTAACTGTCTCTCTAACCCTAGCCCTAAACATAACCCTAACCCTAGGTCCAATCCTCACCCTAACTGTCTCTCTAACCCTAGCCCTCAACATAACCCTAACCCTAGGTGCAATCCTAACCCTAACCGTCTCTCTAACCCTAGCCCTCAACATAACCCTAACCCTAGGTCCAATCCTCACCCTAACCGTCTCTCTAACCCTAGCCCTCAACATAACCCTAACCCTAGGTCCAATCCAACCCTAACCGTCTCTCTAACAGTAGCCCTCAACCTAACCCTAACCCTAGGTCCAAACCTAACCCTAACTGTCTCTCTGACCCTAGCCCTCAACATAACCCTAACCCTAGGTCCAATCCTAACCCTAACCGTCTCTCTAACCCTAGCCCTCAAAATAACCCTAACACTCGGTCCAATCCTAACCCTAACCGTCTCTCTAACCTTAGCCCACAACATAACCCTAAGCCTACGTCCAATCTAACCCTAACCGTCTCTCAAACCCTAGCCCTCAAATAACCGGAACCCTATGTCCAATCCTAACCCTAACCGTCTCTCTAACCCTAGCCCTCAACATAACCCTAACCCGAGGTCCAATCCTAACCCTAACCCGAGGTCCAATCCTAACCGCCTCTCTAACCCTAGACCTGAACATAACCCTAACCCAAGTCCAATCCTAACCCTAACCGTGTCTCAAACCCTTGCCCTCAACATAACCTTAACCCTAGGTCCAATCCTAACCCTAACCGTCTCTCTAACCCTAGCCCTCAACATAACCCTAACCCTAGGTGCAATCCTAACCCTAACCGTCTCTCTAACCCTAGCCCTCAACATAACCCTAACCCTAGGTCCAATCCTAACCCTAACCGTCTATCTAACCCTAGCCCTCAACATAACCCTAACCCTAGGTCCAAACCTAACCATAAACGTCTCTCTAACCCGAGCCCTCAACATAACCCTAACCCTAGGTCCAATCCTAAACCTAACCGTCTCTCTAACCCTAGCCCTCAACATAACCCGTACCCTAGGTCCAAACCTAACCCTAACCATCTCTCTAAACCTAGCCCTCAACATAACCCTAACCCTAAGTCCAATCCTTCCCCTAACCGCCTCTCTAACCCTAGCCCTGAACATAACCCTAACCCTAGGTCCAATCCTAACCCTAACCGTCTCTCTAACCCTAGCCCTCAACATAACCCTAACCCTAGGTCCAATCTTAACCCTAACCGTCTCTCCAACCCTAGCCCTCAACATAACTCTATCCCTAGGTCCAATCCTAACCCTAACTGTCTCTCTAACCCTAGCCCTCAACATCACCCTAACCCTAGGTGCAATCCTAACCCTAACCGTCTCTCTAACACTAGCCCTCAACATAACCCTAACCCTAGGTCCAATCCTACCCCTAACCGCCTCTCTAACCCTAGCCCTGAACATAACCCTAACCCTAGGTCCAATCCTAACCATAACCGTCTCTCTAACCCTAGCCCTCATCATAACCCTAACCCTAGGTCCAATCCTAACCCTAACTGTCTCTCTAACCCTAGCCCTCAATATAACCCTAACCCTAGGTCCAGTCCTAACCCTAACCGTCTCTCTAACCCTAGCCCTCAACATAACCCTAACCCTAGGTCCAATCCTAACCCTAACCGTCTCTCCAACTCTAGCCCTCAACATAACCCTAACCCTAGGTCCAATCCTAACCCTAACTGTCTCTCTAACCCTAGCCCTCAATATAACCCTAACCCTAGGTCCAATCCTAACCCTAACCGTCTCTCTAACCCTAGCCCTCAACATAACCCTAACCCTAGGTCCAATCCTAACCCTAACCGTCTCTCCAAACCTAGCCCTCAACATAATCCTAACCCTAGGTCCAATCCTAACCCTAACCGTCTCTCCAACTCTAGCCCTCAACATAACCCTAACCCTAGGTCCAATCCTAACCCTAACTGTCTCTCTAACCCTAGCCCTCAATATAACCCTAACCCTAGGTCCAATCCTAACCCTAACCGTCTCTCCAACTCTAGCCCTCAACATAACCCTAACCCTAGGTCCAATCCTAACCCTAACGGTCTCTCTAACCCTAGCCCTCAATATAACCCTAACCCTAGGTCCAATCCTAACCCTAACCGTCTCTCTAACCCTAGCCCTCAACATAACCCTAACCCTAGGTCCAATCCTAACCGTAACCGTCTCTCCAAACCTAGCCCTCAACATAATCCTAACCCTAGGTCCAATCCTAACCCTAACCGTCTCTCCAACTCTAGCCCTCAACATAACCCTAACCCTAGGTCCAATCCTAATCCTAACTGTCTCTCTAACCCTAGCCCTCAATATAACCCTAACCCTAGGTCCAATCCTCACCCTAACCGTCTCTCCAACCCTAGCCCTCAACATAACCCTAACCCTAGGTCCAATCCTAACCATAAACGTCTCTCTCACCCTAGACCTCAACATAACCCTAACCCTAGGTCCAATCCTAACCATAACCGTCTCTCTAACCCGAGCCCTCAACATAACCCTAACCCTAGGTCCAATCCTAACCCTAACCGTCTCTCTAACCCTAGCCTTCAACATAAGCCGAACAATATGTCCAATCCTAACCCTAACGATCCCTCTAAACCTAGCCGTCAACATAACCCTAACCCTAAGTCCAATCCTACCCCTAACCTCCTCTCTAACCCTAGCCCTGAACATAACTCTAACCCTAGGTCCAATCCTAACCCTAACCGTCTCTCTAACCCTAGCCCTCAACATAACCCTAACCCTAGGTCCAATCCTAACCCTAACCGTCTCTGCAACCCTAGCCCTCAACATAACCCTAACCCTAGGTCCAATCCTAAACCTAACTGTCTCTCTAACCCTGGCCGTCAATATAACCCTAACCCTATGTCCAATCCTAACCCTAACCGTCTCTCTAACCCTAGCCCTCAACATAACCCTAACCCTTGGTCCAATCCTAACCCTAACCGTCTCTCTAACCCTAGCCCTCAACATAACCCTAACCCTAGGTCCAATCCTAACCCTAACCGTCTCTGCAACCCTAGCCCTCAACATAACCCTAACCCTAGGTCCAATCCTAAACCTAACTGTCTCTCTAACCCTGGCCGTCAATATAACCCTAACCCTATGTCCAATCCTAACCCTAACCGTCTCTCTAACCCTAGCCCTCAACATAACCCTAACCCTTGGTCCAATCCTAACCCTAACCGTCTCTCTAACCCTAGCCCTCAACATAACCCTAACCCTAGGTCCAATCCTAACCCTAACCGTCTCTCCAACCCTAGCCCTCAACATAACTCTATCCCTAGGTCCAATCCTAACCCTAACTGTCTCTCTAACCCTAGCCCTCAACATAACCCTAACCCTAGGTGCAATCCTAACCCTAACCGTCTCTCTAACACTAGCCCTCAACATAACCCTAACCCTAGGTCCAATCCTACCCCTAACCGCCTCTCTAACCCTAGCCCTGAACATAACCCTAACCCTAGGTCCAATCCTAACCATAACCGTCTCTCTAACCCTAGCCCTCAACATAACCCTAACCCTAGGTCCAATCCTAACCCTAACTGTCTCTCTAACCCTAGCCCTCAATATAACCCTAACCCTAGGTCCAGTCCTAACCCTAACCGTCTCTCTAACCCTAGCCCTCAACATAACCCTAACCCTAGGTCCAATCCTAACCCTAACCGTCTCTCCAACTCTAGCCCTCAACATAACCCTAACCCTAGGTCCAATCCTAACCCTAACTGTCTCTCTAACCCTAGCCCTCAATATAACCCTAACCCTAGGTCCAATCCTAACCCTAACCGTCTCTCTAACCCTAGCCCTCAACATAACCCTAACCCTAGGTCCAATCCTAACCCTAACCGTCGCTCCAAACCTAGCCCTCAACATAATCCTAACCCTAGGTCCAATTCTAACCCTAACCGTCTCTCCAACTCTAGCCCTCAACATAACCCTAACCCTAGGTCCAATCCTAACCCTAACTGTCTCTCTAACCCTAGCCCTCAATATAACCCTAACCCTAGGTCCAATCCTAACCCTAACCGTCTCTCCAACTCTAGCCCTCAACATAACCCTAACCCTAGGTCCAATCCTAACCCTAACGGTCTCTCTAACCCTAGCCCTCAATATAACCCTAACCCTAGGTCCAATCCTAACCCTAACCGTCTCTCTAACCCTAGCCCTCAACATAACCCTAACCCTAGGTCCAATCCTAACCGTAACCGTCTCTCCAAACCTAGCCCTCAACATAATCCTAACCCTAGGTCCAATCCTAACCCTAACCGTCTCTCCAACTCTAGCCCTCAACATAACCCTAACCCTAGGTCCAATCCTAATCCTAACTGTCTCTCTAACCCTAGCCCTCAATATAACCCTAACCCTAGGTCCAATCCTAACCCTAACCGTCTCTCTAACCCTAGCCCTCAACATAACTCTAACCCTAGGTCCAATCCTAACCCTAACCGTCTCTCCAAACCTAGCCCTCAACATAATCCTAACCCTAGGTCCAATCCTAACCCTAACCGTCTCTCTAACCCTAGCCCTCAACATAACCCGAACCCTAGGTCCAATCCTCACCCTAACCGTCTCTCCAACCCTAGCCCTCAACATAACCCTAACCCTAGGTCCAATCCTAACCATAAACGTCTCTCTCACCCTAGACCTCAACATAACCCTAACCCTAGGTCCAATCCTAACCATAACCGTCTCTCTAACCCGAGCCCTCAACATAACCCTAACCCTAGGTCCAATCCTAACCCTAACCGTCTCTCTAACCCTAGCCCTCAACATAAGCCGAACAATATGTCCAATCCTAACCCTAACCATCCCTCTAAACCTAGCCGTCAACATAACCCTAACCCTAAGTCCAATCCTACCCCTAACCTCCTCTCTAACCCTAGCCCTGAACATAACTCTAACCCTAGGTCCAATCCTAACCCTAACCGTCTCTCTAACCCTAGCCCTCAACATAACCCTAACCCTAGGTCCAATCCTAACCCTAACCGTCTCTGCAACCCTAGCCCTCAACATAACCCTAACCCTAGGTCCAATCCTAAACCTAACTGTCTCTCTAACCCTGGCCGTCAATATAACCCTAACCCTATGTCCAATCCTAACCCTAACCGTCTCTCTAACCCTAGCCCTCAACATAACCCTAACCCTTGGTCCAATCCTAACCCTAACCGTCTCTCTAACCCTAGCCCTCAACATAACCCTAACCCTAGGTCCAATCCTAACCCTAACTGTCTCTCTAACCCTAGCCCTCAATATAACCCTAACCCTAGGTCCAGTCCTAACCCTAACCGTCTCTCTAACCCTAGCCCTCAACCTAACCCTAACCCTAGGTCTAATCCTAACCCTACCGTCTCTCCAACCCTAGCCCTCAACATAACCCTAACCCTAGGTCCAATCCTAACCCTAACTGTCTCTCTAACCCTAGCCCTCAATAAAAAACTGACCCTAGGTCCAATCCTAACCCTAACCGTCTCTCTAACCCTAGCCCTCAACATAACCCTAAACCTAGGTCCAATCCTAACCCTAACCGTCTCTCTAACCCTAGCCCTCAACATAACCCTAACCCTAGGTCCTATCCTAACCCTAACTGTCTCTCTAACCGTAGCCCTCAACCTAACCCTAACCCTAGGTGCAATCCTAACCCTATACGTCTATCTAACCCTAGACCTCAACATAACCATAACCCTAGGTCTAATCCTAACCCGAACCGTCTCTCGAACCTTAGCACTCAACATAACCCTCACCCTAGGTCCAATCCTAACCCGAATCGTCTCTCTAAGCCTAGCCCTCAACATAACCCTAACCCTAGGTCCAATACTAACCCTAATGGTCTACCTAACCCTAGCCCTCAACATAACCCTAACACTAGCTCAAATCCTAACCCTAATCGTCTACCTAACCCTAGACCTCAACATAACCCTAACCCTAGGTCCAATGCTAACACTAATCATCTATCTAACCCTAGCCTTAAACAAAACACTAACCCTAGGTCCAGTAATAACCCTAATCGTTTCTCGAACCCTAGCCCTCAACATAACCCTAACCCTAGGTCCAATCCTAACCCTAATCGACTCTCTAACCGTAGCCCTCAACATAACCCTAACCCTAGGTCCAATCCTAACCCCAATCGTCTATCTAACCATAGCGCAAAACATAACCCTAACCCTAGGTCCAATGCTAACCCTAATCGTTTCTCTAAACCTAGCCCTCAACATAATCCAAACCCTAGGTCTAATCCTAACCCTAATCATCTATCTAACCCTAGTCCTCACCATAACCCTTACCCTAGCTCCAATCCTAACCCTAAAAGTCTCTCTAATCCTAGCACTCAACACAACCCTAACCCTAGGTCCAATCCTAACCCTATCCGTCTCTCTAACCCTAGCCCTCAACCTAACCCTAACCCTAGGTCCAATCCTAACCCTAACCGTCTCTATAACCCTAGCCCTCAACCTAAACCTAAACCTAGGTCCAATAGTAACCCTAACCGTCTCTCTAACAGTAGCCCTCAACCTAACCCTAACCCTAGGTCCAATCCTAACCCTAACCGTCTCTCTAAACCTAGCGCTCAACATAACCCTAACCCTAGGTCCAATCCTAACCCTAACCGTCTCTCTAACCCTAGCCCTCAACCTAACCCTAAACCTAGGTCCAATCCTAACCCTAACCATATCTCTAACCCTAGCACTCAACCTAACCCTAACCCTAGGTCCAATCCTACCCCTAACCTCCTCTCTAACCCTAGCCCTGAACATAACCCTAACCCTAGGTCCAATCCTAACCCTAACCGTCTCTCTAACCCTAGCCCTCAACATAACCCTAACCCTAGGTCCAATCCTAACCCTAACTGTCTCTCTAACCCTAGCCCTCAATATAACCCTAACCCTACGTCCAATCCTAACCCTAACCATCTCTCTAACCCTAGCCCTCAACATAACCCTAACCCTTGGTCCAATCCTAACCCTAACCGTCTCTCTAACCCTAGCCCTCAACATAACCCTAACCCTAGGTCCAATCCTAACCCTAACTGTCTCTCTAACCCTAGCCCTCAATATAACCCTAACCCTAGGTCCAGTCCTAACCCTAACCGTCTCTCCAACCCTAGCCCTCAACATAACCCTAACCCTAGGTCCAATCCTAACCCTAACTGTCTCTCTAACCCTAGCCCTCAATATAACCCTAACCCTAGGTCCAATCCTAACCCTAACCGTCTCTCTAACCCTAGCCCTCAACATAACCCTAACCATAGGTCCAATCCTAACCCTAACCGTCTCTCCAAACCTAGCCCTCAACATAATCCTAACCCTAGGTCCAATCCTAACCCTAACTGTCTCTCTAACCCTAGCCCTCAATATAACCCTAACCCTAGGTCCAATCCTAACCCTAACCGTCTCTCTAACCCTAGCCCTCAACATAACCCGAACCCTAGGTCCAATCCTCACCCTAACCGTCTCTCTAACCCTAGCCCTCAACATAACTCTAACCCTAAGTCCAATCCTACCCCTAACCGCCTCTCTAACCCTAGCCCTCAACATAACCCTATCCCTAGGTCCAATCCTAACCCGAACCGTCTCTCTAACCCTAGCCCTCAACATAACCCTAACCCTAGGTCCAATCCTAACCCTAACCGTCTCTCCAACCCTAACCCTCAACATAACCCTAACCCTAGGTCCAATCCTAACCCTAACTGTCTCTCTAACCCTAGCCCTCAATATAACCCTAACCCTAGGTCCAATCCCAACCCTAACCGTCTCTCTAACCCTAGCCCTCAACATAACCCTAACCCTTGGTCCAATCCTAACCCTAACCGTCTCTCCAACCCTAGCCCTCAACAAAACCCTAACCCTAGGTCCAATCCTAACCCTAACTGTCTCTCTAACCCTAGCCCTCAATATAACCCTAACCCTAGGTCCAATCCTAATCCTAACCGTCTCTCTAACCCTAGCCCTCAACATAACCCTAACCCTAGGTCCAATCCTAACCCTAACTGTCTCTCTAACCCTAGCCCTCAATATAACCCTAACCCTAGGTCCAGTCCTAACCCGAACCTTCTCCTAACCCTAGCCCTCAACATAACCCTAACCCTAGGTCCAATCCTAACCCTAACTGTCTCTCTAACCCTAGCCCTCAATATAACCCTAACCCTAGGTCCAGTCCTAACCATAACCGTCTCTCTAACCCTAGCCCTCAACATAACCCTAACCCTAGGTCCAATCCTAACCCTAACCGTCTCTCCAACCCTAGCCCTCAACATAACCCTAACCCTAGGTCCAATCCTAACCCTAACTGTCTCTCTAACCCTAGCCCTCAATATAACCCTAACCCTACGTCCAATCCTAACCCTAACCGTCTCTCTAACCCTAGCCCTCAACATAACCCTAACCATAGGTCCAATCCTAACCCTAACCGTCTCTCCAAACCTAGCCCTCAACATAATCCTAACCCTAGGTTCAATCCTAACCCTAACTGTCTCTCTAACCCTAGCCCTCAATATAACCCTAACCCTAGGTCCAATCCTAACCCTAACCGTCTCTCTAACCCTAGCCCTCAACATAACCCGAACCCTAGGTCCAATCCTCACCCTAACCGTCTCTCTAACCCTAGCCCTCAACATAACCCTAACCCTAGGTCCAATCCTAACCATAAACGTCTCTCTCACCCTACACCTCAACATAACCCTAACCCTAGGTCCAATCCTAACCATAAACGTCTCTCTAACCCTAGCCCTCAACATAACCCGAACAATATGTCCAATCCTAACCCTAACCATACCTCTAAACCTAGCCCTCAACATAACCTTAACCCTAAGTCCAATCCTACCCCTAACCGCCTCTCTAACCCTAGCCCTCAACATAACCCTATCCCTAGGTCCAATCCTAACCCGAACCGTCTCTCTAACCCTAGCCCTCAACATAACCCTAACCCTAGGTCCAATCCTAACCCTAACCGTCTCTCCAACCCTAACCCTCAACATAACCCTAACCCTAGGTCCAATCCTAACCCTAACTGTCTCTCTAACCCTAGCCCTCAATATAACCCTAACCCTAGGTCCAATCCCAACCCTAACCGTCTCTCTAACCCTAGCCCTCAACATAACCCTAACCCTTGGTCCAATCCTAACCCTAACCGTCTCTCCAACCCTAGCCCTCAACAAAACCCTAACCCTAGGTCCAATCCTAACCCTAACTGTCTCTCTAACCCTAGCCCTCAATATAACCCTAACCCTAGGTCCAATCCTAACCCTAACCGTCTCTCTAACCCTAGCCCTCAACATAACCCTAACCCTAGGTCCAATCCTAACCCTAACTGTCTCTCTAACCCTAGCCCTCAATATAACCCTAACCCTAGGTCCAGTCCTAACCCTAACCTTCTCCTAACCCTAGCCCTCAACATAACCCTAACCCTAGGTCCAATCCTAACCCTAACCGTCTCTCCAACCCTAACCCTCAACATAACCCTAACCCTAGGTCCAATCCTAACCCTAACTGTCTCTCTAACCCTAGCCCTCAATATAACCCTAACCCTAGGTCCAATCCTAACCCTAACCGTCTCTCTAACCCTAGCCCTCAACATAACATTAACCCTTGGTCCAATCCTAACCCTAACCGTCTCTCCAACCCTAGCCCTCAACAAAACCCTAACCCTAGGTCCAATCCTAACCCTAACTGTCTCTCTAACCCTAGCCCTCAATATAACCCTAACCCTAGGTCCAATCCTAACCCTAACCGTCTCTCTAACCCTAGCCCTCAACATAACCCTAACCCTAGGTCCAATCCTAACCCTAACTGTCTCTCTAACCCTAGCCCTCAATATAACCCTAACCCTAGGTCCAGTCTTAACCCTAACCGTCTCTCTAACCCTAGCCCTCAACATAACCCTAACCCTAGGTCCAATCCTAACCCTAACCGTCTCTCCAACCCTAGCCCTCAACATAACCCTAACCCTAGGTCCAATCCTAACCCTAACTGTCTCTCTAACCCTAGCCCTCAATATAACCCTAACCCTAGGTCCAATCCTAACCCTAACCGTCTCTCTAACCCTAGCCCTCAACATAACCCTAACCATAGGTCCAATCCTAACCCTAACCGTCTCTCCAAACCTAGCCCTCAATATAACCCTAACCCTAGGTCCAATCCTAACCCTAACCATCTCTCTAACCCTAGCCCTCAACATAACCCTAACCCTAGGTCCAATCCTCACCCTAACCGTCTTTCTAACCCTAGCCCTCAACATAACCCTAACCCTAGGTGCAATCCTAACCCTAACCGTCTCTCTAACCCTAGCGCTCAACATAACCCTAACCCTAGGTCCAATCCTAACCCTAACCGTCTCTAACCTTAGCCCTCAACATAACCCTAACCCTAGGTCGAATGCTAACCCTAACCGTCTCTCTACATCTAGCCCTGAACATACCCCTAACCCTAGGTCCAATCCTAACCATAAACGTCTCTCTCCAACCCGAGCCCTCAACATAACCCTAACCCTAGGTCCAATCCTAACTCTAACCGTCTCTCTAACCCTAGCCCTCAACATAACCCGAACCCTAGGTCCAATCCTAACCCTAACCATCCCTCTAAACCTAGCCCTCAACATAACCCTAACCCTAAGTCCAATCCTACCCCTAACCGCCTCTCTAACCCTAGCCCTGAACATAACCCTAACCCTAGGTCCAATCCTAACCCTAACCGTCTCTCTAACCCTAGCCCTCAACATAACCCTAACCCTAGGTCCAATCCTAACCCTAACCGTCTCTCCAACCCTAGCCCTCAACATAACCGTAACCCTAGGTACAATCCTAACCCTAACTGTCTCTCTAACCCTACCCTCAACATAACCCTAACCCTAGGTCCAATCCTAACCCTAACCGTCTCTCTAACCCTAGCCTTCAACATAACCCTAACCCTAGGTCCAATCCTAACCCTAACTGTCTCTCTAACCCTAGCCCTCAATATAACCCTAACCCTAGGTCCAGTCCTAACCCTAACCGTCTCTCTAACCCTAGCCCTCAACATAACCCTAACCCTAGGTCCAATCCTAACCCTAACCGTCTCTCCAACCCTAGCCCTCAACATAACCCTAACCCTAGGTCCAATCCTAACCCTAACTGTCTCTCTAACCCTAGCCCTCAATATAACCCTAACCCTAGGTCCAATCCTAACCCTAACCGTCTCTCTAACCCTAGCCCTCAACATAACCCTAACCATAGGTCCAATCCTAACCCTAACCGTCTCTCCAAACCTAGCCCTCAATATAACCCTAACCCTAGGTCCAATCCTAACCCTAACCATCTCTCTAACCCTAGCCCTCAACATAACCCTAACCCTAGGTCCAATCCTCACCCTAACCGTCTTTCTAACCCTAGCCCTCAACATAACCCTAACCCTAGGTGCAATCCTAACCCTAACCGTCTCTCTAACCCTAGCCCTCAACATAACCCTAACCCTAGGTCCAATCCTAACCCTAACCGTCTCTAACCTTAGCCCTCAACATAACCCTAACCCTAGGTCGAATGCTAACCCTAACCGTCTCTCTAACTCTAGCCCTGAACATAACCCTAACCCTAGGTCCAATCCTAACCATAAACGTCTCTCTCCAACCCGAGCCCTCAACATAACCCTAACCCTAGGTCCAATCCTAACTCTAACCGTCTCTCTAACCCTAGCCCTCAACATAACCCGAACCCTAGGTCCAATCCTAACCCTAACCATCCCTCTAAACCTAGCCCTCAACATAACCCTAACCCTAAGTCCAATCCTACCCCTAACCGCCTCTCTAACCCTAGCCCTGAACATAACCCTAACCCTAGGTCCAATCCTAACCCTAACCGTCTCTCTAACCCTAGCCCTCAACAAAACCCTAACCCTAGGTCCAATCCTAACCCTAACCGTCTCTCCAACCCTAGCCCTCAACATAACCGTAACCCTAGGTACAATCCTAACCCTAACTGTCTCTCTAACCCTACCCTCAACATAACCCTAACCCTAGGTCCAATCCTAACCCTAACCGTCTCTCCAACCCTAGCCCTCAACATAACCGTAACCCTAGGTCCAATCATAACTCTAATCGTCTATCTAACACTAACCCTCAACATAACCCTAACCCTAGGTCCAATCCTAACCCTAACCGTCTCTCCAACCCTAGCCCTCAACATAACCCTAACCCTATGTCCAATCCTAACCCTAACCATCTCTCTAACCCTAGCCCTCAATATAACCCTAACCCTAGGTCCAATCCTAACCCTAATCGTCTATCTAACCCTAGCCCTTAACATAACTCTAACACTAGCTCCAATGCTATCCCTAATCGACAACCGAACCCTAATCGTCTCTCTAATCCTAGCCCTCAATATAACCTTAAACCTAGGACCAATCCTAACCCAACGTGTGTTTTCACTGCTGGAATAAGTTTTGGGATGCATTGTTTCAATCTCTTGCAAGCCTCATGTTGTTTTTAGAGAATATGGAAAAACAAAGAGTATGTTTCCCAAATCACTTGTAATCCAGAAAAAGGCACACTGCATCACTCTTGCTGAAACACGCTCTTTCTCATAATGTTTTGAGAACATTCAAGAAACCCGAAGAGAAGTGCATTTTGCAGTGAAATTCAGACGGGTATGTTCAAAATGACATTTCTATTGGTTGCAGAGTGCAAAAGCACGATTGCCTTCACGTTCTCCATGACACCCTTACATTTCCATCTAACCTGCAGTAGAACTTTCACAAAAAGATGTGTTTGCGGGTCTGTGGTTAAGGGAGCTCTAAGTTGTGTATTCAGTGCTGGAGTGTGACACACTCTACGTAGGTTACACAGCATTTTGAGAGCAGCAACATGCTTCAAACTGAAACTGCTACAATGTGTGTAGCATGCAGAAAGAAGGCTTGTCATTTCAAAGACAGAAGACGAAACCAAAATCCAGGTAGTTAAACGAGCACCAAAGTATGGGAGATGTGCATGTGGACAGTTTCAAGCAGCAGCTCTTTGTGGACACTTGGGAACAGCGCTGTGAAAAAATTTCGTACATAGCAGGATTTGTCCAAAGTTGAAAGACCTTCCAAAACCAGCCCTAAAGAACTTAGCCAATCAATGAATGTTGCAATAAGCTCCTGCAGGAAAGGTGCTTCTATGACACAACCCCCGAGCAGGTAGCTACATTCTGCACAGTACAAAATGCAAATGAATTCCAGGCTGAAAATTCTCCACAGAAGAATGAAATGCATGTGTTTCTCTCTGAAAGAACACTCAGCCACTAGGCTTTTGCTTTCTCCTTTACAGTCTTTGTACAAACGTGTGTTTTCACTGTTGGAATACGTTGTGGGATGCATTGTTTCAATCTCTTGCAAGCCTCATGTTGTTTCTTAGACAATGTGGAAAAACAAGGAGTATGTTTCCCAAATCACTTGTAATCCAGAGAAACGCACACTGCATCACTCTTGCTCACACACGCTCTTTCTCCTAATGTGTTGATAACATTCAAGAAACCAGAAAAGAAGGGCATTTTGCAGTGAAATTCAGACGGCTATGTTCAAAAGGACATTTCTATTGGTTGCAGTGCGCAAAAGCACGATTGACTTCATGTTCTCCATGACACCCTTACATTTCCAAGTGACCTCAATTAGGACATTCCCCAAAAGATGTGTTTGCGTGTCTGTAGCGAAAGGAGCTCTAAGTTGTGTATTCAGTGCTGGAGAGTGACACAGTCTACATAGGTTTAACAGCGTTTTAAGAGCACCAACATGCTCAAAGGTGAAACTGCTACAAGGTGTGTGTAGCATGCAGAAAGAAGGCTTGTCATTTCAAAGAAAGAAGAGGAAACCAAAATCCAGGTAGTGAAACGAGCACACCAGTATGGGAGATGTGCATGTGGACAGTTTCAAGCAGGCCATCCTTCTGGACACTTGGAAACAGCAATGTAAAAACATTTCGTTCGAAGTGGGATTTGGCCAAAGTTGAAACACCTTCCAACACCAACCCTAAAGAACTTAGCCAAACAATGAATGTTGCAATAAGCTCCTGTAGGAAAGGTGCTTCTATGACACAACCCCCGAGCAGGTAGCTACATTCTGCACAGTACAAAATGCATATGAATTCCAGGCTGAAAACTCACTCCAGAAGGAAGAAATGCGTGTGTTTCTCTCTGAAACAACACTCAGCCACTATTCTTTTGCTTGCTCCTTCAAAGTCTTTGTAGAAACGTGTGTTTACACTGCTGGAATACGTTTTCGGATGCATTGTTTCAATCTCTTGCAAGCCTCAAGTTCTTTCGTAGACGATGTGGAAAAACAAGGAGTATGTTCCCCAAATCACTAGCAATCCAGAAAAACACACAGTGCATCACTCTTGCCCAAACATGCTCTTTCTCCTAATGCGTTGAGAACATTCAAGAAAGCAGAAAGGAAGAGCATTTTGCAGTGAAATTCAGACTGGCATGTACAAAAAGCCATTTCTTTCGATTGCAGGGTGTAAAAGCATGATGGTCTTCAAGTTCTCGATGAAACCCTTACATTTCCAAGTGACCGCAATTAGGACATTCCCCAAAAATTGTGTTTGCGTGTCTGTAGCGAAAGGAGCTCTAAGTTGTGTATTCAGTGCTGGAGAGTGACACAGTCTACATAGGTTTAACAGCGTTTTAAGAACACCAACATGCTCAAAGGTGAAACTGCTACAAGATGTGTGTAGCATGCAGGTAGAAGGCTTGTCCTTTCAAAGAAAGGAGAGGAAACCAAAATCCAGGTACTGAAACGAGCACACCAGTATGGGAGATGTGCATGTGGACAGTTTCAAGCAGCCCATCCTTCTGGACACTTGGAAACAGCAATGTAAAAACATTTCGTTCGAAGTGGGATTTGGCCAAAGTTGAAACACCTTCCAACACCAACCCTAAAGAACTTAGCCAAACAATGAATGTTGCAATAAGCTCCTGTAGGAAAGGTGCTTCTATGACACAACCCCCGAGCAGGTAGCTACATTCTGCACAGTACAAATGCATATGAATTCCAGGCTGAAAACTCACTCCAGAAGGAAGAAATGCGTGTGTTTCTCTCTGAAAGAACACTCAGCCACTATTCATTTGTTTCCTCCTTCAAAGTCTTTGTAGAAACGTGTGTTTTCACTGGTGGAATACGTTTTAGGATGCATTGTTTCAATTTCTTCCAATCCTCATGTTGTTTCTTAGACAATGTGGAAAAACGCGGATAATGTTCCCAAATCACTTGAAATCCAGGAAAACGCACCCTGCATCAGTCTTGCTCAAACACGCTCTTTCACCTAATGCATTGAGAACATTCAAGAAAGCAGAAAAGTAGGGCCTTTTGCAGTGAATTTCACACTGGTATGTACAAAAGCCATTTATTTCAGTTGCAGAGTGCAAAAGCATGATTGACTTCATGTTCTCTATGAAACCCTTACATTTCCAAGTGACCTGAAGTAGGAATTTCACAAAAACATGTTTGCGTGTCTGTGGTGAAAGGAACTCTAAGTTGTGTATTCAGTGCTGTAGAGTGACACACTCTACACAGGTTAGACAGCGTCCTTAGAGCACCAACATGCTTAAAATAGAAACTGCTACAAGTTTTGTGTAGCATGCTGAATGAAGGCTTGTCATTTCAAAGAAAGAAGAGGAAACCAAATTCCAGGTAGTGAAACGAGCACACCAGTATGGGAGATGTGCATGTGGACAGTTTCCAGCAGCAGCTCTTTGTGGACTCTTGGAAACAGCACTGTGAAAATATTTCGTATGAAGCGGGTTTTGCCAAAGTTGAAAGACTTGCCAAAAGCAACCCTAAAGGACTTAGCCAAACAATGAATGTTGCAATAAGCTCCTGCAGGAAAGGTGCTTCAATGACACAACTCCCGAGCAGGTAGCTACATTCTGCACAGTACAAAATGCATATGAATTCCTGGCTGGAAACTCACTCCAGAAGGAAGGAATGCGTGTGTTTCTCTCTGAAAGAACACTCAGCCGCTAGGCTTTTGCTTTCTCCTTCAAAGTCTTTGTACAAACGTGTGTTTTCACTGTTGGAATACGTTTTGGGATGCATTGTTTCAATCTCTTCCAAGCCTCATGTTCTTTCTTAGACGAAGTGGAAAAACAAGGAGTGTGTTTCCCAGATCACTTGCAATCCAGAAAAACACACACTGCATCACTCTTGCCCAAACATGCTCTTTCTCCTAATGTGTTGAGAACATTCAAGAAAGCAGAAAGGAAGAGCATTTGGTAGTGAAATTCAGACTGGCATGTACAAAAAGCAATTTCTTTCGGTTGCAGGGTGTAAATGCATGATGGTCTTCATGTTTTCGATGAAAGCCTTACATTTCCAAGTGACCACAATTAGGACTTTCCCAAAAAGATGTTTGCGTGTCTGTGGCAAAGGAGCTCTAAGTTGTGTATTCAATGCTGGAGAGTGACACACTCTACATAGGTTAAAAAACGTTCTTAGAGCACCAACATGCTTAAAATTGAAACTGCTACAAGATGTGCGTAGCATGCTGAATGAAAGCTTCTCATTTCAAACAAAGAAGACGAATCCAAATTCCAGGAAGTGAAACGAGCCCACCAGTATGGGAGATGTGCATGTGGACAGTTTCAAGCAGCAGCTCTTTGTGGACACTTATAAACATTGCTGTGAAAAAAATTCGTACGAAGCAGGATTTGGCCAAAGTTGAAAGTCTTTCCAAAACCAAACCTAAAGGACTTAGCAAAACAATGAATGTTGCAATAAGCTCCTGAAGGAAAGGTGCTTCAATGACACAACTCCCGAGCAGGTAGCTACATTCTGGACAGTACAAAATGCATATGAATTCCAGGCTGAAAACTCACTACAGAAGGAAGAAATGCGAGTGTTTCTCTCTGAAAGAACACTCAGCCACTATTCTTTTGCTTGCTCCTTTAAGGTCTTTGTAGAAACGTGTGTTTTCACTGCTGGAATACGTTGTGGGATGCATTGTTTTAATCTCTTGCAGGCCTCATGTTCTTTCTTACACAACGTGGAAAAACGCGGATTATGTTTCCCAAATCACTTGAAATCCAGAAAATCGCAACCTGCATCACTCTTGCTCAAACACGCTCTTTCACTTAATGCGTTGAGAACATTCAAGAAAGCAGAAAATAAGGGCCTTTTGCAGTGAATTTCAGACTGGTGTGTACAAAAACCATTTATTTCGGTTGCAGAGTGCAAAAGCATGATTGACTTCATGTTCTCTATGAAACCCTTACATTTCCAAGTGACCTGAAGTAGGACTTTCAAAAAAACATGTGTTTGCGTGTCAGTGGTGAAAGAAACTCTAAGTTGTGTATTCAGTGCTGGAGAGTGACACACTCTACACAGGTTAGACAGCGTTCTTAGAGCAACAACATGCTTAAAATTGAAACTGCTACAAGATGTGTGTAGCAGGAAGAAAGAAGGCTTCTCATTTCAAAGAAAGAAGAGGAAACCAAAATCCAGGTACTGAAACGAGCACACCAGTATGGGAGATGTGCATGTGGACAGTTTCAAGCAGCAGCTCCTTCTGGACACTTGGAAAAAGCAATGTAAAAACATTTCGTTCGAAGCGGGATTTGGCCAAAGTTGAAAGATCTTCCAACACCAACCCTAAAGAACTTAGCCAAACAATGAATGTTGCAATAAGCTCCTGTAGGAAAGGTGCTTCTATGACACAACCCCCGAGCAGGTAGCTACATTCTGCACAGTACAAAATGCATATGAATTCCAGGCTGAAAACTCACTACAGAAGGAAGAAATGCGTGTGTTTCTCTCTGTAAGAACACTCAGCCACTATTGTTTTGCTTGCTCCTTCAAAGTCTTTGTAGAAACGTATGTTTTCACTGCTGGAATACGTTTTCGGATGCATTGTTTCAATCTCTTGCAAGCCTCATGTTCTTTCTTACACAATGTGGAAAAACGCGGATTATGTTTCCCAAATAACTTGAAATCCAGGAAAACGCACCCTGCATCACTCTTGCTCAAACACGCTCTTTCACCTAATGCATTGAGAACATTCAAGAAAGCAGAAAAGAAGGGCCCTAACCCTTGGTCCAATCCTAAACCGAACCGTCTCCCTAAACCTAGCCCTCAACATAACCCTAACTCTCGGTCCAATCCTAAACCTAATCGTGTACCTAAACATAGCCGTCAACATAACCCTAACCCTAGCTCCAAATCTACCCTAATCGTCTCTCTATCCGTAGCCCTCAACATAACCGTAACCCTAGCTCCAATCCTAAGCCTAATCGTCTACCTAACCCTAGCCCTCAACATAACCCTAACCCTAGGTCCAGTCCTAACCCTAATAGTATTTCTAACCCTAGCCCTCAACAAAACCCTAACCCTAGGTCCAATCCTATCCCTAATCGTTCATCTAAAACTAGCCCTAAACATAACACTAACCCTAGGTACAATCCTAACCCGAACCGTCTCTCTAACCTTAGCCCTCAACATAACCCTAACCCTAGGTCCAATCCTAACCCTAATTGTAGACGTAACGCTAGCCCTCAACATAACCCTAACCCTAGTTCCAATCCTAAACATACTCGTCTATCTAACCCTAGCCCTAAACATAACCCTAACCCTAGGTCCAATCCTAACCCGAACCGTCTCTGTAACCCTAGCCCTCAACATAACCCTATCCCTAGGTCCAGTCCTAACCCTAAAAGTCTACCTAACCCTATCCCTCAACATAACCCTAACCCTAGGTCCAGTCCTAACCCTAATAGTATCTCTAACCCTAGCGCTCAACAAAACCCTAACCCTAGGTCCAATCGTATCCCTAATCGTTTATCTAAAACTAGCCCTAAACATAACACTAACCCTAGGTACAATCCTAACCCGAACCGTCTCTCTAACCTTAGCACTCAACATAACCCTAACCCAAGGTCCAATCCTAACCCTAATTGTAGACGTAACGCTAGCCCTCAATATAACCCTAACCCTACGTCCAATCCTAAACCTACTCGTCTATCTAACCCTAGCCCTAAACATAACCCTAACCCTAGGTCCAATCCTAACCCTAATTGTCTATGTAACCCTAGCCCTCAACATAACCCTACCCCTAGCTCCAATCCTAACCCTAATCGTCTACCTAACCCTAGCCCTCAACACAACCATAACCGTAGCTCCAATCGTAACCCTAATCGACTCTGTAACCGTACCCCTCAACATAACCCTAAACCTAGGTCCAATCCTAACACGAACCGTCTCTCTAACCCTAGCCCTCAACATAACCCTAACCTTAGGTACAATCCTAATAATAATCGTCTATCTAAACCTAGCCCTAAACATAACCTTAACCCTAGGTCCAATCCTATCCCTAACCGTCTACCTAACCCTAGGCCTCAACATAACCCTAACCCTAGCACCAATCCTAACCCTAATCGTCCCTCTAACCTTAGGCCTCAACATAACCCTAACCTTGGCTCCAATCCTAACCCTATCGTCTCTCTAATCCTAGTCCTCAATATACCCTTACCCTAGGTCCAATCCAAACCAAATCCGTCTCTCTAACCCTAGCTCTCAACATAACCCTAACCCTCGGTGCAATCCTAACCCGAACTGTCTCTCTAACCCTAGCCCTCAACATGACACTAACCCTAGGGCCATTCCTACCCGGAACCTTCTCTCTAACCCTAGCCCTCAACATAACCCTAACCCTAGATCCAATCCTAACCTTAATCATCTACCTAACCCTAGCCCTCAACATAACCTTAACCCTAGCTCCAATCCTAACCCTAATCGTCTCTCTACCCCTAGCCCTCAACATAACCCTAACCCTAGGTCCAATCCTAACCCTAATCGTCTCTCTAACCCTAGCCCTAAACATAACCCTAACCCTAGTTCCAATCCAAACCCTAATCGTCTATCTAACCCTAGCCCGAAAAATAACCCTAACCCTAGGCCCAATCCTAACCCTAATCGTGTATGTAACCCTAGCCCTCATCATAACCATAACCCTACGTCCAATCCTAATCCGAAAGGTCTCTCTAACCCTAGCACTCAACATAACCCTAACCCTAGCTCCAATCCTAACCTATTTGTCCCTCTAACCCTAGCCCTCAACGTAACCCTAACGCTAGGTCCAATTATAACCCTAATCGAATCTCTAACCGTAGTCCTCAACATAACCCTAACCCTAGGTCCAATCCTAACCTGAACCGTCTCTCTAAACCTAGCCCTCAACATAACCCTAACACTAGGTCCAATTTTAACCGGAACATTCTCTCTAACCGTAGCCCTCAACATAACCATATTCCTACGTCCAATCCTAACCCTAATCGTCTCTGTAACCCTAGCCATCAACATTAGCCTAACCCTAGATCCAATCCTACCCTAATCATCTATCTAACCATAGCCCTAAACATAACCCTACCCCTAGGTCCAATCCTAACCAGAACCGTCTCTCTAACCCTAGCCCTCCACATAACCCTATCCCTAGGTACAATCCAAACACTAATCGTTTATCTAACCCTAGCCCTAAACTTAACCTTAACCCTAGGTCCAATAATCACCCTAATCGTCTCTCTGACCATAGCCCTCAACACAACCCTTTCCCTAGGTCCAATCCTAACCTGAACCGTCTCTCTGAACCTAGCCCTCAACATAAACTTAACCCTAGGTCCAATCCTACCCCGAACCGTCTCTCTAACCCTAGCACTCAACATAAACTTAACCCTAGGTCCAATCCAAACCCGAACCGTCTCTCTAATCCTAGCCATCAACATAACCATAACCCCAGGTCCAATCCTAACACGAACCGTCTCTCTAACTCTAGCACTCCTCATGACCCTAACCCTAGGTCCAATCCTAACCCGAATGGTCTCTCTAACCCTAACCCTCAACATAACCATAAACCTAGGTACAATCCTAACACTAATCGTCTATCTAACCTTAGCCCTAAATATAACCCTAACCCTAGGTACAATCCTAACCCTAACCGTCTCTCTAACCCTAGCCCTCAACATAACCCTAACCCTAAGTAAAATCCGAACCCTAATCGTCTCTCTAACCCTAGCCCTCAACCTAACCCTAACCCTAGGTCCAATTCTAACCCGAACCGTCTCTCTAACACTACCCCTCTACATAACTCTAACCCTAGGTCCAATCCTAACCCTAATATTCTCTCTAACCCTAGCCCTCAACACAACCCAAACCTAGGTCCAATCCGAATGCTAATCGTCTACCTAACCCTAGCCCTAAACATAACCCTAACCTTAGGTCCATCCCGAAACCTAAACGTCTATCTAACCCTAGCCCTCAACATAACCCTAACCCTAGCTCCAATCCTAACCCTAATCGTCTACCTAATCTTAGATCTCAACATAACCCTAACCCTAGGTCCAATCCTAACCCTATATGTCTACCTACCCTAGCCCTAAACATAACCCTAACCCTAGGTCCAATCCTAACCCTAAACGTCTACCTAACCTTAGCCCTCAAATTAACCCTAACCCTAGGTCCAATCCTAACTCTAATCGTCTATCTAACGCTAGCCCTCAACGTAACCCTAAGCCTCGGTCCAATCGAAACCCGAACCTTCTCTCTAACCCTAGCCCTAAACATAACCATAACCCTAGGTCCATTCATAAACCTTAATTGTCTACCTAGCCCTAGCCCTCAACATAACGGTAACCCTAGCTCCAATCCTAACCCTAACCGTCTCTCTAACCCTAGCCCTCAACATAACCCTAACCCTAGGACCATTCCTAACCCTAATTGTCTCTCTAACCCTAGCCCTCAACATAACCCTATACCTAGGTCCAGTCTTAACCCTAATCGTGTATCTAACACTAGACCTAAAAATATCCCTGACACTAGGTCCAATCCTAACCCTAATCGTCTACCTAACCCTAGCCCTCCACATAACCCTAACCGTAGCTCCAATCCTAACCCTAATCATATCTGTAACCCTAGCCATCAACATTAGCCTAACCCTAGGTCCAATCCTACCCTAATCGTCTATCTAACCGTAGCCCTAAACATAACCCTAACCCTAGGTACAATCCAAACACTAATCGTTTATCTAACCCTAGCCCTAAACTTAACCTTAACCCTAGGTCCAATAATCACCCTAATCGTCTCTCTGACCATAGCCCTCAACACAACCCTTTCCCTAGGTCCAATCCTAACCTGAACCGTCTCTCTGAACCTAGCCCTCAACATAAACTTAACCCTAGGTCCAATCCTAAGCCTAATCGTCTCTCTAATCCTAGCCCTCAACATAACCCTATCCCTAGGTACAATCCTAACACTAATCGTCTATCTAACCCTAGCCCTCAACATAACCCTAACCCTAGGTCGAATACTAAACCTAAACGTCTCTCTAACCCTAGCCCTCAAGATAACCCTAACCCTAGGTCCAATCCTAACCTTAATCATCTATCTAACCCTAGCCCACAACACAACCCTAACCCTAAGTCCAATCCTAACCTTAATCATCTATCTAACCCTAGCCCACAACACAACCCTAAACCTAGGTCCAATCCTAACCTTCTCATCTACCTAACCCTAGCCCTCAACCTAACCCTAACCCTAGCTCCAATCCTAACCCTAATCATCTCTCTAACCCTAACCCTCAATATAACCCTAACCCTAGGTCTGATCCTAACCCTAATCGTCTATCTGACCCTATCCCTCACCATTACCCTAACCCTAGCTCCAATTATAACCCTAATAGTCTCTCTAACCCTAGCCCTCAACACAACCCTAACCCTAGTTCCAATATTAACCTTAATCGTCCACCTAACCAGAGCCCTAAACGTAACCCTAACCTTAGGTCCAATCCTAAACCTAAACGTCTTTCTAACCCTAGCCCTCAACATAACCCTAACCCTAGCTCCAATCCTAACCCTAATCGTCTACCTAATCCTAGCTCTCAACGTAACCCTAACCCTAGGTCCAATCCTAACCCTATTTGTCTACCTACCCTAGCCCTAAACATAACCCTAACCCTAGGTCCAATCCTAACCCTAAAGGTCTCCCTAACCTTAGCCCTCAACATAACCCTAACACTAGCTCCAATCCTAACCTTAATCGTCTACCTAACCCAACCCCTCAAATTAACCCTAACCCTAGCTCCAATCCTAACCCTAATCGTCTCTCTAATCCTAGCCCTCAACATAACCCTATCCCTAGGTACAATCCTAACACTAATCGTCTCTCTAACCCTAGCCCTCAACATAACCCGAACGCTAGGTCCAATCCTAACCCAAACCGTCTCTCTAACCCTAGCACTCAACATAACCCTAACCCTAGGCCAAATACTAACCCAAATCGTCTCTCTAACCCTAACCCTCAACATAACCGTAACCCTAGGCTCAATCCTAACATTAATCGTCTGTCTAAACCTAGCCCTAAACATAACCCTAACCCTAGGTCCAATCCAAACCCGAAACGTCTTTGTAACCCTAGCCCTCAACATAACCCTAACCATAGCTCCAATCCTAACCTGAACGGTCTCTCTAACCCTAGCCCTGAACATAAATTTAACCCTACATCCAATCCTAACCCTAATCGTCCACCTAACCCTACCCCTCAACATAACACTAACCCTAGCTCTAATCCTAAGCCTAATCGTCTACCTACACCTAGCACTCAACATAACCCTAAACCTACCTCCAATCCTAACCCTAATCGTCTCTGTAACCTTAGCCCTCAACATAAACTTAACCCTACATCCAATCCTAACCCTAATCGTCTACCTAAACCTAGCCCTCTACATAACCCTAACCATAGGTCCAATATTAACCCTAATCGTCTACCTAACCCTAGACCTCAACATAACCCTAACCCTAGGTCCAGTCCTAACCCTAATCGTGTATCTAACCCTAGCCCTAAACATAACCCTAACCTTAGGTCCAATAATAACCCGTATCGTCTCTCTAACCCTAGCCCTCAACATAACCCTAACCCTAGGTCCAATCTTATCCCAAATAGTCTACCTAACCCTACCCCTCAAAATAACCCTAACCCTACGTCCAATCCTAACCCTAATCAACTCTCTAACCGTAGCCCAAAACATAACCCTAACCCTAGCTCCAATCCAAACCCTAATAGTCTCTCTGACACTAGCCCTCAACACAACCCTTACCCTAGTTCCAATCCTAACCTGAACCGTCGCTCTGAACCTAGCCCTCAACATAAACGTAAGCCTAGGTCCAATCCAAACCCGAACCGTCTCTCTAACCCTAGCCATCAACATAACCCTAACCCTAGGTACAATCCTAACACGAACCGTCTCTCTTACTCTAGCACTCCTCATAAACCTAACCCTAGGTCCAATCCTAACCCGAATGGTCTCTCTAACCCTAACCCTCAACATAACCCTAAACCTAGGTACAATCCTAACACTAATCGTCTATCTAACCTTAGCCCTAAACATAACCCTAACCCTAGGTACAATCCTAACCCGAACCGTCTCTCTAACCCTAGCCCTCAACATAACCCTAACCCTAACTAAAATCCGAACCCTAATCGTCTCTCTAACCCTAGCCCTCAACCTAACCCTAACCCTAGGTCCAATTCTAACCCGAACTGTCTCTCTAACACTAGCCCTCTACATAACCCTAACCCTAGGTCCAATCCTAACCCTAATCATCTCTCTAACCCTAGCCCTCAATATAACCCTAACACTAGGTCTGATCATAACCCTAATCGTCAATCTAACCCTAGCACTCAACACAACACTAACCCTAGGTCCAATCCTAACCCTAATTGTCTACCTAACCCTAGGCCTAAACATAACCCTAACCTTAGGTACAATCCTAACCCTAATCGTCTATCTAACCCTAGCCCTCAAAATAACCCTAACCGTAGCTCCAATCCTAACCCTAATCGTCTACCTAACCCTAGCCCTCAACATAACCCTAACCCTAGCACCAATCCTAACCCTAATCATAATTCTAACCCTATCCATCAATATAACCGTAACCCTAGGTCTGATCATAACCCTAATCGTCTATCTAACCCTAGCCCTCACCATTACCCTAACACTAGGGCCAATCATAACCCTAATCGCCTATCTAACCCTAGCCCTCAACATAACTCTAAGCCTAGCACCAATCCTAACCCTAATCGTCCACCTAACCCTAGCCCTCAACATTACGCTAACCCTAGTTCCAATGCTAACACTAATAGTCTCTCTAACCCTAGCCCTCAACACAACCCTAACCCTAGGTGCAATCCTAACTCGAACCGTCTCTCTAACCCTAGCCCTCAACATAACCCTAACCCTACGTTGAATCCTAACCCGAACTGTCTCTCTATCCCTAGCCATCAACATAACACTAACACTAGGTCCAATCCTAACCCTATTTGTCTACCTACCCTAGGCCTAAACATAACCCTAACCCTAGGTCCAATCCTAACCCTAATCGTCTACATAACCCTAGCCCTCAACATAACCCTAACACTAGCTCCAATCCTAACCCTAATCATCTACCTAACCCTAGCCCTAAAATTAACCCTAACCCTAGCTCCAATCCTAACCCTAATCATCTCTCTAATCCTAGCCCTCAACATAACCCTAACCCTAGGTACAATCCTAACACTAATCGTCTAACTAACCCTAGCCCTAAACATAACCCTAACCCTAGGTCCACTCCTAACCTGAAGCGTTTATCTAACCCTAGCCCTCAACATAACCCTAACCCTAGGTCCAATCCTAACCCTAATCGTCTACCTAACCCTAGCCCTCAAATTAGCCCTAACCCTAGCTCCAATCCTGACCCTAATCGTCTCTCTAATCCTAGCCCTCAACATAACCCTAACCCTAGCTCCAATCCTAACCCTAATCATCTCTCTAACCCTAGCCCTCAACTCAACCCTAACCCTAGGTCCAATCCTAACCCGAACTCTCTCTCTAACTCCAGCCCTCAACCTAACCCTAACCCTAGCTCCAATCCTAACCGTAATCATCTCTCTAACCCTAGCCCTCAATATAAACCTAACACTAGGTCTGATCCTAACCAGAATCGTCTATCTAACCCTATCCCTCACCATTACCCTAACTCTAGGACCAATCCTAACCGTAATCGTCTATCTAACCCTAGCCCTCAACATAACACTAACCCTAGCTCCAATCCTAACCCTAACGTCCACCTAAACCTAGCCCTCAACATAATGCTAACCCTAGCTCCAATCCTAACCCTAATAGAGTGTCTAACCCTAGCCCTCAACTCAACACTAACCCTAGGTCCAATCCTAACCCTAATCGTCTACCTAACCCTAGCCCTAAACATAACCCTAACCTTATGTCCAATCCTAACGCTAATCGTCTATCTAACCCTAGCCCTCAATTAACCCTAATCCTAGCTCCAATCCTAACCCTAATCGTCTACCTAACCCTAGCCCTCAACATAACCCTTACCCTAGGTAAAATCCTAACGCTATTTGTCTATCTACCCTAGCATTGAACATAACCCTAACCCTAGGTCCAATCCTAACCCTATTCGTCTAACTAACCCTAGCCCTCAACACAACCCTAACACTAGGTCGAATCCTAACCCTAATCGCCTACCTAACACTAGCCCTCAAATTAACCCAAACCCTAGCTCCAATACTGACCCTAATCGTGTCTCTAATCCTAGCCCTCAACATAACCCTAACCCTAGGTCCAATCCTGACCCTAATTGTCTACCTAAGCCTAGCCCTCAACATAACCCTAACCCTAGCTCCAATCCTAACCCTAATCGTCTACCTAACGCTAGCCCTCAACATAACCCTAACCCTAGCTTCAATCCTAACCCTAATAGTCTCTCTAACCCTGGCCCTCAACGCAACCCTAACCCTAGGTCCACTCCTAACCGGAACTGTCTCTCTAACACTAGCCCTCAACATAACCCTAACCCTAGCTCCAATCCTAACCCTAATCATCTCTCTAACCCTAGCCCTCAATATAACCCTAACCCTAGGTCTGATCCTATCCCTAATCATCTATCTAACCCTATCCCTCACCATTACCCTAACCCTAGGCCTGATCCTAACCCTAATCGTCTATCTAACCCTCGCCCTCAACATAACAATAACCCTAGCTACAATCCTAACCCTAACGTCCACCTAACCCTTGCCCTCAACATAATGCTAACCCTAGCTCCAATCCTAACCCTAATAGTGTCTCTAACCCTACCCTCAACACAACACTAACCCTAGGTCCAAACCTAACCCTAATCGTCTACCTAACCTTAGCCCTAAAAAACCCTAACCTTAGGTCCCATCCTAACCCTAATCGACTATCTAACCATAGCCCTCAGCATAACCCTAACCCTAGATCCAATTCTAACCCAAACCGTCTCTCTAACCCTAGCCCTCAACATAACCCTAACCCTAGGTCTGATCATAACCCTAATCGTCTATCTAACCCTAGCCTACATCATTACCCTAACCCTAGGACCATTCCTAACCCTAATCGTCTATCTAACCCTAGCCCTCAACATAACCCTAACCCTAGCACCAATCCTAACCCTAATCGTCCACCTTACCCTAGCCCTCAACATAACGCTAACCCTAACTCCAATCCTAACCCTAATAGTCTCTCTAACCCTAGCTCTCAACACAACCCAAACCCTATTTCCAATCCTAAGCTTAATCATCTACCTAACCCTAGCCCTAAACATAACCCTAACCCTAGGTCGAATCCTATCCCGAACTGTCTCTCTAACCCTAGCCCTCAACATAACCCTAACCCTAGGTCCAATCCTAACCCTAATCGTCTACCTAACCCTAGCCCTCAACCTAACCCTAACCCTAGCTCCAATCCTAACCATAATCGTGTCTCTAATCCTAGCCCTCAACATAACCCGAACCCTAGCTCCAATCTTAACCCTAATCGTCTCTCTAATCCTACCCCTCAACATAACCCTAACCCTAGGTACAATCCTAACACTAATCGTCTACCTAAGCTTAGCCCTCAAATTAACCCTAACCCTAGATCCAATTCTAACCCGAACGGTCTCTCTAACCCTAGAACTCAACATAACCCTAACCCTAGGTCTGATCATAACCCTAATCATCGATCTAACCCTAGCCCTCACCATTACCCTAACCATAGGACCAATTCTAACCCTAATCGTCCACCTAACCCTTGCCCTCAACATAACGCCAACCCTAGCTCCAATCCTAACCCTAATAGTCTCTCGAACCCTAGCCCTCAACACAACACAAACCCTAGGTCCAATCCTAAGCCTAATCGTCTACCTAACCCTAGCCCTCAACATAACCCTAACCCTAGCTCCAATCCTAACCCTAATCGTCTACCTAATCCTAGCTCTCA
This sequence comes from Miniopterus schreibersii, assembly GCF_964146895.1. Lineage (NCBI taxonomy): Eukaryota > Metazoa > Chordata > Mammalia > Chiroptera > Miniopteridae > Miniopterus > Miniopterus schreibersii. The sequence continues at coordinate 1,188,868 of NW_027669844.1, forward strand.
ACATAACCCTATCCCTAGGTCCAATCCTAACCCTATTTGTCTACCTACCCTAGCCCTAAACATAACTCTAACCCTACGTTCAATCCTAACCCTAATTGTCTACCTAAACCTAGACCTCAACATAACGCTAACACTAGCTCCAATCCTAACCCTAATCGTCTACCTAACCCTAGCCCTCAAATTAACCCTAACCCTAGCTCCAATCCTAACCCTAATCGTCCCTCTAATACTAGCCCTCAAAATAACCCTAACCCTAGGTACAATGTTAGCACTAATAGTCTATCTAACCCTAGCCCTAAACATAACCCTAACCCTAGGTCCAATAATAACCCTAATCGTCTGTCTAACCCTATCCCTCAACATAACCCTAACCCTAGGTCCAATCCTAACCCTAATCGTCTATCTATCCCTAGCCCTCAACATTACCCTAACCCTAGGTCCAATCCTAACCCTATTCGTCTATCTAACCCAGCCCTGAACATAACCCTAACCCTAGGTCCAATCCTAACCATAATCGTCCACCTAACCCTAGCCCTCAACATAATGCTAACCCTAGCTCCAATCCTAAACCTAATAGTCTCTCTAACCCTACCCCTAGACACAACCCTAACCCTAGGTACAATCCTAACACTAATCGTATATCTAACAGTAGCCTTAAACATAACACTAACCCTAGGTCCAATAATAACCCTAATCGTCTGTCTAACCCTAGCCCTCAACATAACCCTAACCCTAGGTCCAATCCTAAACATAATTTTCTCTCTAACCCTAGCCCTCAACATAACCCTAACCCTAGCTCCAATCTTAACGCTAATCGTTTCTCTAATCCTAGCCCTCAACATAACCCTAACCCTAGGTACAATCCTGACACTAATCGTCTATCTAACCCTAGCCCTCAGCATAACCCTAACCCTAGGTCCAATAATAACCCTAATCGTCTGTCTAACCCTAGCCCTCAACATAACCCTAACCCTAGGTCCAATCCTAAACCTACTTGTCTCTCTAACCCTAGCCCTCAAAATAACCTTAACCCTGGTCCAATCCTAACCCTAATCATCTACCTAACCCTAGCCCTCAACATAACCCTAAACCTAGCTCCAATCCTAACCCCAATTGTCTACCTAAACCTAGCCCTCAACATAACCCTAACCCTAGCTCCAATCCTAACCCTAATAGTCTCTCTAACCCTAGCCCTCAACACACCCTAACCCTAGGTCCAATCCTAACCTGAACCGTCTCTCTAAACCTAGCCCTCAACATAACCCTAACCCTAGATCCAATCCTAACCCGAACCTTCTCTCTAACCCTAGCCCTCAACATAACAATAACCCTAAGTCCAATCCTAACCCTAATCGTCTACCTAACCCTAGCCCTCAATATAACCCTAACCCTAGGTCCAATCCTAAACCGATCTGTCTCTCTCAACATAGCCCTCAACATAACCCTAACCCTAGATCCAATCCTAACCCGAACCGTCTCTCTAAACCTAGCCCTCAACGTAACCCTAACCCTAGGTCAAATCCTAACCCTAAT